>NC_066854.1:9433293-10036000 GCF_001640805.2 Lates calcarifer
CGGCCGAAGCTAAATATTACAATCTCGAGAGAAATGACAATAAAACCTGCATCTTTAATGAGGTTACTTACTCACAGCGTACCGGCTTCTTCTCCTCAGCAACAGGCTCATGGGTATTGTAGTGTTTAGACCCATCTGTTCTGCCAAAATGACAAAACAGGATTTCTCAGAAACAAAGATGAGATCGTTTAAACAGACGGGAATTGTGCGATCGGTCCATTAACCAGGACGGTCCCGTGTTTTGAATGCGAATACAGAAAAACATGCAACTTACTCCCACTTCACAACTCTTGGATGTGAGAATATTTACCATTTTCTTATGTTTGATTTAAAGTTGACGATTGCTAAGGGGGAGGGTCCATACAAAATATTTCTAACTGTGAAGAAGGCCTTTCTGGAGGCTCAGCTGCACCTAAGTAATTTTCATACAGTCCCTAAGTGAATGTTAGTTATCCCAAACAGCAAATGTAGGCTACGCTATACAATATATATTTCATTTTAGAGCAGAGAAATACGGTACGTCGTGTTGTATGGATTCTTTGGATTGTTAAAACGTGAGCTGAAGCTTTTCTCTTTTTCTTTTTGAAAGTCCCAACTCTCAGTTTGACAAATCTTCTCTAAAGCACAGGAAAATGTCACAACACAACTGCGTATGCGTGAGCTGTCCTGGAATGAACTGTGCAATGTGGTGCTAATTTGAGGGGAAAGCTCCACATAAACTCAGTATTCATTCATCATTAATTTAGAACTGGAAACTTTTTTCCCCCTCACATATATTGAATTGTGTGTTGGTCTGTAGATATAATTCACATTCTGCAAGTTCAGCTGAAAGTAAGTAATCCGAGTAAAAGTTTTGGTTATCGTAGCCTTTTACTGGAAATGAATCACGTGACATAGCTCTTTCCAGGAAACCTTATGGAAATTATTCAGAATTCATGGAAATCAACCGTAAAATGCATCATTACCAGTTACAGTGCCTTGCCTGTGTACTTTCTCCAGAAATATACCAGATTTTAAACGTTTAAAACAACGTTTGGGGAACTCTGTCTTACAACAAGAGATAGAGTAGCTCTTTAGACATGTAAATAAGTAAGTACTGGTTTGCACTGCTGCACTCCTGGTCCTGGACCATAACACGTATTGTGTGGAAGACTGGCGAGTTATGACTTTGAAGTTGTCAGACTTTCAAATGTATCAAATCAAATCATCACGTCTTTCAATGCATCACATGAGCAAATGTTACCAAAAAAGAGTATTGAATAAGAATTGAATGCGGTTTCTATTCAGCCCACCTCTTCAGATTGGATAAGAGGAATACAGCAGTAATTGAAAAGTGTAAACAAGCAGAAACTCTGTCCGTTAAATTGGCCTCTGTACAGCACAAACTACTAACGTGGAGTAATTAAACGTGTAATTACGTTGTCTGTGGCTCTACCGACACAGGCTAAATAAAATGTCTTTTATATATCAGTCGGTATGAGCTACAGGCAGCTGCTAATTAGCAAGAAATTGGAAAACGGAGAGCATTAATCACGCGAACATGTCTCTGTGTGTCTGCAGATGAGCGTGTGGGTGTGTGAATGTGTGTTGGAGGGAGGGGGGCATACAGTGCTCGTACGTACTGTATACTGTGCGTACTCAAATAGTCCAGCAGGGTGCAGAAAACACAAGGTTATACTTTGAGGTGTTAGGTTTTTATTTCACTATCTTGCGTGCGTGCCAGGTTTCCTTTAGAATCACATGAATTGTATGTTTCACTCACATTTGGGAAATCCTCATAGGCCAGTGCGTTTTGGCGTGGTCATTAAAATTGCATTTAACACGATCAGATTGATTGCTCAGACTGGAAAATATGCATTCAATTTGTCCGAACAACCAAACGTTTGTCAGGAAAAGCAATTTTTTGCTGTTTCTATTCTTTTATTCTGTATTTTTTATAAGATTCAGTAAAAGAGCAGGCTGACACTGTGTGTGAAGTGAGCGTAAATAAATTTGATTAGGTGTTTTTGACTCGTGGACAGCGACTGTAACAAAACCAGAATGACAAAACAGTTAACCTTTTTTGAGATATATGGCGACATTTAAAACAAAGATAGTTTTTGTGTCTACACTTACCCTCTCCCTGGCAGCCACAGCTCACTTTGTTCTGACCATACTGACCCCGGAAACGTAAGTTGATAATGTCAGAGCACAGGGAATGCGAATGCACATACCAAAAAAACACGTCCACGTAAACGAACAATTGCAACTTAAATTCTGACCCTGTAGTCTCATAATTTCATCCAGGGTGAAACATGTGGCATTATTTTGAAGTGAGATCTACCGTGAAATACTGATGAAGGTGCAGTGGGAGGATTTAAATTATTCCTCTGCTTTTGGCAGGGTTGAATATGAGAATGAATTACTTTTTTAAGATGGTCATTTTAGGCAGTGCGAGAAGTTGGTATAATGATTGAGTGCAAGCGGATGAAACCTAAGAAACTGTGGCAAAGTTAACTAATTATGTGTAATGTCAGAGAACTTCAGTTAGACTTGAATATTTGGAATAAATGAAGCCATCTGAGTCATAACGAATCAAGTCTTTTTCTACTTGAAGATCTGGATTTTGCCACTATCTAAACTGCAGGCTATCATGCAACATGTTTGATCGTATACCGTCTAATCTCCTACAAACCTACCACTATACCTCTACACGGTCAGTAACATAATGCGTGAGTACAGAAATTGCTTCTTTGGTTGAAGTTAGGGTTCAGTTTAGTCCACTTAAAAAACCTGCACCAACCCCTTTCAGACCTCGCTGTTCCTCACCTGGCCAGTAGTTGTCCTCAGTGTTTCTCCACCATTCACACATCTACATACCCGATCTTCATAGGTCAGTCATCCTCGTATTGTCTCAGCCGGTTCCAACTGCGTGCACGCTCGACATATCTGCCTGTCTTAGTCTCGCTTGGCTGTAAAATCAAAACAACGATAAAAGATGCTTAAATGCTACATACAGCCGAGTTACACTGCAGAGTCTGGTGGTAAAGCTCTGTGGGTTCATCAGTATGAATATGAGTGTTTTTACATTACATATGATTATTTCACCGTGTGTTAATATTAAAATATTGAGTGTAGCAGCTTTGAAGAGACTAACTAGTACAGCCCGTCATTACACAGACAGTAAATGTTTCCCTCTGCAGTAAAAACTGGTTAAATACAGTAGTCAGTTGTTTAACCTGTGTTGTGGGGTACGTATCAAAGTTTTTAATCACGCAAAACACACCAAATACAAACGTTATGATCTGACTGGGCCCGGTGACGATTAAAAAAAGCGTCTTTCTGATGATAAGTGGATACGCGTTTATCCTGCCAATAACAATTTGCCAGTTTATCACATTTACGTAAATCATTCCCGAAAGACTGCTGTGCAATACTCTCTGTTATTTTTACGAGATATGCATAATTTTCATCAGATGATGTGGTCTAGTAAATCAGATCAGCCTCATGCTGCTGTATTCTCCGAAGAGGCAGCGACAGGTGAATGATGAAACGTTCAATTAAACGTGACATTAATCACGTCAGAGCCGCTGATGTAAAGTTAAGACTTTCTTGGGTCTGACGAGACAAAACAGTGGTCAGTATTCTCTTTTACGTCTCTTCAAAAAGCTTGTTTTTTCTTAAGAATTTTGAGCAGATGTGAGTCAAGATATGAGTGAGTTGTTTCTGGGTCATACGTAATAGTACATGTTATTCTCTGTAGTATTGAACAGTTGGGCAATGGCCCTGTAAATGTTTAACGATTCAGGGATCTTCACTTTCTTCTTCAAGAGATGTTTATCGTCTGGGCTCTTCTTTCCTCAGTGAGCTGTCAAAATATTGTCTTGTAAAGTAAGCTTCTCCTTTCAGATGATTCCAGAAAGAATATTTTACAAAATAAAAGACAGATTTTAGCAAGAGACGAGAGACAAGGCGAGATCATTCCAGAGAGGGAATAGTGAGCGACAGGGTGTATTAAGATGAGGGAAAGAGAGCTAGCGAGACAGAGGGCAAGAACGGTAAAGAGAGAAGTAGGCTAACACACTGCTGGTGCTGTCGCATATCATTGAGTTCATAAAACAGAAAGGCATCATCAAAAAGCACATCGAAGAGTCAGCATATTCCCTCTAGTCTCCGAGACTGTCTTTTGATGCTGAAACAGACTTTCTTTCTCTCTCCATCCATCTCTTCTCCCTCCCACGCTCCCGATGAATTAAAAGAAAGTATGTCAGTTGGCAGGCAGGGAGGAGAGAAAAGAAAGAGAGGAGACATCAGAAAGAATTCATTCAGTGAGTTTCTCAACAAGCAACGCGGGCCTAATCTTCACCACCTCGCGAGCGTTCGGGGCTCTGTTATTTGGGTCAGCCGTTAGGGTTGAGAATCAACCTTGATCTGACCACTCAGCACTTTCAACTCGGGTCTGAAGTTCAGAGGTTTTGGGTTCGAGCCTCAGAGGCTGCAGAGTTTTGAAACCTAGCAGTCAAAGTAAACACTGAAAGGCTCAAATAAAGAGGGTTCAACTGTCTGAGAAGATGGCGTAGACTGGTAGAACACTGCCTTGTGTTCATGAGGTTGTGAGTTCAGGTTGAGGCAGTGAGTTTTTGAAGGTTGGTTGAACAAAGGAAAGACTGAAAAACTTTTTAAAAATGAACCCCTTTGTCTAACCAAGTGGCTTGGTCAGTTAGAAGATGGACTGGGAGGTAAGAGGTTGTGAGTTCAATTCTTGTGTGAGTCAGTACATTTTTGAGGTCCAACACACAAACTGAAGTCTGAAAAGCACTGTGAGAGATGTTTGCAATGTGAAGGATGCTTGGTAGTGTGATGGATTTGTTTATGGCTGAAAGGTCATAGTGGTCTGGGAGTGGCTGGTTCAAATCTACCCTGATACCAGTATCTGGAGCATGGGTTAGTGGAAGGGGGAGGAGAATGTATTGAAATAGACTTTTGGAACTTTAAACATTTTTTTTAGGTCTTCCACATGGAGCAACTATTGCTTAAAATATCCACATTCATCACATTCTCTGCATTTTTGTCAGTGCAGTTTTTCCTCTGATAACTTTACAGCTACACCTTAACCTCAATTTTGGGCCACGGTCCAAACCTGAATAAGACAATGGTTTTTGAAACAGTACAAAGATTATATCTGCAAAATGACTGAATATCAGCTGCTGGTAATCAAAGAATGGCTGGGGCTTGATGAGGAGCAGCCCTTTAAACAGGCTGTTGGTTCAGATCCAAACATCTGACGTCCACAGATGTTTCAATCCAAGAGAGCGGTTGCTGCACTGTCTCAGATTTAGTTTATTCTTTGTCTATACGGTGTTTGATTCCCTGAAATGAGGCTTTTAAAAGCTTTGCAGATACTGCAGGTGAGCATGGCAGAGGGCCATCAGCACCTGAGCTCATCCGCGCCCCCTGGTGGACACAGGCCCTGTATGTCAGTGCTCCTTCTGAAACTGTCTCAGAGCTGAGTTCAGAGTCTCTCTCTTTTCCCTGAGACAGTGATAATAGTACTAGGTCTTAATGTCCAAACATGGCTTCTCAGATAAGGTGTTTGTCAGGTTATAAAAACAGAATAATATCAAAGGCTGAAAACATGAAAACGTGGGCCGTGTACAGGTCTTCTTTTCTGGACCTGTTCATGTCAATGTCTGAACAAAATCAGAGATGGTGCTGCAGCAACCTTTTCTGATCTGATATGGAATGACCCCTCTGAAGTTCTTGGGTTTGAGTTGTGGCGGATTTTGATGAAGTCCAGGACCCTCTGTAAACTCCCAAAGGATCCAGGAAATAAGTGTTAAGGGTCTGATGAGCTAGCTGAACCTTTAGGTTCTGAGGATGTGGATTTGACTCAGTTGTGGGTCGTACAAGCAGAGATTTTTGAATCAAAGTCTGACAAAAGCCTCTGATCAACACGTCACCTTATAGCTCACACCAACACTGAAGTTCAGAGTTATCGGTTCCTCTGGTTTTGAGGTCTTGGCTCAGAGGCTGCAGAGTTTTGATGCCCAGCACTCAAAGTAAACACTGAAAGGCTCAAAGGAATGTGTCTCAGCTGTCTGACAAGATGGCGCAGACTGGTAGAACACTGACTCATGTTCAAGAGTTTGTTAGTTCAATGCTTGGTTGAGGCAGTGAGTTTTTGAAGGCTGGTGTGCAGATCACAGAGTGAAATGCTTGAAAAAAGAAGCTCAGGTGTCTAATCCTGTAGGTCAGTGGTTAAGGAGATGGACTGGGAATCAAGAGTTTGTGAGTTCAATTCTTGGTTGAGACAAAGAGTTTTTGAAGGCTGGTGTGCAAAAGAAAGGCTGAAATGCTTAAAGAAAGAGTCCTCCACTGTCTGACAAGATGGCGCAGACTGGTAGAACACTGACTCGTGTTCAAGAGTTCTTGAGTTCAATTCTTGGTTGAGGCAGTGAGTTTTTTAAGGCTGGTGTGCAGATCACAGAGTGAAATGCTTGAAAAAAGAACCTCAGGTGTCTAATCCTGTAGGTCAGTGGTTAAGGAGATGGACTGGGATTCAAGAGTTTGTGAGTTCAATTCTTGGTTGAGACAAAGAGTTTTTGAAGGCTGGTGTGCAAAAGAAAGGCTGAAATGCTTAAAGAAAGAGTCCTCCACTGTCTGACAAGATGGCGCAGACTGGTAGAACACTGACTCGTGTTCGTGAGTTCAATTGTTGGTTGAGGCAGTGAGTTTTTTAAGGCTGGTGTGCAGATCACAGAGTGAAATGCTTGAAAAAAGAACCTCAGGTGTCTCACCCTGTAGGTCAGTGGTTAAGGAGATGGACTGGGAAGCAAGAGTTCGTGAGTTCAATTGTTGGTTGAGACAAAGAGTTTTTCACTTTCAACAGCCAAAATGAAGATGTCAAATACGCCCGGAGCTCTGTTCACATCAGATGCACAGTGGTGCAGTGGGTTTGTCAGTGGCCGGGTGGTTGACTGGTCTGGTAGAGGCCGGTTGGAATCCTGTTCACTGTCAGCTGGATCTTTACTGTGGGTCATTCCCCTACTGTTTCTCCTCTTGCTTAATGCGTGGTGCAGGAGGAGAAGATGGCAGAAGCTGAAAGAAAAGCAAAGTGTTAGATAAAAGACCTCGACCATCTAACTGCTGTGAACTAACTTCATGACCTAAATATATTTTAAATCAATGATGAATGATTGTTTAGTCAAAAGTGCTGTTTTTCTTTCTTTATTGAAAGTCACCAGTAACCAGTGTCGTCGTGTGACGTCATAGGTCATGACCTTGTGGGCGGAGCTCAGAGACGCGGAGAAACACGTTGGAAGACATTTTAAAACCATTGTTGGTGAACGTTGCCTCGGTTTGTCAGTACTGAGAAAGTTATTAATTACCGATGAAGCCTGGATGCTAAAACAAATTTCGAAGCTGCATTTTTATCGAGCACGAATGAGGCTGGACGATGAATATATCTGCGGCGCGAAGGTAAGGATAAGTAACGAACTGGCTAGCGGTTAGCGTTAGCATAATCGAGACACGTGAAGACACAGGCGCTCTTGATTGTTTAAATTCCTGTTGCAGTCGTTTACAGCCAATTTAGCGACCTTGTGCATCCTGTAACTTTGTGTTCCATCCTGGTCACTGTAACTTCGTTTATGGTGGTTTATCATGTCGTTGTTATCGGTTTGTGGCTATTTGTTTGTATCATTTACATCTGTGCCTGGCTGCTATACACGTAGGTGTTAGCATTAGCCTTATGTTGTTATTTTCCTTTACACTCACTGCGGTTTCAAGAAATTATAGTTCAGTCAGTAGTTCTAGGAACTGAGCGGGTGGTAACAACATTTATAAAACGAAAGGCATCCAAAAATTAATAAAAAACAAAACAAGACGTCGGGGATTAAGCTACATAGATAAGTTATATTGCCTTTTTGGGCTACGATGTTGAAAGTATTATATCCGATTATGTCATGAATTAAGAAGTTTTGCCAGTATGAGCAAGTTATGATATGACAAGCTTTTTAGTAGTAAGTTTGTCTGTTTCCACTTCCATTTGCAACTCTGTGCAATTTACGTTGCAGACATTTTACTGGGTCTTTGTAATGTTGTGCGCCATCTTGGTCATTTTGCATCATATTGTAGTTCTGTATCTATTCCAGGTCACTTAATGTGTCTTTGAGGCCATTTTGTGTTTCAGTGTGGCAGTTAAGCATCACATTGCGATCGTTGTGTAGAATACAAGCTGGTAAAACTAGATTTTAATTTTATAAAAAAATGTGCTCCTCCACCACTTTTAAGCCTCAAGACTAGGTTTCAATGTGTGAGCTGAGTGATTGTCAAGGTGTTTATTTTTCAGTGTTGTATTCTACACCATTGAAGTTGTGGAGGCAAACTATTATTTATTAATTAGATTACTTGTTTTTCAAGTGTCGTACTTGTGTTTTCCAGGTTTACTGGTTCAGCTGCTGCAGCCTGGACACAAACAGCAGCTCCCACCTTACAAACCAAACAGGTACGTGTCGATGATCTGAGTTGTTCACGTTAGCAACAGTATTATTGTTTAAATCCCTGTTATTTAATGAGCTTTGTAGTGAATATAACAACAACTGATTAGTTATGTAAATTGCCAGAAAATAGTACACTCCTGATCAAAATGTTAAGATCAGTTGAAAAAATGCCAGAATTCACATTTTGCACTGTTGGATATTAAGAAGGTTGTAAGTGCTCTATAAAATGTATATAGTGGAGACAGTGCATCAAGCTTGTGACCCACTGACATCACCAAATGTTTGCTTTCTTGTTTTGTGATGCTTTTCTATAATTACTGTAATTTCCAGACTGTTGAGCGCACACGCTAAATTTGAATAGGAAAAAAAAATCACAGGTGGCTGCATTCTAACATGAGATATTTACACATTCACGCTGCCGTCTCACCATCGACTCAATGATGCATCATATGCATTTCTTTGTGTGTTTTCCATGACGAGGGTGTGCGCATTAAGTGCAAAATGAGTGATCTGAAATTAGCCACATCATTGTTTGAGCAGCAAAAAAGTAGCGGCTTATAGTCCAGAAATTATGGTAGTTTTAAAGATAAGTATAAAACAAAATAGAGATATAAACACTCAAAAGTTTAGATAGAACACAGTTCACAGCACTTAGATGGTAGAGCTCTTTTATTTCATCAACAGCTTCCTAACACTTTGCTTTTCTTTCATCCACTTCAGGTCTTCTCCTTCTGCACAGACAACAACACGCATTGATCACACAAACTCATCTGTAAGTCCAAATAGTTTTTTACATATTAGACTCCTGACTAGACTGACAGTGTGTGACACTTGACTGTTACATTGAGTGACTCCTGATTGTACTTGTTATTTCTGTTTTGGATTACTATTACTTCTGCATTGCTTCTATATGACAAAGTAGTTCTAAATTTGCATTTAACTTTTACTGTTGCAAACTACATCTAGTAACAGATTACTTTGACTTGCTTGTCACTTCTTATTTCAAACTGTGCAATATCAGTAGTTAATTCCAACTATCACTGTGTACACAGTCTTGTAGTTATAATGCTCTGTTCTATTGTTGTTGTTGTTGTTGTGACTGATAAAGGATTATGTGACTCAAATAAATAGGTCTAAAGAATATTTTGACACTGTGTTTAATAATGTATCAACGTGAATATTATTCACAAGAGGTTAGGGTGCAAAACCTCAATTTTAGATTTTGTTTGGCATTTCAAGGTCATTTTCAAGATATAAATTTAAAAATACACTGAAAATTTTTTCACGGCTTACTCGACTGTGACATTTTTAGCCTCAATTCACAGCTAAGCTAACAAATCCTTTTCCTCCTGTCGGCTCTCCGGTCATCTTTGACAAGCTGCTGCACAACGGCAATCCCCAAACTGGTATTTTCACCTGTACCATGCCAGGGATCTACTACTTTGCTTGTCCACTGCAAAAGAGGTAATGTGTGGGTGGCAGTGATAAAGAACAATGAGCCAGGCACGTACCATTACGATGCGTTCAAAAAGGGCTTGCTGGATCAGGCTTCAGGGAGTGCTGTACTTCCATTACGACACAGAGGCACTGTACACATACAGCTGACGTCAGACCAGGCTGCAGGACTTTATGCTGGTCAATATGTCCACTCAACGTTTTCTGGATACTTACTGTACGTGATGTAAGAACATATAAAGGTGATAGCAGTGACATACGATGGTAAATTTCACCATATTGATCAGAGAATGCAAAGGTACAATATAGGTCAAGTATAAAGGTTTACAGGTTGGTTGCTGTGGAGAGCAGAGGTCCAAAATACTACCAAATATGTCAGTTGTCATAAGCCTTGTATGTTTACATTGTGCATTTACTCTTATATCCATACATGTATAATATATCAGTGATCATGGCTTTAGTGGAATAATTCCTGAAACAATGAGGCTTTATGTAGCAGAGTCGTATTCACTTTTCGCTTTACAGTTATGAACTGTACACTGGGCACATATGATCATATTGGTTTAATTGTACAATGCATTTACTCGCAGTTATCGTAACATACATTTGGGTTACGTATTAGGGGTCATCATACAGTTATTAAGTTATTGGCGATCTTCTACGTTATTCGGAAAATGCAGCTTTAGACAACAGCATCCTTTGTCTCAAAGTCTTTTTGGATATTTTATCCAATTTCATCCTGTGTCCAGAACAGAAAAAAATATTAGGCTCACAATTTTTGGGATTGCTTTGTTTTTGTTGGAGTAAATGAGAGAATTCATTCCAAAATGCAGAACACATGTATTTTCTGTGGCAAAAAATAAGACAAGTATTCTAGAAAGCTCATACCCACATCAAAGTGTAATAATCAATGTGTCAGTTTTTATTGTCAGTGAAGGTGTTCAAAAATAGGGAAAATATATATTGGCTATACCACACACTATTTATGCATAATGACTTAAGGAAATGCTGAGCTTGGTATTCCAAGTCCCCCTACCTCTCCACAATATATGAGTTTCTCGGGGTACATGTGATGGAATTTTAATCTCTCTTTATAATGTATATATGGGTTCTAATCAGGAGATATATTGCACTGTTTATCGGGTGTGATGGTAATTTCTCGATTTTTACGTGTTTTTTTAAAGTAAGCTTTCAATGCACTTGCATATAAGACCCAAGTGCTTTATAAGGTAAAGAAATGGAGTTCGATATTTAACATTTTGTGAAAACGCACCTTTACTCGTTTCCTAAACTTTTTTGATGCTTAAAAAAGTGTCAGATTCGCAATTGGAGTAGAGCGTGTTCCTGTTAGCTGACGTGTGTCGTTATTGGTCACGAGCTTCTGGGAGGAGCTGTTCAGAGAGGCGAATCAGATATGAGCCACGCTCGAAGCGTCGCCTCCGTTTGCCAGTGGTGCGGGAGAACGTCACCACCGAGGTCCGGATGCTTAGAGTTATTGTCGAACACGGGTGAGATTGGACACCGAGCACACCTGCGGCGAGGCTAATGGTAACACCGTCGCGTCGCCGCAGGCGTGCTCGGCGTCCAGTGTCAGTAATAGTAAGCGTTAGCATTAGCCTTATTGTTTAAGGATGTTTTTGGCATCTTATTTGTTTGGGTTGAAGTGTAATCGTGTTTTCTTTTCTGTGGCTAAGGTGTCCCTGCCACGTCGTTGTCAACTGTTTAGTGCTCGCTTCACTAGCATACCTTAGCAGTTTACTGCTTCTTTGTAGTTTGTAGCTCCAGCTTGGTCATTTTAAATCAGTTTATGGTGGATTATCGTCGTCACGTTTCTTCTAGTTGCGGGTCTAGTCGTTTTCAGTGTGGCATTGTGATCGTTTTGCAATTTAGTTTTTTTGCCTCTTTGTCGTTTGTGTGGCACTATTTTATCCATAGTTATTCATTGATCCGTTCACCATTTGTTTGCGGTGAAGATGTCAGTAAGTTGAGTCAGTGTCGACTTAATTCTCTGACGAAGAGCGCACGTTAATTCTGTGGGTTTACGAGGAATTTAAAGAGACTCTAACGACACCGCAGCTGTCAACAAAGCCAGGGAGAGTGGTCACATGTTCTCTGGATTCTTAATCTGTAATATGAGCTGGAAGGATACGGAAAATATGTGATGATTTTTCAGATACTTGGATTACAGACAAGACGTGGGTCACATGTCTGAAAATGAGCTGTTACTCTCTGTGAATGATGATCTGCCTGGAACACTGTGGCTGTATATGTTTGAATTTAATGCTGTTATGTTGAGTATGAACTTCATGGTAACAGTATTTCAGCCTCAGTGGAAATGTGAACCTGGATGAAATAGAGAGATTCTATAAAGTGGTACACATTCGTATTTCCCATCAATAATACTGCATGTTTTGGTTTGATATAGTAGTAGTGTCATTTAATATAGTACTGTCATCCAGTAGTCTAGTGTAGTCAGTTCTGCTGTTGTAGTCGTCTAATAAAATAGTACTGTCATCTAGTCTGTTGTTGCCTAATATAATAGTAGTGTCGTGTAATAGTGTCATGTCCTCTACTGTCTTGCATCTCTCTGCCAGTGTGTTCCACAAAGCTTACTGTGCTTCATTATCAACTGTAAAGCTCTGACTCTCCTTTGTGTGCTGTACTACATTTACAACACCCTGTCGCATTATATTGTCTCTCAGGATAATAATACTTCCACCCACATTTAAAGGATTATTGAAATTGATAATATGTAACAGTAATGATGGTAATTTTTGCTGCTTGACTGTGAGGAAGAAAAATAACAAAATAAAAAGTTGAAAATGCAGTGCATAAAAAACACCATATATTGGTTCACATACGTCACCGTCTTCTACATATGTTTTTTTTTTTGGTGGGGGTCGGGGCTGACGGTTTTTAGACAACCCCTGGGTAAAACCTATCCACCTTTTGTAGTACAGGATAACTGGGATGGTACACGTGACGTCTCCAATTTACTGTGATAACCCAGTAACTTTGCTTAGTAATACAGGCCTCTGCTCTGTATTTAATATAATCATGACTTATTAATCCTGTCAGAAAAGAGTAGCAGTTATAATAATACATAAAAACTATAAGTAGTTGTGAGGTAATTTTCTGTGTGTGGACAGTAGTATAATTACAAACACTAGAAGTTAAAACCCTGCTGTCAAAAATGTACTTAAATGAAAGTTTTTAAAGTTCACACTATTGTACATGATTCCATGTGATTTCCCAAATAGTTATTAGGGTCCGAGCAACGAGTTGCAAGGAGCCTCTTGTTTTCGTTCGGTTTATTATTTTTCTTATTATTTTTTTTCCCCGCCGACAAAATGGCCTTTTTGAGGGCCTAAACATACATGAAAACTCCTGAAAATTTGCAGATGCGTCAGGCACGGCAAAAAATTTAATAATTTAGGGGTCTTGAGCATGGGCGTGGCAAAATGGCCTCGGTAGCGGCACCTACATTTTTAAACGGAACAGCCCCTCAAACCCGTTGCGCCTAAAAGTCTGAAAATCTGCACACATATGTAACATCCCATGACGGAACAAAAAGTCTCTTGGAGCCATATTCTAAACCCAACAGAAAGTATTTTTATTTTGACCGGAAGGTGAAAAAATTGTGTCATTTCGGCCATTTCCAGGGGTTGGGAATTTTTAAAACCCTTCTAGATGCATTTTCTGATTCACTTCAAAATTTGGAAATACATTATTAAGATATAGAAGATGTTAAATTGCCAAGTTTTTGAGTTTTCATTGAAGGGCGTGGCCGTGGTGGCCACTCAAAGTTCGATCATTCGCCACAGAACAGAAAGTTGCACTAAACTTGCTGTATTTTAGCCATACTTTGTCCAAACTGTACAGTATTGTTAATGGTCCCTATCTGCACACATCCATATGTCAATATTCATACAATTGTTGTAGCGCCACCTATTTATAGCAGGAAATGACATATTTCATAGTGTGATGTGCGGTTACAAGCAGGGTGACCCGGATTAATTTCAAATGTTGTCAGGACCTCCTTAAGGCCTTGAGGAAGACTAGCTGCGAAAATTGTGAGTTTTGGTCGAAGCGTGTGCCCGTTCTGGCCTGTCAAAGTTGGACTTGACAAACCTGAGATGGCAGGTGTTCTTTTGCAGTGATTCACTACTTTATCCAGCAGATGGAGCCATTGTAGTACTCTCTGATGGGTTTTTGGAAGGGGGTATCTGTGTGTGTGTGTGTTTGAGGGGGGAGGGGAGGAGGAGTTGATCAGCCTTAAAACTGTTGTTTGTTCTGATTTCACACGGGGTCGGCTGATATTTTTGTGTTTCACAGTGTACGGCGACAGGAAAAGTGCACTAGGTCCACCAGTGTCGAGGTGAACCAGCAGAATATAAGCCACTCAAGTTGACGACAAGTACATTGAAAAGTAAAAGCTGCTGGCCTTTACCTTTTCTTTGTCAAACCACCTGTTTGGCCAGCAGGCTACAGCTGGTTAGTGGCTTCGCCCTGACTTTAGGCAGATGAGCAATTCATTGTTCAAATCACTTCATTATAAGCCTTGTTTAATCACAAATTATTTATATATGCTCAAAACTAGAGCTGTTTGGCCACAGAAACACTGCTTGTGTTTGGAGGAAGAGGGGAGAGGCGTATCACCCGAAGAACAGCGTCTCCATAGTTAAACGCAGAGGTGGGAATATTATGTTGTGGGGACGCTTCGGTACATCTCGGAAGTGTGAACTGTTACGCCAGCGTATGCCCTGTGACCTGCGTTGACCCCGCGGTCGCCACTCCCGCGACGGCCCTTTCAACGCTGCTCGCAGCTGTAATTGTGATTGCTTCTCAAAGATGTGATGCTTGTTCTTGTCATATGTGACAGCCCATTTTCTGTGACACTTTGTGTTCTTGGTTAAAGTGTTGATGAACAGGTCACAATGTATTGATCATTGTGCTTTGTATGTTTCTCTCTTTATTTCCTCCAGGTGTCTCCACTTCACGTCCACGATCAGAGAATCTTTGTACAATGAAGGAATTGTTTAGACCAGGACAGAGGCCTCCAGGTAATTCACAAACAGCTTCATCACCTGTCCAACACAGAGCACTTATATGGTAAGACTGGTAATTTGCAGTACTATAACAGTATTTGAGTGTTTTCCATGCCTTAGTCTACTATGATGTTACGCGGCTCTGGTTCGATAAGAGTAGAGTAATTTCATTCTTTAATTTGATTTAAACGTAAAGAGAGAAACATATGAACAGCGGAAACGGGTGTAGGCGTTATTGACGACGCGCTATACGTTTTACGAGGTCGTTGAGGATTTGTATTCAGATTGCTTTTCATTGTAGGGGTATCCAGGGGGACTAGTTTTGGCAGACAGACGAGACCGGGCTCCCGCCGCCACGGAGAGGTATGGTTGTGTTAGCTAGCAACCAATGAAACACACCAAGTACGCAACAAGACAAATAATGTGCATAAAAAATGGTCGTAGAGTAGAAAGGTGTGAAAAGTGCTCCAAAAATAGCATAGTGTAGTAAGAATAGAATGCTATTTATTGTCACTATAGTAAAAGTACAATGAGATTGGAGAGGTCCTCTTTAACAGTGCAACTTTATATACAATGAGGTATAGGTGTGAATGTCAATATATGGCACAAGGCAGCATATCATAGTATAATAAGGTGTCAGAAATGTCAGCGTATCACTTTTGAGTCTGTTTTCAAATTAATGTCATAAAAGTGATCTTGTGATGTGAGAAATCACGTAACCCTAAGCTCTGGCTAATAATAGTCACTGTGATATAATAGTAAACACAGTGGCAAAGTCCTCTTTAGAAGTATTTATTTGAGTAATATAATACTTTATCAGTCACAACAAGAATAATAGATTATATATACAGGACCGTGTACACAGCGATAGATTGGATTTGAGTATTGATGTTGCACGTCAAAGTAATCTGTTAGTAGATGTAGGTAGAATCAGTAAAAGTAATAGTCAGGTGTCAAAAATTGCCAGTATAGTAAGAGAGAAAAATATGTAGTTAAACGTTCAAGTGTCGACGAGGAGTAGGCAGTAGTGTACTGATCATTTTGCGTTTTATGTTTTCTCCAGGTGTCTGCACTTTGTTCACGATTACAGAAAGTCTTTGTACAATGGCGAAGTTCTTTGAGAGCAGGATAGAGGCCTCCAGGTAATTCACCAACAGCTTTAAGTGATGTGTGTAACAGAGAGTACTGTCATTGTTTATGTTGTGTATTTTAGAAGTCGTAGTAATATAAAGTAGAAGTGAAAATGTCACGTTACGGCAAGGTGTCAAAAAGCGGTATAATTTTTGAGTGTATTTTCAAATTAATATCAGAAAAGTGATCTTGTAATGTAGACATGACAAATATTCTCTGCCAATAGAATGTCAAATTGAAATTGTAAACTTAATAATATTCACATGCATATAATATTTAACACAGGAGAAAACATATAAACAAGAGCAGAAAATAATAGGCTCCTCACCTAAAATGATCTCCAATGCTTTCAAATGCATCCAACAACAGAATGACACTCAGTCAATGATCAAATCCAGACACATTGAAGACGGTCTAAAGTTACATGTGACATTTTTTGAGAACTGCTTCACATGTGTGCTGCATGGAGTAGACCAAGTTCTGGCACTTGTAAACAGGTATTTTAGCCCAGGATGATTTGACAACCTTGCACAATTCCTTTGCAGTTGTTGGTTTTGTGTCAGAAACAGTATTTTTGATGTTACCGCAGAGGTTTTCTATGGGATTAAGGTGCGGGGATTGGGCTGGCTACTCCATAACCTTAATTTTGTTGGTCTGGGACCTAGATGCGGCTCGTTTACTGGTGAGTTTGGGGTTGTTGTGTTTTTGAAACACCCATTTGTTCTTTAGCATAAGGCCGCACGATCTCTTCAACTATTTTGATGTCAGCAAATAGATCCACGGTCTGCGATAAATAGGCCCGATACCACAGTAAGAGAAACAGCCGCACGTCACGATGCTCGCACCACCATGCTTCACGGTCTCCAGAGCGTACTGTGGCTTGAATTCAGTGTTGTGTGACAAACTTTCTGCTGCCCTTGTACCCAAAAAGAACAATCTCACTTTCATCAGTCCAGAAAATGTTTCTCCATTTCTGTGTAGGCAAGTCGATATGTTGTTTTGCAAATTGCATCCTCTTTAGCGCAGGTTATTTTTAACAGCGGAACTTTGCGGGGGCTTCTTGCCGATAGATTAGACTCACACAATTGTCACAGGTAACTTTAGACTGTATTACTGTAGTATGACATTCACTGATGGTTTTTGAGGCCTTACTGTACAGTGACATTTTTAGCCAGGGGTTTGGGTTTTTAGGCTTTTAGTGTCATTTAACCGGTAAGCTCACAAATCCGTTCTCTCCTGTCATCTTTGACAAACTCGTGCACAATGGCAATCAAGAGTACAATCCCCAAACTGGTATTTTCACCTGTACCATGCCAGGGTTCTACTACTTTGCTAACATGTTCACTGCAAAGGAGGTAATGTGTGGGTGGCACTGATGAAGAACAATGAGCCAGTGATGTACACTTACGATGCGTTCAAAAAGGGCTTGCTGGATCAGGCTTCAGGGAGTGCTGTACTGCCATTACGACAAGGAGACACTGTACACATACAGCTGGTGTCAGACCAGGCTGCAGGACTTTATGCTGGTCAATATGTCCACTCGACGTTTTCTGGATACTTACTGTACCTGATGTAAGAACATATAAAGGTGATAGCAGTGACATACGATGGTAAATTTCACCATATTGATCAGAGAATGCAAAGGTACAATATAGGTCAAGTTTAAAGGTTTACAGGTTGGTTGCTGTGGAGAGCAGAGGTCCAAATATTTCAGTTGTTGTAATCCTTGTATGTTTACATTGTGCATTTACTCTTATATCCATACATGTATAATATATCAGTGATCATGGCTTTAGTGGAATAATTCCTGAAACAATGAGGCTTTATGTCGCAGAATCGTATTCACTTTTCGCTTTACAGTTATGAACTGTACACTGGGCACATATGATCATATTGGTTTAATTGTACAATGCATTTACTCGCAGTTATCGTAACATACATTTGGGTTACGTATTAGGGGTCATCATACAGTTATTAAGTTATTGGCGATCTTCTACGTTATTCGGAAAATGCAGCTTTAGACAACAGCATCCTTTGTCTCAAAGTCTTTTTGGATACTTTATCCAATTTCATCCTGTGTTCAGAACAGGAAAAAATATTAGGCTCACAATTTTGCAAGAGAGCCATTGTTTGATACTTTTCTTTTGACCATTTGCTGTCAGAGATTTGTTTTGTTTGTAGTAAATATGAGTTGTTTGAGCGGTTTTCGTCAGCTTGTCAGTACTCTCTGTAATTTATTTGTTTGACTACTGATTACTTGGGATTGCTTTGTTTTTTGTTAGAGTAAATGAGTCACTGTCACTGTTTTTCAGTTTTTATTGTTAGTTAAGGTGTTCAAAATATAGGGAAAATATATATTGGCTATATCACACACTATTTATGCATAATGACTTAAGGAAATGCTGAGCTTGGCATTCCAAGTCCCCCTACCTCTCCACAATATATGAGTCCGTTGGGGTACATGTGATAGATTTTTAATCTCTCTTTATGTATATATGGGTTCTAACCTCGAGGATATATTGCACAGTTTATCATTAACCCTTGGGGGTCTGATGCTGCCAAGTGTTTTATAATTTAAAAAAATATGTCAGGACTCAAGTACTAATTTATTTGTTTGAGTAAATGAGAGAATTCATTCCAAAATGCAGAACACATGTATTTTCTGTGGCAAAAAATAAGACAAGTATTCAAGAAAGCTCATACCCACATCAAAGTGTAATAATCAATGTGTCAGTTTTTATTGTCAGTGAAGGTGTTCAAAAATAGAGAAAATATATATTGGCTATACCACACACTATTTATGCATAATGACTTAAGGAAATGCTGAGCTTGGTATTCCAAGTCTCCCGTGGTACACGTGATGGGTTTTTAATCTCTCTCTATAATGTTTATATGGGTTCTAACCACGAGATATATTGCACTGTTTATCTGGTATGATGCTCATTTCTCGATTTTTACGTCTTTTTGTTAACCTTCCAAAGTACTTGCGTATAAGACCCAAGTGTTTTATAATGTAATGAAATTGAGTTCGATATTTAACATTTTGTGAAAAAGCACCTTTACTCGTGTCGTAAACTGTTTAGATGCTTAAAATGGGTTTATTGGAGTCTCAGATTCGCAATAGCAGTAGAGCATCTTCCTGTTAGCTAACGTATGTCGTCATTGGTATGTCGTGGCTCGAGCTTCTGGGAGGAGCTGTTCAGAGAGGTGAATCAGATATGAGCCACGTTCGGATCATTACTTCCGTTTGCCAGTTGTGCGGGGGAACGTCGCCATCGAGGTCCGGATGCTTAAACTTTGTGTCTAACACGGATGTGATGCTAAAAGAAACTCTGGAGTTGTTTTTTGTTGAACACGGGTGAGACTGGACGCTGAGCACACCTGCGGCGAGGGGAGGCTAATGCTAACGCCCTCGCCGCAGGTGTGCTCAGCGTCCAGTCTCACTAATAGCAAGCGTTAACATTAGCCTTATCGTTTGAGGATGTTTTTTGGCGTCTTTTTTCTTTGTTTGGGTTGAAGTGTAATTGTGTTTCTGTGGCTCAGGCAACTGCTTATTAGTCTGTGCGTTTGCATCTCTGTACCATTACTAGAATGCCATTAGCATACCTTAGCAGTTTACTGCTTCTTTGTAGTTTGTAGCTCCAGCTTGGTCATTTTAAGTCAGTTTATGGTGGATTATCGTCGTCACGTTTCTTCTTGTTGCGGGTCTAGTGGTTTTCAGTGTGGCCTTGTGATCGTTTTGCAATTTAGTTTTTTTGCCTCTTTGTCGTTTGTGTGGCACTATTTTATTCATTGATCCGGTCACCATTTGTTTGTGGTGAAGTTGTCGGTAAGTTGAGTCAATTCTCAGAGGAAGAGCGCATGTTAATTCTGTGGGTTTACGAGGAATGTAAAGAGACTGTAACGACACCGCAGCTGTCAACAAAGCCAGGGAGAGTGGTCACACGTTCTGTGGAATTTTAATGTGTAATATGAGCTGCGACTCACTGTGAATGATGATTTGTGTGGAACACTCTGGCTGTATATGTTTGAATGTAATGCTGTTATGTTTAGTATGAACTTCATGTTAACAGTATTTCAGCCTCAGTGGAAATGTGAAGCTGGATGAAATAGAGAGATTTTATAAAGTGGTACACATTCATGTTTCCCATTATTAATACTGCATGTTTTGGTTTGATATAGTAGTAGTGTCATTTAATATAGTAGTCTAGTCTAGTCAGTTCTGCTGCTGTTGTCTAATAGTCTCACGTACTCTACTGTCTTGCATCTCTCTGCCAGTGTGTTCCACAAAGCTTACTGTGCTTTATTATCAACTGTAAAGCTCTGACTCACCTTTGTGTGCTGTACTACATTTACAACACCCTGTTGCATTATATTGTCTCTCAGGACCATAATAGTTACACCCCCATGTAAAGAATTATTGAAATTGATAATATGTAACAGTAATGATGGTAATTTTTGTTGCTTGACTGTGAGGAAGAAAAATAACAAAATAAAAAGTTGAAAATGCAGTGCATAAAAAACACCATATATTGGTTCACATACGTCACCATCTGCTACATATGTTCTTTTTTTGGTGGGGGTCGGGGCTGACGGTTTTTAGACAAACCCTGTCCTGCAGAGTTAGGCTCTCTTTGCTGTTGTGCTGGTATCTACGTATGGGGCTAGTACTTAGGTAGATAGCAGTTCAGAGATGTAGCTTTAATTACCCTGGGTAAAAGCTATCCACTGTTCATAGTACACCTGATGTCACGAAGTTACTCTGATAACTTAGTACTTTTGCTTAGTGGTACACGTGTCTGCTCTGTATTTATAATAGTAATTATAGCTGTTTAATCGTGTAAGAAAATAGTAGCGGTTATAGTAATACATAAGAATTGTTAATAGTTGTGAGGTAATTTTCTGTCTGAGGAGTGAAGTATAATTTAAAATACCATATGTTAAAACCGTGCTTTCAAAAACGTACATGATTCCATGTGATTGTCATATGTGACATTGTGTTTTCATGGTTAAAGTGTTGATGAACAGGTCACAGTGTATTGATCATTGTGCTTTGTATGTTTCTCTCTTTATGTCCTCCAGGTGTCTCCACTTCATGTCCACGATCAGAGAATCTTTGTACAATGAAGGAATTGTTTAGACCAGGACAGAGGCCTCCAGGTAATTCACAAAAAGCTTCATCACCTGTCCAACACAGAACACTGCCATTAAATTATATATCATGTTGGTTATCTGTCTCTCATTTTGTTTGCATTTGTAGACCAAATGTAGTTAAAATTTATCTTACGATGGAGAAACAAACATTTCCATCCAGTGCTTTTGTGTGAATATGAGGAGATTCTTCTGTGTAGAAAACAAGTGATGAATCCAGAACAAGAAGAATTTAGCGTCTTTTACTTGTGTCTCTATCTGTACAGTTTGAGCGTTGAAAACCCAGCAATGTTTTTACGTTGATGTGTTAAAAGTTACATGCTTATATGAATGTGTATTGTGTTTTTCTCCACAGAATTCAAAGTTCAAGCATTAAATGACAGAGAGAAGAGACAGAAATGAAGATGTTTCCAGAAGGTCAGTGTTTATTGTGATGCTGTCATTATCCCAGTTGCAGTTTGACAGAAATATAAAAGTGTAGAGTAGAAGAGAAAGCCTAAATTGAAAGTCTTTAAATTTCAAGTGTAAAAGTCATGCAGAAGAGATTGTGTCAAAATACATTTATTCAATAGGATGCTAGTTGTCAGTGTGCGGTTTCACTGGCTTTAGTGGATATGCTAAGAGAGAATATTATTTTGTCAGGATTTTCATGTGACTAAGTTGAAATGGCATTAGTGTGTTACACAGAATTTAAAAGTTTATATTTGTCAAAGTAGGTGTAAGAATTACTGGATTATTGTAATGTTTTGTTTTTGGGCCTGTCGTGCTTGCAGTTAAAGTCTACAAATGGTTGAGGATGCTAACAAGCTTTATGAGCATTCAGATGTGGTGGTTAACTACAAAATTCATTAGTGTAAGGGAATTTAGTTGTGTCTATATTTTTTTAATTTCTGTTGTTGATTTGTCTGTGTTTCATAATGCTGTACGTATAGGTCTGTGAAACGCTATCATGTAATGGCAGGGAGTCAAGAGTGCTTGGAGAGGTGTTCATGGAATTTGTAAATGAAAGGTGATTTTTAAGTGTCTGAGGTCATTGGTCGTAGTATTGTTATTTAATATCTGTGGTACATTGATTTTTATATTGAAGATAAATGAGACACTTATTTACTTGTGTTGTTGAGTACCTGCAGCATTTATGTCAGTGTAAAAGCCTCCCAAGAGAATGTGAAGCTTTGCCTGGAAGTGGAAAGTTCAAACATGGGACAATGTCTTTTCTCGAGCAGAGAGGTGCCGATGTACCGCTTGTTGTTTTGCAGTGACAACAGACAATCATGTAGTGTAACTTTCCAATTAATCAACCATTCTTATGTGAAGATAGGTGTTTTTTTGTTATGTGATGTGTTGGTGAAAAAGGACAAGAGCAGGAGTGAGTTTATCTAATCTGTGTTGTTTTCTTTCATCCAGTCCAGGTGCAGTAAAAGAACAGAAGGAATCCCTTTTGTAAATGAGACACAGTGAAATCAACAGTGCTGCGTTTTGGGGAATTCATTTATATGGTAAGAGTGGTAAGTAGGCGATGTCAAAGGACAAAACTTTTGACATGTTTCGTTTCAGTTGTGTTGTTGAATTGCCAGTAGTGTACTCATCATTTGTCTTTGTATGTTTCCTGCAGGTGTGTCTGTGATCACACAGAGTGTTTGAGAGGCGTGCATGTAATTCACATCAAGTGTGCAAGAGAGAGTACTGAGATTGCTTATGTTTAGTATTAATTGGATTAAAAGTAATAGTATAAGTTTTGTATGTGTTTTCAAATTGATATTACAAAAGTGATCTTGTAGAAATGTCAAATGTTGTCTAGTTAATAAAATTAAAGACAGTGTGTAAATATTGTCACAGTGTTTTGTTTAATCAATGTTATTTAGTATTATTTTTGTTTCATGTGTATTTGTTTGCGTTAGTCAAAGTATGTGAGTTTTTTTATATGTATGGTCTGTTGTTATTGTATTCTGCCTACTGTCTTGTTGCAAGTGTCTTATGTGATCTTCCCAACTGTTTTAATGTGTTGTTCCTGTCTTAATTGTGTTCCCTCTACTGTGTTGTTGGAAGTGTCTTATGTTCATGTGTTCTTCCCAAGTGTCTTAATGCGTTGTTCTTCTCAATTGTGTTCCCTCTACTGTGTTGTTGCAAGTGTCTTCTGTTCATGTGTTCTTCCCAACTGTTTTAATGCGTTGTTCCTCTCAAGTGTCTTAATTGTGTGCTTCCTAGTGTGTTATGTTCATGTGTTCTTCCCAACTGTTTTAATGCGTTGTTTCTCTCAAGTGTCTTAATTGTGTGCTTCCCAACTGTTTTAATGCGTTGTTCCTCTCAACTGTCTTAATTGTGTTCCCTCTACTGTCTTGTTGCAAGTGTGTTATGTTCATGTGATCTTCCCAACTGTTTTAATGCGTTGTTTCTCTCAAGTGTCTTAATTGTGTGCTCCCTAGTGTGTTATGTTCATGTGATCTTCCCAACTGTTTTAATGCGTTGTTCCTCTCAAGTGTCTTAATTGTGTTCCGTCTACTGTGTTGTTGGAAGTGTGTTATGTTCATGTGATCTTCCCAACTGTTTTAATGCGTTGTTCCTCTCAAGTGTCTTAATTGTGTGCTCCCTAGTGTGTTATGTTCATGTGATCTTCCCAACTGTTTTAATGCGTTGTTCCTCTCAAGTGTCTTAATTGTGTTCCCTCTACTGTCTTGTTGCAAGTGTGTTATGTTCATGTGATCTTCCCAACTGTTTTAATGCGTTGTTCCTCTCAAGTGTCTTAATTGTGTGCTTCCTAGTGTGTTATGTTCATGTGTTCTTCCCAACTGTTTTAATGTGTTGTTCATCTCAACTGTCTTAATTGTGTTCCCTCTACTGTCTTGTTGCAAGTGTGTTATGTTCATGTGATCTTCCCAACTGTTTTAATGCGTTGTTCCTCTCAAGTGTCTTAATTGTGTTCCCTCTACTGTCTTGTTGCAAGTGTGTTATGTTCATGTGATCTTCCCAACTGTTTTAATGCGTTGTTCCTCTCAAGTGTCTTAATTGTGTGCTCCCTAGTGTCTTATGTTCATGTGTTCTTCCCAACTGTTTTAATGTGTTGTTAATCTCAACTGTCTTAATTGTGTTCCCTCTACTGTCTTGTTGCAAGTGTGTTATGTTCATGTGATCTTCCCAACTGTTTTAATGTGTTGTTCCCCTCAAGTGTCTTAATTGTGTGCTCCCTAGTGTGTTATGTTCATGTGATCTTCCCAACTGTTTTAATGCGTTGTTCCTCTCAAGTGTCTTAATTGTGTGCTTCCTAGTGTGTTATGTTCATGTGTTCTTCCCAACTGTCTTAATTGTGTGCTTCCTAGTGTGTTATGTTCATGTGTTCTTCCCAACTGTTTTAATGCGTTGTTCCTCTCAAGTGTCTTAATTGTGTTCCCTCTACTGTCTTGTTGCAAGTGTGTTATGTTCATGTGATCTTCCCAACTGTTTTAATGCGTTGTTCCTCTCAAGTGTCTTAATTGTGTGTTTCCTAGTGTGTTATGTTCATGTGTTCTTCCCAACTGTTTTAATGTGTTGTTCATCTCAACTGTCTTAATTGTGTTCCCTCTACTGTCTTGTTGCAAGTGTGTTATGTTCATGTGATCTTCCCAACTGTTTTAATGCGTTGTTCCTCTCAAGTGTCTTAATTGTGTTCCCTCTACTGTCTTGTTGCAAGTGTGTTATGTTCATGTGATCTTCCCAACTGTTTTAATGCGTTGTTCCTCTCAAGTGTCTTAATTGTGTTCCCTCTACTGTCTTGTTGCAAGTGTGTTATGTTCATGTGATCTTCCCAACTGTTTTAATGCGTTGTTCCTCTCAACTGTCTTAATTGTGTGCTTCCTAGTGTGTTATGTTCATGTGTTCTTCCCAACTGTCTTAATTGTGTGCTCCCTAGTGTCTTATGTTCATGTGTTCTTCCCAACTGTTTTAATGTGTTGTTAATCTCAACTGTCTTAATTGTGTTCCCTCTACTGTCTTGTTGCAAGTGTGTTATGTTCATGTGATCTTCCCAACTGTTTTAATGTGTTGTTCCCCTCAAGTGTCTTAATTGTGTGCTCCCTAGTGTGTTATGTTCATGTGATCTTCCCAACTGTTTTAATGCGTTGTTCCTCTCAAGTGTCTTAATTGTGTGCTTCCTAGTGTGTTATGTTCATGTGTTCTTCCCAACTGTTTTAATGTGTTGTTCATCTCAACTGTCTTAATTGTGTTCCCTCTACTGTCTTGTTGCAAGTGTGTTATGTTCATGTGATCTTCCCAACTGTTTTAATGCGTTGTTCCTCTCAAGTGTCTTAATTGTGTTCCCTCTACTGTCTTGTTGCAAGTGTGTTATGTTCATGTGATCTTCCCAACTGTTTTAATGCGTTGTTCCTCTCAACTGTCTTAATTGTGTGCTCCCTAGTGTGTTATGTTCATGTGATCTTCCCAACTGTTTTAATGCGTTGTTCCTCTCAAGTGTCTTAATTGTGTTCCCTCTACTGTCTTGTTGCAAGTGTGTTATGTTCATGTGATCTTCCCAACTGTTTTAATGCGTTGTTCCTCTCAACTGTCTTAATTGTGTGCTTCCTAGTGTGTTATGTTCATGTGTTCTTCCCAACTGTTTTAATGCGTTGTTCCTCTCAACTGTCTTAATTGTGTGCTCCCTAGTGTGTTATGTTCATGTGATCTTCCCAACTGTTTTAATGCGTTGTTCCTCTCAAGTGTCTTAATTGTGTTCCCTCTACTGTCTTGTTGCAAGTGTGTTATGTTCATGTGATCTTCCCAACTGTTTTAATGCGTTGTTCCTCTCAAGTGTCTTAATTGTGTGCTCCCTAGTGTGTTATGTTCATGTGATCTTCCCAACTGTTTTAATGCGTTGTTCCTCTCAAGTGTCTTAATTGTGTTCCCTCTACTGTCTTGTTGCAAGTGTGTTATGTTCATGTGATCTTCCCAACTGTTTTAATGCGTTGTTCCTCTCAAGTGTCTTAATTGTGTGCTCCCTAGTGTGTTATGTTCATGTGATCTTCCCAACTGTTTTAATGCGTTGTTCCTCTCAAGTGTCTTAATTGTGTTCCCTCTACTGTCTTGTTGCAAGTGTGTTATGTTCATGTGATTTTCCCAACTGTTTTAATGCGTTGTTCCTCTCAAGTGTCTTAATTGTGTTCCCTCTACTGTCTTGTTGCAAGTGTGTTATGTTCATGTGATCTTCCCAACTGTTTTAATGCGTTGTTCCTCTCAAGTGTCTTAATTGTGTGCTTCCTAGTGTGTTATGTTCATGTGTTCTTCCCAACTGTCTTAATTGTGTGCTCCCTAGTGTCTTATGTTCATGTGTTCTTCCCAACTGTTTTAATGTGTTGTTCATCTCAACTGTCTTAATTGTGTTCCCTCTACTGTCTTGTTGCAAGTGTGTTATGTTCATGTGATCTTCCCAACTGTTTTAATGTGTTGTTCCCCTCAAGTGTCTTAATTGTGTGCTCCCTAGTGTGTTATGTTCATGTGATCTTCCCAACTGTTTTAATGCGTTGTTCCTCTCAAGTGTGTTAATTGTGTGCTTCCTAGTGTGTTATGTTCATGTGTTCTTCCCAACTGTTTTAATGTGTTGTTCATCTCAACTGTCTTAATTGTGTTCCCTCTACTGTCTTGTTGCAAGTGTGTTATGTTCATGTGATCTTCCCAACTGTTTTAATGCGTTGTTCCTCTCAAGTGTCTTAATTGTGTTCCCTCTACTGTCTTGTTGCAAGTGTGTTATGTTCATGTGATCTTCCCAACTGTTTTAATGCGTTGTTCCTCTCAAGTGTCTTAATTGTGTGCTCCCTAGTGTCTTATGTTCATGTGTTCTTCCCAACTGTTTTAATGTGTTGTTCATCTCAACTGTCTTAATTGTGTGCTCCCTAGTGTGTTATGTTCATGTGATCTTCCCAACTGTTTTAATGCGTTGTTCCTCTCAAGTGTCTTAATTGTGTTCCCTCTACTGTCTTGTTGCAAGTGTGTTATGTTCATGTGATCTTCCCAACTGTTTTAATGCGTTGTTCCTCTCAAGTGTCTTAATTGTGTGCTCCCTAGTGTCTTATGTTCATGTGTTCTTCCCAACTGTCTTAATTGTGTTCCCTCTACTGTGTTGTTGCAAGTGTGTTATGTTCATGTGATCTTCCCAACTGTTTTAATGCGTTGTTCCTCTCAAGTGTCTTAATTGTGTTCCCTCTACTGTCTTGTTGCAAGTGTGTTATGTTCATGTGATCTTCCCAACTGTTTTAATGCGTTGTTCCTCTCAAGTGTCTTAATTGTGTGCTTCCTAGTGTGTTATGTTCATGTGTTCTTCCTCTCAAGTGTCTTAATTGTGTGCTCCCTAGTGTGTTATGTTCATGTGATCTTCCCAACTGTTTTAATGCGTTGTTCCTCTCAACTGTCTTAATTGTGTTTTCTGTATTGTTTTGTTGGTTTGAAGTGCATCAATAAAATAATTTTTTCATGGTCCGACTTGCAATATGGTCTGAGTTCCAGTCACTCAACGAGCTGGGTGGTGATGGGTGGGTTCAGGGTAAAAAAAATTTTGATATGCAAATTAGTGTATAAATTAATATCATTTGCATAAAAGGGGGTGTGGTTTAGAGTGTGTAATTACATGCAATTTTTGTATAGAAAACAATAGAAATTTTGGAGGAAAAGTTTTATTCTTAAGTGTTACATTGAAAAAAGAAAAATGTCAAAAATTTGAATGGAAAAATTAAAAAAATGTCAATGGGAAAAAAAACAGAAAAAAATAAAATAAAAAAAAAAACGGGGCGCCCATATAGGCTCATGTGCCCCAGCTAAGTGTTTATTGCATGTTATTCCCATGCTCATCTACACTGTCCTATCTGAGTAAAGGGCTGGGCCAAAGCGTGTCCCATCCCTTTACTCTCATTCCTCTGCTATCTCTTCCTAACAGGAAACACAATACACACACACAATTTATTGTCACACAATAAAAAGACATACAAAACAGTGAACAAATGTCAGTACAACAAGGCAAACAGTAAAACATGGAAAACTGTCAAAAACACTCAAGGCATGAACAACATTCAAAAATGTCATAATACAGTAAAGCATAACAAACAATCATAAACACTTAAAAATACTCAATGTCACAGTAGAGTTGAGTCGTGTTGATTTCAGTGGGAGGAGGGTCAGTCGGACACAGAAGTGATTCTGGATGAAAGAAAACAACAGTATTTAGATGGACAGACTGACAACATGATACTAAGACGACTACTACTGATGAGCTTGGACACTTAAAGATCACCTTTGGCAGTAAATTTTGAGGCTATACAAACAAATGCAAACACTAAAAGAAAAGGAAAAGGAAAAGGTAAAGGGACTGCGACTTGTAATCTTACCTGAAGCAGACAAAGTGTGAACGCCTGTCCGAGCGCTCTTGACTCCCTGGCGTTAGGAGATATGCGACAGCACTGGTGGCGTTTCAGAGACCTGTATGTAGGGTGTTATGAAACAGAGAAAACTTAATTAATAAGAGACAAGAAGAACACTAAACTACACTACACTATATGACACCAGATTATATTCTCTTACACTAATAAATTTTGTAAGTTTCTATTCTGTTCTAAATGACAGAGTCAGACTACAAAGAATAAACACTGACCTTCTGGAAACATCTTCATGTCTGTCTCTTCTCTCTGTGATTGAATGGTTGAAGTTTGAATTCTGTGGAGAAAAACACAACAAACATGTAACTTTTAACACATCAACATAAAAGCGTTTCTGGGTATTGAACGCTCGATAGAAGTAAAAGACACTAAATTCTTCTTGTTCTGGATTCATCAGTTACATTTGTTTTCTACACAAACACAGAAGAAGCTGCTCTGACTGGAGAAGTCACAACAGCAGTGGATTGAAATGTTTATTTCTCCATCGTAAGATAAATTTTAACTAAATTTGGTCAAGAGATGCAGACAAAACGAGAGACACATAACCAAGATGATATATAATTTAATGGCAGTGCTCTGTGTTGGACAGGTGATGAAGATGTTTGTGAATTACCTGGAGGCCTCTGTCCTGGTCTAAACAATTCCTTCATTGTTCAAAGATTCTCTGATCGTGGACGTGAAGTGGAGACACCTGGAGGACATAAAGAGAGAAACATACAAAGCACAATGATCAATACACTGTGACCTGTTCATCAACACTTTAACCATGAAAACACAGAAAAGTATTCAACATTACATTTTCAAAACATAAGAAAACTGTCTCATAAAATGAGCTGTCACATATGACAAGACAAAGCATCACATCTTTGAGAACCAATCACAAGAACTATTTGGGAAATCATGTGGAATCATGTACATTACTGTGAACTTTGTTTTTCATGCTCTGCATTCTCCACTTTTAATTTTTCAAATTTGTAATTTTTCTTTCTCACACTCAAGCAGCAGAATTTAGCATCATTACTGTTGCATATTATCGATTTCAATAATCCTTTAAATGTGGCTGGGGGTACTATTGTCCTGAGAGACAATATAATGCAGCAGGCTGTTGTAAATGTAGCACAAAGGTGAGTCAGAGGTTTACAGTTGATAATGAAGCACGGTAAGCTTTGTGGAACACACTGGCAGAGAGATGCAAGACAGCAGAGGACGTGAGACTATTACACGACACTACGATTGTATTAGACGACTACAACAGCAGCAGAACTGACTAGACTAGACTACTGGATGACAGTACTATAATAGACTACTATTATATTAGACTACTTCAACAACAACAACAACAGCAGAACAGACTAGACAAGACTACTGGATAATAGTACTATATTAAATGACGCTACTACAACTACAACAGACTAGATGACAATACTGTGGTAAACACCACTACTATATTAGACTACTACTACATCAACAACAACAGCAAAACAGACTAGACAAGACAACTAGATAATAGTACTATATTAAATGACACTACTACTATATCATACCAACACATGCAGTATTAATGATGGGAAATATGAATGTGTACCACTTTATAGAATCTTGTTACATACTGTTAACATGAAGTTCATACGTATACAGCCAGAGTGTTCCAGGCAGATCGTCATTCACAGTGAGTAACAGCTCATTCTCAAACATGTGACCCACGTGTTGACTGTAATCCAAGTATCTGAAAAACCATCTCATATTTTCCGTGTCCTTACAGCTCATATTACAGATTAAGAATCCAGAGAACGTGTGACCAGTCTCCCTGGCTTTGTTGACAGCTGCGGTTTTACATTGTGTCGTTAGAGTCTCTTTAAATTCCTCGTAAACCGACAGAATTAACGTGCGCTCGTCATCTGACAATTACGAGAATTAGGTCGACACTGACTCAACTTACTGACATCTTCACCGTCGCCGTAGTTAACGCAGATCGAGGCAGCCGACGTCTGTCAACCCCGATGTTCCTTGATAACCCGAGTTAAATCACAGTGGGTTAAACTCCCTTCGTAGTCCAGGCCTCTGTTTGGTTTTTAAGGTGGGAGCTGGTGTTTGTGTCCAGGCTGCAGCAGCTGAACCAGTAAACCTGGAAAACACAAGTCCAAAAAAAAAAAAAACAGTTCACCTCCAACACCTGAACAATGTAGAAGAATACAACACTGAAAACTAAACACTGCAACCAACAATCACACTTTGACTTTTGACGTGAATAAATTCATCATGTTACTACAATAGTACTTCATTGATCTCAGAGAGGAAAGCCATTTTTAAAATCTTTTTTATAATAATTTCAGTCACGACAAACAAATGGTGAGGGGATCGATCAATGGCTATGGATAGATTACTACCACAAAGCTATAAAGACACACAAACGCCAAAGAGGCAAAAAACTAAATTGCAAAATGATCAATGCCACACTGAAAACCGCTAGACCCGCAACTAGAAGAAACGTGACGACGATAATCCACCATAAACTGACTTAAAATGACCAAGCTGGAGCTACAAACTACAAAGAAGCAGTAAAATGCTACGGTATGCTAATGGCGTGCTAGTAATGGTACAGAGATGCAAACAGTTGTAGACAAACACACTAAAACAGTTTGCAACGACGTGGCAGGGACGCATTAGCCACAGAAACACAAACACACTTTAACCCAAACAAACAACAACACGCCAAAAAGGGAGCATCGCCAAAAACATCCTCAAACGATAAGGCTAATGCTAACACCCATGCCACGTGTTAGCATAGTAATGCTAACACCCAGGTGTTAGCCTCACCTCGTCGCCGCAGAACAGCTCCACAAAAAACAGCTCCACAGTTTGTTTTAGCATCCCACCTGTGCTCGACAAAAAGTTTAGGCATCTGGAGGTTCGGCGGTGACGTTCGCTCGCACTACTGGCAAACGGAGGCGACGTTTCGAACGTGGTTCATATCTGACTCGCCTCTCTGAACAGCTCCTCCCAGAAGCTCGTGACCAATGACGACATACGTCAGACACGGAAGGAGCCTCATTCCCCTCTGTGTCACTCAGTTCGGCTTCCGGCTCTACCTCCCGGCGGCACATAGCCCGGGTCACCGCACAGGTTGTAAAAACACCAGGAAAACACTGCGCACTTTCATCGGGTGTCTCTGCAACAGAAGGAGAGGAGGTTACCACTGGAAGCGGAGGACCCTCGGCCCACACCCGGCGACCAGCCAGGTCATTCCCCAGAATGACATCCACGCCTGGGATTGGCAGCGCAGGACGTACGCCCATCACCGCGTCGCCCTGGACCAGTCCACAGTCCAACTCCAGTTTGTACACAGGAGTAGGTACTATGTTTAACCCCACTCCCCGCATTAGGATGTAATCACCAGTATCAGTGCAGTGAGAAAAAGGCAGAACAGAGCTAACAATAAAGGAATCGAAAGCCCCTGTGTCTCTTGACAATGACACGTGACCATCAGACACAAACGCTGAGAAATCCCGCTGCCCAGGGCTGCAATTCACTGCAGTTTCTACCTGTGTATCGAAAGGAAGGCGAGAGAGAGAAACGGAACAGGGAGAGATGACACTAGAGGAAATACTACCAGGCGACTCGACCGCACTGAAATACCTGACCGGAGCAGCAAGTGCCACAGGCTTCACCTGCGCATTACTGAACCCGCCTTTAGGTCCAGCCTTTGCGGGACACTCATTTTTCCAGTGCCCTCTGCCTTTGCAGTAATTACATCTCTTACTGGAATCATAATACAATTGACTCCGGGCGGCCTTTTCTGACGTAGTATGGCGACGACCGGCCGTCTCCTCCCACCGTTTACCAGCTGGCCGAAACTTACTACTATCGCCCCTGAAACCAAATTCAGTCCGCACCCTGTGCTCATGGTCCACACGGTGAGTCAGCACATACTCATCTGCCAGCGCAGCAGCCTCAGCAGAGGTCTTCACCTTGTGTTCCGCAACAAATGTAGCAATATTACTAGGCAATGAGTTTTTAAACTGCTCCAGCACAACCAGGTCACACAATGCTTCATAAGTATGAACACCAAGCGAAGTACACCAACGATCAACGATCCCGAAACAACTGCTCCAACCACTTTCGTCACCACACTACAAATCCCCCCCCAAAATTCTCTTTCCGCTGAATCAACAGCTTAAGGATGTGATGGAAACATTCGTTCATGTTTTTTTTCTTTTTAATGTGTTTTTAAATGATTTCATACTTAATTTATAGAACTATTTATTTAAAAAGCAAAATTTTGAAGGTTGATTTTATACTTGATATTTTAAGGCTTTCAATTTATCAATTTATTAAAAGGTTTCAATTCTGTTCTAAAGTTTTATATTTTCTGTCAAACTGCAGCTGAGATAATGACAGAGTCAGACTAAAAAATCAACACTGACCTTCTGGAAACATCTTCATGTCTGTCTCTTCTCTCTGTGATTTAATGGTTGAAGTTTGAATTCCGTGGAGAAAAATGCAATAAACATGTAACTTTTAACACATCAAAATAAAGTGTTTCTGGGTATTGAACTTCAAACTGTACAGATAGAGATAGAAGGACACTAAATTTACAAAGAAACCAGACAAGACTGCTGGATGACATTACTATATTAAATGACACTACTACTGTATCAGACCAAAACATACAGTATTAATGATGGGAAATATGAATGTGTACCACTTTATAGAATATTTCTATTTCATCCAGGTTCAGATTTCCACTGAGGCTGAAATACTGTTAACATGAAGTTCACACTCAACATAACAGCATTACATTCATACATACATTTTCTGTGTCCTTACAGCTCATATTACAGATTAAGAATCCAGAGAACGTGTGACCAGTCTCCCTGGCTTTGTTGACAGCTGCGGTTTTACATTGTGTCGTTAAGAGTCTCTTTAAATTCCTCGTAAACCCACAGAATTAACGTGCGCTCTTCATCGGAGAATTGAGTCGACACTGACTCAACTTACTGACATCTTCACCGTCGCCGTAGTTAACGCAGATCGAGGCAGCCGACGTCTGTCAACCCCGACGTTCCTTGATAACCCGCGTTAAATCAGAGTGGCTTAAACTCCCTTCGTAGTCCAGGCCTCTGTTTGCTTTTTAAGGTGGGAGCTGGTGTTTGTGTCCAGGCTGCAGCATCTGAACCTGGAAAACACAAGTACAAGGCATGAAAAACAAAGAACCTTATTAATAAAGAATAGTTCATCTCCAAAACCTGAACAGTATAGAAAAATACAACACTGAAAAGTAAACACTACAACCAACAATCACACTTTGACTTTTGAGGTGAATAAATTCATCATGTTACTACAATATGACTTCATTGATCTCAGAGAGGAAAGCCATTTTTAAAATCGTTTTTATAATAATTTCAGTCACAGTCACCACAAACAAATGGTGAGGGGATCGATGAATGGCTGTGGATAGATTACTACTACAAAGACACGCCAACGAGGCAAAAAACTAAATTGCAAAATGATCAATGCCACACTGAAAACCGCTAGACCCGCAACTAGAAGAAACGTGACTACGATAATCCACCATAAACTGACTTACAATGACCAAGCTGGAGCTACAAACTACAAAGAAGCAGTAAAATGCTACGGTATGCTAATGGCGTGCTACTGATGGTACAGAGATGCAAACAGACGAACAGACTAAAAACAGTTGGCAACAACGTGGCAGGGACGCCTTAGCCACAGAAACACAAACACACTTTAACCCAAATAAACAAAAACGACGCCAAGAAGGAAACCCCACCAAAAAACATCGTTAAATGATAAGGCTAATGCTAACGCTCCACGTTTATGCTAACGTTAACATTAACGCTTGCTACTAATGCTAATTGCCTCGGAGCCGCAGGTGTGCCCACCGTTCAATCTCACCCGTGTTCGACAAAAACAGCTCCAGAATTTGTTTTAGCATCTCACCCGTGTTTGAAAAAAAGTTTAAGCATCCGGACCTAGCAGTACTGGCAAACAGAGGTAATGCTACAAACATGGTTCATATCTGTCTCTCCTCTCTGAACAGCTCCTCCCAGAAGCACGTGACCAATGACGACATACACTTTGTGCCTCTTATTTTGAAACGCCGTCAAAACGGAAGTCGTCTCGTCACTCTCTCTAACTTGACGCAGCTTCGCTGGGTCACGCTGCAATCCAGCCAGTATTCCGTGCAGAAAAATGCAATAAACATTAATATAAAGATGTAACTTTTAACACATCAAAATAAAGTGTTTCTGGGTATTGAACTTCAAACTGTAGAAATAGAAGTAAAGGACACTAAATTTACAAAGAAACCAGACAAGACTACTGGATGACAGTACTATATTAAATGACACTACTACTGTATCAGACCAAAACATGCAGTATTAATGATGGGAAATACGAATGTGTACCACTTTATAGAATCTTTATATTTCATCCAGATTCAGATTTCCACTGAGGCTGAAATACTGTTAACATGAAGTTCATACTCAACATAACAGCATTACATTCATACATATACAGCCAGAGTGTTCCAGGCAGATCATCATTCACAGTGAGTAACAGCTCAATTTCAGACATATGACCCACGTGTTGACACTAATCCAAGTATCTGAAAAACCATCACAATGCCACACTGAAAACTGCTAGACCCGCAACTAGAAGAAACGTGACGACGATAATCCACCATAAACTGATTTAAAATGACCAAGCTGGAGCTACAAACTACAACGAAGCAGTAAAATGCTACGGTATGCTAATGGCGTGCTACTGATGGTACAGAGATGCAAACAGACGAACAGACTAAAAACAGTTGGCAACAACGTGGCACGCACGCCTTAGCCACATAAACACAAACACACTTTAACCCAAACAAACAAAAACGACGCCAAGAAGGAAACCCCACCAAAAAACATTGTTAAATGATAAGGCTAATGCTAACGCTCCACGTTGATGCTAACGTTAACATTAACGCTTGCTACTAATGCTAATTGCCTCGCAGCATCTCACCCGTGTTTGACAAAAAACAGCTCCAGACTTTGTTTTAGCATCTCACCTGTGTTCGACAAAAAGTTTAAGCATGCAGACCTAGCACTACTGGCAAACAGAAGCAATGCTACAAACGTGGTTCATATCTGCCTCTCCTCTCTGAACAGCTCCTCCCAGAAGCTCGTGACCAATGACGAGCCACGTCGTGACCAATGATGACATACACTTTCTGCCTCTTATTTTGAAACTCCGTCAAAACGGAAGTCGTCTCGTCACTCTCTCTAACTTGACGGCGGCGGCGCTGGCCAGGTGAATACCTGCGTACCGCGTTAACCGAGTGGACTTGTTCGCCGGAGGAGCTGCAGGTTGGTGTAGGGGAAAGCTGCAGGGAGGTCGTGACGATGTTGGTTTGCAGTGACCGTGCACGCCCCTGCGCGCTCCCCCCAACATCTATAATATAGTATTGTGTACATTGTGGCTCCTTCAATGCTCGATGCTCTTGGCTTGTTTGTTATCTTACGGAGACGAAATACTGTTGGGAAATGTTTTTAAGCGAGAGGAGAGGCAGTTTGCTTTGGAGTGAAGGAGGCCTGAGCAAAACGCAAGCTCCCACTAGTTGTCGGTTCTCTGGTGAATCCATGAAGACAGGGAGACAGTGGAGACTCTGTGTGTGAGCACGAGCCACAGCAGCTGTCCCCATCCCATGAGGGTTTTATTTCATCCTCTGCTTTAACTTCTGTCCTTTTTTCCTGACCCCCAAACTTACAGATCCGCCTGCTTCTCCTTTGCAAAAACCCTTTAAACTGCACCTTTCAAAGCCTAATATAAGTCAAATAACCTCTTTTATAAATCCACAAACTCATTCATAAGGTTCACTCGCAGAGATAAAAAATCTCACCCTTCATTTCATTGTGGTGGCGGTGTCTCGGCTCTTTGGCTCTCCACAAAGGCTTCATCTGTTTAGTTTTTCCATGGCATAAATATTGATTTGAATGACAGGCGCGTGCAGCGCACACACACTTCGAGTTGGTGAGTGTTGCCACGATTATCCTAACTTAATCTGCTCTGGCTGTTTCGTGTGTGTTGTCAGTACCGAGGTCACAAGTCAGGTCAAGAGGGCAGAGGGTCTCTCTCTGTTGCTGTGAGAGACCTGGGGCGGATGGTGCACGCAAATCGTTTTTAGTGTTTGTTTTAACCTCCCAGATCAATCTGTTACAGACAGATTATTTTGATAACTGTGGAATTGTTAAGTACTTTTTCGAGCTTCAGTTTTGAGGATTTGCATATTCTTGCTTTTTTAAGTGACTGTAAACAAATACACCCTCTACTGTATGTCTCTCTATGTGCTCTTTAGCTTAGCTTTGTTGTACGTGCATTCAGCGTTACCAGTCTCCAAACAGAAAAAGCATCATCCTGTTGCTGCTGCAGTTGCCGGGAAGCATGACACACACCTGTTTGCTGCGACAGATGGTCTACAGAGCGCTCCTCTGTCCGTGTGTTTGGATACGGTCAGCTGCTGTATCTTCTCCACCTCGTCGTCGTTATCTGACTCGTCAAGCAGACACAGAACACATTCTTATTTAATCAGGCAGTTGTTTCCCTATTGAGCCACTAAGCTGGAAGAACTCTTATTTTACTTGGCAACTGAGAACACACGCTAAAGCACACCTCTGTTGCTCTTTATTACACACTAACCTGTTTGTGCCGAGATCAATTCTGCTGGATATTAAGCCTCATCTTTTTATCCTCTGGTGTTATTTATAACTTGGTGGTGGGACTGTACCCCTTCTGATTTATTCACATTTTTATTCATCTTTGATGAATTCTTTACTAAATAAAAATGGCCTGTAAACTTTTTCAGAACCTAAGGTGTCATTTTTAAATATTTAAATTGGAGCTGTAATGATCTGTTAATCTGCAGGTTTTCATTCATTCATTTTGGCTGTGGGGCTTTTTATGAACAAAATGATTCAATGATTAATTGAGAAAATAATTAGCAGTAATCAATAACCATTACATTTGATTTGCAGAGCTGTCTATCGCAGAGCTGACATATAGAAACTAACAGCTATTCACACCCACCTTTACAAAGTAACCTAACCTGGAGAAGGCCAGAGTACTCAGGGAGACTGCAGACTCCACACACAAAATACCTGGGTGAACCAGGGTTCCAACCTCCATCTTGCTGCACCGCCGTGCCGCCCCAAAACAAGAAATGATTATTGATTGGTTAATTGATTTCTGTTAAATGATCACCACTACCTGCACACCATCATGTGAGCTAATATTACTTACAAAAATACATTTCTTGTGTTTTTATAAAAGCTTTTTCTCACTGTGCATCAATATCATCATCATAAAAATGCTTAAACCACCTCAACTGGCTTCTTGCAGCATGAAGCCCCTCACTCCTATCCTCCTTTCTAATTACAACTCACCTGATTATGCACAATGTGTCCAGCTACTCTGAACATGGTGTCTTTCTTTCCCTGTCACTAGTGAAACCTTGTGACTGCAGCTGTGGGTGGGAAAAAAAGATCAGCAGTGACAATGAGAGGTTTGTTTTCTGGCTAAGCTTGGTGCCATATGACACCAACATTACTCGAGCTGAAAACATTAATGCACATTTATTGTATAATGTGCATAGAACTATGAGATTCCTCTTGCACAAGTTAGGTTTTAGATTTGCTGTTAGATTTTCTACCTCAGGTTTGTAAAAACGTCTACTTTTTGGCAAGTGTTTGTCATGTTCTGACCATAAACACAGACATTTATTGTGATAATTACTGAAAATTTTTTAGTGAGAAAACATTTGTCACCGCTTTAAAATCAACTCTTAACATGTGAGCAAAAGCAAAAGCACAAATACATTGCTGCATTACTTTGGATTCATACCAATGAAGATGTGGTCGTTTTATTTTGTTAAATTTATTCAAATTCTTAAAATAAGGGCACGGGCTGCATAATGACATAAAAGACAGAAAGGTGAAGATTTGTGCTTGTGTGTGTTGGTGCACGTTCAGTACGCATGCCTTAGGGAAACTAGGTGTTGCATGAAAAACAATGGAAAAACAGTCAAACACTCAAATACTGTAATAGTACAGTAAGGCATGACAAACAGTAATAAACAGTCAAAAAATGTCATAGTACAGTAAAGCATGAAAAACAGTGGAAAAACAGTCATAAACACTCAAATACTGTAATAGTACAGTAATGCATGAAAAACACTCAAAAAAGGTCATAGTAGACTAAGGCATAACCAACAGTAATAGTACAGTAAGGCATGAAACACAGTCATAAACAGTCAAAAAAAATGTCATAGTACAATAATGCAGGAAAAACAGTGGAAAAACACTCAAATACTGTAATAGTACAGCAAGGCATAACAAACAGTGGAAAAACACCCAACAACACTTAAATAATGTCATAGTATAATAACGCATGGAAAACAGTTAAAAATACTCAATGTCACAGTAAAGTGTCAAAAGTTTTCTCCTTTGAGATCAGTAGAGTCGGGTTGATTTCAGTGGAGTGTCAGTTAGAGACAGAAGTGATTCTGTCTGTTGGACATGATACTACTATATAAGACAACTACTGCTGAGCTTGGACACTTAAAGATCACCTTTGGCAGTACATTTTGACGCTGTACAAACAAATGCAAACACTAAAACAAAAGGGACTGCCAGTTGTAATCTTACCTGAGGCAGACAAAGTGCGAGAGCCCCAGCTTTGGTTTACAGGTTCTGTGAACGCCTGTCCAAGCACTCTTGACTCCGTGACGTTACGGGATAACCGTCGATACGCGACGTCAGAAGCTGTTCTTGTGAAACTGACGGCACTGGTGGCGTTTCAGAGACCTGTACGTAGGGCGTTATGAAACAGAGAAAAATCAACAGCTTAAATTTTACAAAAAATAATTAATAAGAGACAAGAAGAAGACTAAACTACACTATATGAGACCAGATAGACACAATTATATTCTCTTTGACTAATAAATTTTGAAGTTTCTATTCTGTTCTAAAGTTTTATATTTTGTGTCAAACTGCAGCTGAGATAATGACAGAGTCAGACTAAAAAGAATAAACACTGACCTTCTGGAAACATCTTCATGTCTGTCTCTTCTCTCTGTGATTTAATGGTTGCAGTTTGAATTCTGTGGAGAAAAACACAACAAACATTCATATAAAGATGTAACTTTTAACACATCAACATAAAAGCGTTGCTGAATGTTGAACGCTCAAACTGTACAGATAGAGACAGAAGTAAAAGACACTAAATTCTTCTTGTTCTGGATTCATCACTTAAATTTGTTTTCTACACAAACACAGAAGAAGCTGCTCTGACTGGAGAAGTGACTCCACCAGCTGCTCATATTCACACAACAGCAGTGGATGGAAATGTTTGTTTCTCCATCGTAACATAAATTTCTACTAAACTTGGTCAAGAGATGCAGACAAAATGAGAGACACATAACCAAGATGATATATAATTTAATGGCAGTGCTCTGTGTTGGACAGGTGACGAAGCTTTTTGTGAATTACCTGGAGGCCTCTGTCCTGGTCTAAACAATTCCTTCATTGTTCAAAGATTCTCTGATCGTGGACGTGAAGTGGAGACACCTGGAGGAAATAAAGAGAGAAACATACAAAGCACAATGATCAATACACCGTGACCTGTTCATCAACACTTTAACCATGAAAACACAGGAAAATATTCAACATTACAGCTGAACCACAACATTTTCCAAACATTAGAGGAGTGTCTCAGAAAATGAGCTGTCACATATGACAAGACAAAGTATTACATCTTTAAGAACCAATCACAATAAATATTTGGGAAATAATGTGGAATCTTTAAAGACTTTCATTTAAGTACATTTTTGAAAGCAGGGTTTTAACTTGTGGGATTTTTAATTATACTTCACACACAGAAAATTACCTCACAACTATTTAGAGTTTTTATGTATTATTATAACTGCTACTATTTTCTGACACGATTATCAGTCATTATTCAACACTAATCGCATGAAATACAGAGCAGAGGCCTGTACTACGAAGCGAAGTTACTGGGTTAACAGGGTGACGTCAGGTGTACCATCCCAGTTAATCTGTACCACAAAAGGTGGATAGCTTTTACCCGGGGTAATTAACACTGCATCTCTAAACAGCTACTTCTACCTAAGTACCGCACAACAGAGAGAGGCTGACTCTGAAGGACAGGGATTGTCTAAAGACCGTCACTCCCCTCACCCACCAATAAATGGTGATTTTTATGCTCCGCATTTTCCACTTTCAATTTTTCAAATTTGTAATTTTTCTTTCTCACAGTCAAGCAGCAGAATTTAGCATTATTAGTGTTGCATATTATCGACTTCAATAATCCTTTACGTGTGGGTATTATTGTCCTGAGAGACAATATAATGCAGCAGGCTGTTGTAAATGTAGTACAAAGGTGAGTCAGAGCTTTACAGTTGATAATGAAGCACAGTAAGCTTTGTGGAACACACTGGCAGAGAGATGCAAGACAGCAGAGGACATGAGACTATTAGACAACTACAACAGCAGCAGAACTGACTAGACTAGACTACTGGATGACTACTATATTAAATGACACTACAACAACAGATTAGATGAAGCTACTATATTAGACTACTACTACAACATTAGATGAGACTACTGGATGACAGTACTATATTAAGACTACTATTATATTAGACTACTTCAGCAACAACAACACCACAACAGACTAGACAAGACTACTAGATAATAGTACTATATTAAATGACAGTACTACTATATCAAACCAACACATGCAGTATTAATGATAGCGAATGTGTACCATTTTATAGAATCTTTATATTTCATTCAGATTTCCACTGAGGCTGAAATACTGTTACCATGAAGTTCATACTCAACATAACAGCATTACATTCATACATATACAGCCAGAGTGTTCCAGGCAGATCATCATTCACAGTGAGTAACAGCTCATTCTCAAACATGTGACCCACGTGTTGACTGTAATCCAAGTATCTGAAAAATCATCACATATTTTCCGTGTCCTTGCAACTCATATTACAGATTAAGAATCCAGAGAACATGTGACCAGTGTCCCTGGCTTTGTTGACAGCTGCGCTTTTACTGCGGTGTCGTTAGAGTCTCTTTAAATTCCTCGTAAACCCACAGAATTAACGTGCGCTCTTCATCTGAGAATTACGAGAATTAAGTCAACACTGACTCAACTTACTGACATCTTAACCGTCGCTGTAGTTAACGCAGATCGAGGCAGCCGACGTCTGTCAACCCCGACGTTCCTTGATAACCCGAGTTAAATCAGAGTGGCTTAAACTCCCTTCGTAGTCCAGGCCTCTGTTTGCTTTTTAAGGTGGGAGCTGGTGTTTGTGTCCAGGCTGCAGCAGCTGAACCAGTAAACCTGGAAAACACAAGTCCAACAAATAACCTCATTAATAAAGAACAGTTTACCTCCAACACCTGAACAATGTAGAAGAATACAACACTGAAAACTAAACACTGCAACCAACAATCACACTTTGACTTTTGAGGTGAATAAATTCATCATGTTACTATAATATGACTTCATTGATCTCAGAGAGGAAAGCCATTTTTAAAATCGTTTTTATAATAATTTCAGTCACGACAAACAAATGCTGAGGGGATCAATGAATGGCCGTGGATAGATTACTACCACAAAGCTATAAAGACACACAAACGCCAACGAGGCAAAAAACAAAACTGCAAAATGATCGCAATGCCACACTGAAAACTGCTACACCGACAACCAGACGACGAGAATCCACCATAAACTGACTTAAAATGACCAAGCTGGAGCTACAAACTACAAAGAAGCAGTAAAATGCTACGGTATGCTAATGGCGTGCTAGTGATGGTACAGAGATGCAAACAGTTGTAGACAAACAGACTAATAAACGCTTGGCAACAACGTGGCAGGGACGCATTAGCCACAGTAACACAATTACACTTCAACTCAAACAAACAAAAACATGCCAAAAAGGGAGCAACGCCAAAAACATCCTCAAACGATAAGGCTAATGCTAACGCTCTATGTTAATGTTAACGCTTGCTACTAATGCTAATGCTAACATCCATGCCATGTGTTAGCATGGTAATGCAACACCATGGTAATGCTAACACCCATGTGTTAGCATTAGCATTATGCTAACACCATCGGTAATGCTAACACCCAGGTGTTAGCATTAGCATTAGCCTTACCTCGCCGCCGCCGCAGAACAGCTCCAAAGTTTGTTTTAGCATCTCACCTGTGTTCGACAAAAAACAGCTCCAGAGTTTGTTTTAGCATCTCACCTGTGTTCGACAAAAAAACAGCTCCAGAGTTTGTTTTAGCATCTTACCTGTGTTCGACAAAAAGTTTAAGCATTCGGACCTCGGTAACGACGTTCCCTCGCACTACTGGCAAACAGAGGCAATGATTCGAACGTGGTTCATATCTGATTCGCCTCTCTGAACAGCTCCTCCCAGAAGCTCGTGACCAATGACGAACCACGTCGTGACCAATGACGACATACGTCAGCTAACAGGAAGATGCTCTACTACTATTGCGAATCTGAGACTGAGACGGTAAACACATTTAAGCACCAAAACACTTTAAGACACGGTTAAAGGTGCGTTTTCACAAAATGTTAAATATCGAACCATTTTTTTAAATTATAGGAGGTTAATTTAAAGAAGATGTAAAAATCGAGAATATAGCATCAGACCCCCAAGGGTTAATGATAAACTCTGCAATATATCTCGAGGTTAGAACCCATATATACATTATAAAGAGAGGTTAAAAATCCATCACATGTACCCGTGAGACTCATATATTGTGGAGAGGTAGGGGACTTGGAATGCCAAGCTCAGCATTTTCTTAAGTCATTATGCATAAATAGTGTGTGATATAGCCAATATATATTTTCCCTACCTGAGATGAAGGGGAGGTGTTCACGCTTCTAAAGGGATTCAGAATCAGTGCTACATACATCTAATGGAGTATTTCGTCAAACCACTGCTACATTTTCCCCCCAAAACTGACATTTTGTTTACGGGTGGCTCATCCACATTAAATTACTGAGTAATTTAGCTGTTATAGTGTGACAGGCTTTTCTTCCATAACTTGAGAAATGAGCTTGAGTTTGTGCATTTTTAAATTGTCCCTCCAGATATTGACTTTTTCCATAAAGTTTACAGACTTGTTAGAGACAGATTAGAGATAATGAGTTTTAGCCTCTTGATTTCCAGAAACCCTGCTCCTACACTTCCCATAATGCTACTGGATGGTGTCTTTCATGATGCCATCGTTCAAACCGTGATTACAGTTCCCGTTCCCGACCTGCAGATTTTACCATCTTGGAATAATGTGAATTCTCCCAAATCCCATTTTGATGATTTTGTGTGAAGGCAGCATTAGATCTTTGAAACTCCACATACCCAGGCCTTTGTTAAAAATGAACCTAACGTTATGATTTGTCAAAGCAGTGAAATCACAGTGGCTGACTTCTGTTGAGTGCCTCAGTCAGCCATGTGTACTGAGAAACAAGTCTGCAGCTTGTTGTCAGTGAGACTTTTCCTGACGATGCCAGCACTGCAGCTGTTTGAATGGCTGCCTCTTCTTTGAGCTCCCTGCTCAGTAGGTGCTGAATTTGCTTAGAAAACATGTTTTACTGTTTCGCTGCTGTCACCCACATGTAAGGCAAATCCCACCACAGTGGTTCCCATCTGTATCTTTTTACAAGTGATTCCTTAGAGACTGCACTACAGGAGACACTCATCCTTAATGAATTGCATTGCTCAGATTACCTATGTACACCCAGCTGGTGCTTAAAGTTAATGAAATGCAATGTATTATTTACAGTTACTAGTTAACCCCGGGTTGGTTTCTGTGTATCAGCAGGATTGGCAGCGCTGTTAGAATAATCACGTTGAGATATAGATTTAGGTGTCTGAGCTGTGATGGAGTTGGTTTAGAGGGGGGTCTATTCAGTAATAACATTTTATCTTTCCTGGGTACGGCTACATGATAGGCGTGGTCTACGTAATGTTTCTGTTGAGTTCTGGTGCTGCAATAGCTGAAGAACTAATATTACCTCCTGACCTAGGCTGTCAGGGACGAACGCGGTCTGAACGTATAGACAAAGAGGCAGACAACTTTAGCGTTCACAAGCGTTAAACTGCAGGATTCACTCTGCAGTTTCTGCCTCCTGGGTTATCATGCTCCTTACAGGAGCAAGGCGCCCTCTGTTGGCATGTAAGAGTATAGCGCTAACAAAGTAACAAGCAGTGCAATGACAAACATGCATTTTAATGGTTTTTAAGACACAATGAAATAAAAAATATTTGGGCGGTGTTTTTAAAAAATCACATTTAACCTTTCCTCTCAACCAATAATGAATTATTCAAATGATTCAAATTCAAATATCCAAAATTTCTGGTATACCCTTAATCTTTTAGTTCCTTTATAACATCTTTTAACCCTTTTACACTAACACCCAAAATGACATTAGAACACCTTTTTTTTCTACGCTCTGTGTAAATGTGCTGTTGTGTATTGATGCTATCAAAATAGCTCTGTGTGGGTCCCTTTGGTGGCTCTGACCTCCTTCTAATGCCCTAATTATAATCATTAACTCTCTCGCTTTAAACTTTCTTTGTAAATACACATTACACTCTATAGTTGTGGAACTCTGGTATAGCTTCCTCTCGCTAATCTGCTGTTTGAAATAGTGATCTTTAGTGATCTTTGCAGGATTCTTCCAGTAGGGATGCCCAAAACTTTGCATTTCCTTCTCAGCAGTCACACTGATTTTAACAATTAAGCTGAGAGAGAATCATTCAGTGAAATCACATCTTACAGTGATTAGCGGGAAGACACTGACGTAGCGTAGCATGATGGTACTCCACTGATTAGGAGGTTCATCAGCTGAACCTCTTCATCTTGATCAAGGTAGCTGGTGGCTGAATGAAGATTTTCATGAGGTATTCATCTTTTTGAGAGCATTTCCAAAGGACTGTATCTGTACCTACCTACCTAGTTTTGATTAGTTTTCTGTAATTATATAACATAAACGTGAGTATAATGAAAGCAAAATGAACTCCTCCTCCTGACTAAAAGTTAAGCTAATGTTAAAATCAGCATTAAATCACGTGGTTGTAACTTTAGTTAGTTACTCTTCAGTCGTCAGTTTTCGTGTTTATATTGACGGATTCAGAATGAATGCTAGAGTAATGTCAGCTGTTGAATATCTAAATGTTAAAACAAAGAGGTACAAGAAGAGTTGAACCCTTGATATTAACTGAAAAGAAAGCCCCCTGAGCAAAAATAAAAAACTTTCTCATAGTTAAACACTACTTTTTTACCACTTGTACAGACAAGCCGCCAAGGGAATCATGAGCTATGTGGCACCTGAGTAGGATGAAAACCTGACAGGTTACGATGCCCAATAATAACCTGCTCCTACACATTGTCTTTCACTCGCAGTCTGCAGTACACTTACACAGCAACACTCTGGCACACATTCATAAAGTTCCCTTCATAAATAAGATACTGTATCCAACTGGGAGTTGCAAACTACAATAAAAAGTCTTCTACTGTCAGTCACTGGGATAGATGGGGATTAAGTGTCTTGCTCAAGAGTACCTGAGCGGCTGAAGATGAGATATTTACAACAAGTCTTGGGATTTGCACAAGCAAGCGTTTAATAGCATTTCAAACTTCTCAAGCTTTATTAAAATATGTCTTATGATTTATTGGATGTTTGAAACTGCAGTTCATTGTATTGTATTATCTTACTATACATGTACAGTAGTCTTTGTGGAGTGTTATGCATGCTTGCAATATCAAATACACAGGTACAATGTATATCCTTTATTTGATGGCTTAACATGATAATCTAATGAAAAAGGAGGAGAAACATACAAATCTAAGCCTAAATACATTTTGTGGCAGCACAGAACATTTCACATTCCATTATGGGACCAAGGCCATACAACACCTGAAGTCTTTGATTACTTTTTTTGTGACTTTTTTTTCTTTTTAATGTAGGCTCACATGGCATAATGTCATCTCTAAAGTGAGCAGTTGGCAGCTCTTGTATGTGAGTTTGCAAAATATCTTTTTTTTAATCTTCCCAAGTTACGAATTGTAGTTGCATGCACGATAAACAAATATCTAGAGTTTGTAACAGTTGCCTTCTCTTTCACTTTTCAACCGCACTCTGTAATGTGGTAATTAAAAAAAAAAGAATCATACATTGACCAACTGCAAGAACTCCTTTAAATCAAAGTGAACCAGTAAGCCACGAAGATCTTATGACTTGCGCCGTAAATCAGTTATTTTCTAGCTTTAGTGTTCTTTATCTGTCTTTTTAAATCTTATTTACACAACACCGAAGCTCCAGCAATCATTTAGACAAAGCACCTTGAAACATCTTTGGACAAACTGGTTCCGAGACTTTAACAATGCTTTACCTTGAATGCATGAGATCACGAAACATTTCTTTGTGCCCAAAACTGGAGCCAAGACATCCTGTGAGTGTTCGGACAGAACGCCAAGAGAAGTTTAGCTGAGAGATGTGATTAGATGCAAATTTGCCGAGGGCAGCATCTCAAATTTCATGAATTCACTCATGAAATGCAAGGAAAAGGAAGAAACTGGAGACGCCGCTGCTAGCTAGCTTACAGCTAACAAACATTTGGTACGATGATCGTTTCGGAATGTTGCGAATAATGCAATCTAGCAGATAAGATGAAAATTCACTTCACGTTCTGGCTTAACACACTTTTGGCAGGATGTTTTGAGTCATTTTATATATATATATCTAACTTGAGCTTTCTTCTTTGTTGGACCCAGTCATTTTTGCACTTTGCCCCGTCTACACAGTAGAAAACAGGACAAAAAAAACCCAGCAAGACTCAGGGTCACTTGAATGTGGAATCAACTAGAGCCCTATATTAATCAGGGTTGAGGTCAATCCTGTTTTCCAGAAAGTAAATTGCATTTGTGCAGCAACAATCCCAGTACAATACATTCATTTCTTAAGTCATACATCAGACTGTACACATAAAACTTTACAATTTTTCATTTCAAAGTTAAATTGATCCCAACTCTGTCAGTGACTCTTGTATATACCAAGCTTCTCAATCACAACAACCTTGCTTCTCAATCACAACAGCACCCACTGTTATCAAGTAGTCATTTTTTTTTCTACATGTATTCTTGTACATGCACAAATAGTGGCTGTATGTCATGTTTCTATGACAAGAATGCTTCAGATTTACATCATTGTCCGTGAGTTGTAACCAGTTGATTGCTCTGCGACCTTAGGGTGGAGTGGCACAGTTTATCAGAAGAGTCAAACAGGAGAGCTATTTTTATCCACAAAACTATTACACGTTGACATTTGTCCATAGTCGAGCAAGCAGCACAGAAAAATAATGGTCTACCCGTGCCCTTCCTCTCTCGAGCTCTCCTTATCCATTTCCCATCTCTCTCACACGCACATGCACATGCACACACTCGTATAACACCATCCCTTCTCTCTCTTTCCTCATCACTGGCAATGTAAGAATGGGTGTGTTACATTCTGATGGAGAAATGATGACCATGGCTCATTATCCTCTCCCTGAAGAATGGATCTGATACATTCAATGCTAGTATGTGCTTATTAGTCAGCGGGCCGGTTACCGGGGTCCGTCTGCAGAATCAGTGAAATCCATTTGCGTCACTTGCTGCTGAATGGCAGAGCATACAGTAGCTCTAAAATGCAGAACTGAACGTACATACAGTGTCTAGAGTAGAACTTCAACATGGTTGGATGTTTGAGGAGAAATTACTCAGAGTGCCCCACAAATGTTCAAAAACTAAACTGATGTGTGAAACTGACCTGTTGGTTCGTTTGTTTAGTCCTCGTCTCTTTTTTTCTTCTTCTTCTTTTTTTCTTTTTTTGCACTAAATAGTCTGACAGTTAATAGCCAGTATGACAATCACAAAATGCTCAATATTTGATCATTTTCATTTTGGGTTGTACACACAGTATATATATATACATTTATGTATATACACACCTATGTACTTATGTACAAAAAATGGGTTTCATTCCTCCACTCTATCTCCACAGCAGAGTTAGTGTTGAGCAAAAGAAAACAAGACAGATTAGGAAATCAAATGAATACCTGAAGACACAGAGTACAAAAATATTAGAATATTCCATGGGTTGAGTAACCGTGTCGCCCAAAAGGCCCTTGGCAGTTGTTTTAAATTAAAGTAAGACAGTTTTTAGAGGAAGTTTGAGAAATTTGAGTGCAATTCTGTCATGCTATCACTTGAAGCGCTGTTGTGAGAAGTTAGAGGTGAAAAAAAATGGCAGTCGTATTAGTATTTGTGCTTTTTTTTCCATATCAAATTACCAAAAAGGAAACTTCAGTGACACTTTTCTTTGTCAAGAAAAAGATGCCAAATAGTAAAACATTCAGAACCTGAGTCGCAGTCATCCTGAACAGAGGACAAAGTCCTCGACTTTAAATTATTGTGTTTGGGTAAAGGTTTACCAGATCAATGCATGATATAGTTAATAGCAAGTATATTGTATATTATCAACACTATAAACAAATACACATCAGCAGCCTTTCTTCTGTAAGGTTGTGCCATAACCCAAGGAGTCATTACTTTTCCACAATGGCTGATCATTACATGCATTAACAGTGCATAGGGTACCAGTCAAACATACATTAGTTTGTCTAATGGATTTTTAAAAATTGCCTGCACTTATCTGACCACCTGTGTAGTATAAAGTTTTCTTAATTATTTTTTGATTAGAAAAATCTTTGCATCAACTGCTTTCATGTTTGTTTGTTTTTTGCAAATACTGTATTATTTATTCAATTGCTGGCTTTGTATCTCTCTATTTACACGTTACCGAGAGGGAAAATGTTGGGAAATGACTTTCACAAGTCCCAAATACAGTACAGACTTCAGAAAATAAAAAGACCTCAATACTAAGGATTCAATGACTTCAAATATAAAAACAATTTTAACGAGAACGTGGTCCAAAACTCTGTAGTCTTTCTCAGTCTTTTTTTTTTTTTTGTCGTATTGTTGCAGTCTTTAACCTGACATATTCCAGACATATTCCATCATGTATAAAAGCAACAGAAAAAGGAAGAAAAAGAAAAGAAAAAAAAGTCAAACAACATCAAACACCTCAACAAAACAGTCCAATCAGACATAGTAGAGCCAGTAGACAAGGTTGAACAGTGAGAAAACAGAGGGGAAGATGATCCGTGACCAGCGGTCGATGGCGTTCACATCCGTCAGGTCGGGGATTTTGATTTTGAGCTGCGAGGACCGCCTCCGCAGGCGGCTGCGTTTCATCTGGGCCGAGCGGTCCAGAGAGTGGCGGCTGGTGGAGCGCGGGCCGATTCCGCCGCTCTGCTTGCGGTACTGGATGTGCGATGAGGCCGTGCTGTCCAACTGCACCATGGACTGAGAGTTCCTAATGTCCGCCACGCTGGTGGTGATCTCCCCTCCTGCCACTTCATTATGGATCTCCAGGGTGGTTAGCAGGATGTTCCCATGGCCGTGTGGTTCTGCCTGAATGGATAAAGAAATGAGGAAACTAATTAACAACATTATGGGCAAATAAAAGGAACAGCTAAAGAGGGCACTACCTGAAGTTTTAAGGCACTCTCCCTGCAGTACGCTCAAGATAATGAAATGTGGATGTCACCCAGGAAGGATTACTGAAAGGGTCCCCACGGGGTCAGAGGGCCAGAGTTTGAGATGACTGCTAACAGTTCTTGTTGAAAAGTCACACAGCTACAAAGAGACTCAAAATGGCAACAAAGGAAACACAAACCAAATACAAAGAGACTGGAAATGATAAAGAAGAGACTCAAAATGATAACATAAGTGTCTCAAAATGGCAGCTGAGACACATCAGGTTACATTTTGTGTCTATTTCAGTCTGGGTGTTTACTAGCTGTTACTATGCAGGAGGTGTTTTTACACATTCACATTCAAAAACTTGATCAAATTATAATTATGGAATTGATGTTTTTTTGTAATTGCTTCCAATGCAATGAAACACTGACATTTTTCTGCAATATCAATGTGTGCTGAGCCTTTGCTCCTGACATGTAAATTACAGTTATATGACAGATACACGCTTGCGCCTTTACATGATTACCTGTCTGTAATTTGACATTAATTACATTTAAAATTATTTTGCGTCATCTCCAAGAAAAACCTTTTTGGGTGTGTTTTTCTGTATTAAAAAGTAAAACTAGAATAGTAGGCACAGTCTGTCACTCAAGTCCATGAAGGCATTGTGTCAGTGGCAGTTGTTAATGGCAATCATTCTTAGTACGTTGTCAAGAAGACAATTTGAGATTGGTTTTACTACAGGTCTGCTGCTTTGTACAACTGAGGAACAGGTGGTCAATTACCATCGATAGGAAATTTTCTTTTCCTCTGAATGATTAAAATAATCCAGAATGGCAGGGTGAGAGACACAGAACAAGTCACAGTAATGGCAGACCTGTCAAAATATCTACTGACTGAACTAGGTTGTCTACTGTTACAACCTGTGGACCTCCCCCATGAAGATTTTTTTTCCCCTTGACTGAAGCAATATGAACTCACATCATCACTTTCAGCAATTTAATCAAACACAGGAAATCCATCATACTCCATGCCTAAGATGTGTGCGTCACAAAACAAATCAACACTAATGGTCAATGACGATCATTCATGCAAATGGAGCAACTGGGAAGTCCCACATTTCCCTTTTAAAGTGGTAGATTTTGCACAAAAGCAAAGCAAATTTTTGCCTTGCGTTATATGCACTGGATTTGTGCAGCATGTGTGTGGTTGGTGCATGCCTCTGTATGTGCGGCAGCCCAGACTCTGACTGATCTCAAAAAAATGATTTCAATTTACATCCTAGATGCGCCCATTCGCATCTTCCCATTAACTTTGAATTTACAGACTGTCCCTGAAAGTGTGATGTCGAACAATACAAATAAAACTGACTGACTCAACTATATCCACTCGTGCTGCATCTTCAATGTGCTTCACTTTCTGTCTGAACACACATTTAGAGGGAAAGCGGTACTTGTGGTAAGATTTGTGGCATGTTATTCCGTGTGTTTCATTTCAAAATACTAAAATATATACACATTTTTTGAGAATTGTTACTTGACAAATGACAAAGTCCTCTAAAATGTAAATATTACTTATATTCCATTAAATATTTTCAGAATATATCACACTTTTCAAATAAAAATGTCCATTTTAAAAAGAATCCTGGGGGACCTCTGCAGTAACTACCCACTCACAGTCAGACTGATTTGCAGCATCCTGACATGCACAATGTCACTTTATGAAAGCTGTGTGAGAAAATGTGGCTTTTAATGATGATTTCAATGAGAAAAGATCCACAGACAGCATGCATTCAGGATGAGCTCTGAAAGGAGAAACAAGTTTATATCTGCAACACCAATATTACAATGTAAGATCAAGCATGAGCATCATTTCAATGCAGCGGAAACTGCAATGAAAAAGTCAAAGTCAAAATGAATTCTCCCGAGAATATGGCAATGTCATGGAAATGTCTGTTGCTGCTTGATTCATTGCATGGATGGAGAAATATTTTGCATTAAGGCAAAACAAAATAAAAAAAAAACAAAAAACATCCATGTCAGCGAATGACAATGACTCGAGGATATTGAAGAGTCTCACTGAACAAACAACTCACCGAGCGTGAGTGGCGAAGACCTTTAACCTGATTGGACCGTTTTAGGGACGCGGTCCTACTACCTGCCTCCTGAGGAGATGAAGATATTCAGCCACATGTGGGGAACAAATACCTGAAATGTTCTTTTTTTAAACCATCATTTTTTGGCTACTGCAGCCTCCACTGGGGATACAGATGCCTATGAATAATGCGATAATGTAATACAGTTCAATTATGCAGAACATTTTTCTGTTGCTGCTTCTGCTGTCAAGAGCTGACAAAAAAGTTAATTTTAGAATAATTGCAGTGTCAAGGTTGTTTTATCATTCGTGTCCTGTTGGGAAGAAGGAAAATTAAGGTTTTTGAAACTTTGTCCACTCAGAGAGTCCTTTCTAAAGTGCTGCACTGCTGCATTTTCTGTGGAAGTGACCAAGAGTCAGTCTTGATTCAAAATAAATCTGACACACCACTGTAAAAGGATATGTCCGCTAAAATATTTCTACAAAAATCAGAAACAATAAGCTCAACATTCTCACCTTGAACTGTTTATTTATTGATCTACTATTGATACTGTTTAATTCTGTCTTCTGCCCCGAAAAAATCACCTCACACATGGCCACTCGTCAAACCCCAACTCACCCTCGCAGCGTCGTACTTGGCCGCTTTCTCGTTGTTGGCCTTCTCTGCCTTCTCCGCTAGCTTCTTTTGCATCTGAGGGCCCCGCCCGAAGAAGATGTAGTTCACGAAGGCGTACTCGAGCAGGGCCAGGAAGACCATGACGAAGCAGCCCATTAGGTACATGTCAATGGCCTTGACGTAGGGGATCTTGGGCAGCGTCTCCCTCAGATGGGTGTTGATAGTTGTCATGGTCAGCACCGTGGTGATCCCTTTGAAGAGGGGAAAGAGATAAATATGGTGTTGTTAATCATATGTATCGCTATTACTAAAAAATGCTAATTATGTCCACGGGTGCTGGAGCTGCCATGAATGTGTCTGGATGTCTGGAGCACATGGAGTCTGCATGGAGGAGCATATGCACAATTTGGATCCACTGATAATGACATTTATATCACTCTGACCCTAACGGACACTCGTACAAGTATAACCACATTAAATAAGTAACTGTTTTCTAACACATTTTGTAATTAAGTGTTTGATGCCAAAACTACATGAAATTGTAATATATGTATTTTATTGTATTATTATATTGTATAAGTACTAATTTATAATGAAAATAATTAGCAGTTGCTTAGATGCTAAGGTCAGAATCAATAGGTTATATCAGTATCCATTGAAAGCACTAGTATTGGAGTCAGGTTTTGTAATATGATTATTAGTATGAGAACTGGTACAATATTTGTATTAAAATTCATGTTTGTACCAGTACCGGCATATTTCAGCGCTAGCTGCTCTAAACCTCCTGAAAACTTTATTTTGAATCCAAACTCTCTACAACCTTAAATATATATGACAAAGTTCGAAACAAGGTAAGTTAAAGTTTGGTGGAAAAACACCCTTATGTATTATTAATCTAGAGTTTAATAGTCAAAAACTTTTTTCCACCTGAGCCTCCTCCATCTTACACCAGCGAGAAAAGCTCAGACAAATACACAAATACAGAAAGTTCGCAGTTAAAATTAAGAAAACGTAACATTTTAAATTCATGTCGAACCCCATCGCTCATTGTAAAATGCTGCTTAAAAAAACAGGTATTCACAGGCCTGTTTCTATTTTACAGGTAGGATAATATAAGCGTCTCCACACAAAGAGATGACATTATAGCTATGATATAATGTCCACTGACCCTTCCAACCTCACAACATAAAGGGCACACTACTTCCAGGAGTGGACATACATCTGAACGTGGTTCCCTCTGTGCTGTTTTCACTGCCATAGTAAATGGGCTGCACTTGTATATGCCGCTCTCATCTAAAGTGCTGTATTTTTACATTATATGGTATAATATAACATGAATATCAGAGCATAAGTACTTATGTTGTCTTCCTCTTAAGGTAAGCTCAGAGTTAAGACAAACTCTTACATCCTTGCATCCTGTCCAGTTCTTTCATCTGCCTCTCAACTGATGCTTTTCAACAAAAGTGTGATAAATTCTACCCTGTTTGGATCATTCAGCCTCATTTAAAGGATAAAATGTGAAACTAACAGTTTTTTCTCTCATCACCAGTCTTGGCAGTCTATCCTGGATGGTAAATTTGATGCTTAATTAGTTCAAACCTGTCATAGCATAAGCTCATCTTTAAGGAGTGCCCCACCACTCTAAGCAGATGCTGCTATCTCGTCAGTAACCTCAAGGTTATGTTGGAGAAAACTCCAACAGATGTCTTAGGTGTTACTATAGAAACAAGGATATTTTTATAGAAAACATGTTTCTTCTGTGGCTATTTCCTCTGCTAGTTAAGAGGAGGATTGACCCAGCGGAGAAAAAATAATTATGTTCCTGTGGGATTGCCTTGTTTAAGTGTCATAGAAACAGTGAGGGGGAAATAAAGTAAACACTGTATGTATTTTGCTTGAGCACTCTTACGAAACAATTTTCTGATCGATCTCATGTCTGATCTTACTTTACTTGCATGAACACACATAGTGGTAGGTGAGTGCATAACCTCTGCTTCATTTAAATTCAAAGGTCTGCCTTGAAACCTCCAACTGCCCCTTAGCCATCAAGCAGAAATAACTCATTAGAATAGTGCTGCATGTATCTTGCCCCCAGCTCTTAGTAACCTTAACCACTAGGGGTACAGAGTGGCGTGGTTATTTGCTATCAGCCAGTAAAGGCACCTTCACACCTTGTGTGGTTCAGCGTAACAGAAGGAGAAAGAGACATTAAGTGAGACTCATAACATTACAGACAAATAGATGAGGGGGAAATTGAATTGGCTGCAGGGTCTACTGCGGCCTTGAGAGCTTGACGCACTGCAACTTAAACACATGCAAATAGGCAAAACACAAGCGAATAAAAAAACATCCTCGCCAAATTAACAGCATGCGGTGCATTTAGAAAAAAAGCTGCAAAATGAGGAAACACAACCACATACTGAAACAAACAGAAAGTAGAAAACTAAAGAACAGGGACGCACTGTGAAAACAGATACGATGCACTATAAAACATTTTAAAAACTATAAAAAACATTAAACACAGACAAAGAACTGCACTACAAAAACAGGAAAATGCTCCAAAAAGGAATCACAACCAAACACAGAAAGTCGCACAAAAAAGAATGTGAATTGGCTACAAAACAAAAGAAGTTTCCAACGCTCAAAAGTGATGACTACACATGGACTAAACTTCTGTTGTTTTGTAGCTCATTTCCATTGTGTCTTGTGTGACTTGCAGCATTTCTGTATTTGCTTTTTTTTGCAGTGCCATTCTGTATTTGCAGCTCCATGTATTTTCCAGGGCCACTGTACATTTACCATGTTGCAGCAAATAAACAAATGCATCAGCAATATTCATGCTAATCCTGACCTACGATGCAATAACACCATATCTTATCTCATTACAGACATATGGGAGATATATCTCTACTACTTTGTCTGTCCGTGTTGCGAGTAAATGGAGCCTATCAGTGGCCGGGCTGCTCACAGAACACACACGGGCAAGGCTTTTGGAGTGTGCGTGCGTGCGCATGTGTGTGTGTGTATCATAAAGAACAGTGAGGAGACAGGGAACAGTCAGGGGCTCGGGAAGAAGGATAGGGATAGCTAAGGTCAATCTAGCCCTTAGTGTGATTTATTGGCACATTACAAGGCTAACACCACTCATGTGTGTGAATGTATGTGTGTTGTCAGAGGCGGCGCAAGGAGCGGGTGTGAACGTGCATGAGCTTGCCGGCACGTGCACATGCTCCGTGTCACTGCCCCTATTGGATGGTGCAATCTCTGGGCTCTTTTTCTCTCTCTCTCTCTCTCTGGCTTAACGACAGCCTTGTTCTTTATAGGTGTTCTCTCAGCTGTGCCATTACTCTCTGTCCTTTACTCCCTCTCCCTCCCTCCATCGCTCCTTCCCTCCCTCTCTTTTGCTCCCTCTCTCGCTCCCTTTTCGGACAATTTAATCAAGGGGCCGCGCGCCCATGGGCCTCCCTCCTTTTTCATCACGCTGTTACGCTCTCCGGGGAGAAATATAGTTTTATGGGGTTTCTCTTGCTCTCTGTCTTTTTCTGTCTCTCTCACCCTCCCTCTCTCTCTCTCTCTCTGTCTCATCCTATTGTTCTCTTCTTCCTCCTCTTTTCTCTGCCTCAATGTCTCCCCCTCTCCCTCTTCATTTATCCTTTATCTCTTTTTTTCCCTTGGATCTCACCATCATTTAGTGGTGGTTTCCCTCTTTGCTCGCACTGTACCTCTTTCCGTCCCCTCCCCCTACTCTCTCTTGTTATATGTCCCTGAGTCTCTTTTCCACCTTAACAGCTGGAACAAAGGCACACAGCAATCAAATCTCCTCTAATCACAAGCCAATAGGCCATTAGCAACACGGCTCAACATTAGAAAAAGGAAAAGGTATCATGTAGGATGCACTAAAGCGCGTGAATGTTAACTGTGAGAACAGAGGCACGGCCAGTAAATCAAAGAAGTGTTAATTGAACACTTCCATTCATCACTTGCAGACGGCACAAATTGTCAGCTATCTAGTTAACATGTACATGTTTCACCACTTGTCATTTTGGGAGTCTGTAATTGAACAAAAACGTGGTGTCCGCGGGCGGGAGGAACGTACAGCGAACTCCAACTTGTGTGTCTGCCATTACGCTCAAAGTGCCCCCGTACCAATTACAGCTAATGCCCACACCTTGACTGCTCATATAATATGGTTATGAACGAAGGCCATGACTGTGGGAAATGGCTTGCAACCAGATTAGGATGCGAGCGGTGTCGTTTGTAACTTTGCAATCCTTCGAAATTGCTCAGGAAAATGAGATTCTCCTTCAAACAATTCAATTGTTTGCCTGCTGCCTCCTTGAATTGATTTCTCCCTGATCATTACACTGCTCTTACTGGCAGGTTTGCACACACAAAGGGGAACGACGCACACGCGCGCACACACACGCCCATATCCACACGCACGCACTCTTCCACCATCAAGGTACCTGCTGAAAACTCATAATGATCCATCAAGACGAGTGAATGGACCTCCGGTTGCCTCTCGGCTGAGGAGGCTCATGGCGGATATTGCAGTTAGAAGGCCTTCGCACATATACATCCATGCACGCTACACACACACATACACGCAAGCAGACATCCACTTGAGGGTGCCTTAACGAAAGAAAGCCAACCAGTTTGAGCAGATAAATGATATGAGGTGGATGTAAAACAAATGAAAGTATGTGCACACACATGCTCACACACACACACACATGCTGATCCACTCCAGTCTCAATAAGCTTTATGTGTCTGTGGATAACAGGGGAAGAGATGGAGATAACAGACAGGTAATGGATCAAAGCATGTTTCCAGAAAGCATTATGATGTGTTAAGGTCATTACTGTCCCATCTAACATATAAAGATGATCAACACAGCAATCAATTGGCAGGGCCAGATTAAAATGTTAGACACATGAGAACAAAGAACAGACATTTCGACATGCTAAGCTGTGTTTCAAGTACTCCTTTACTTGGCATCAATAGTTTGGTGTAACTTAACTTGGAATATGGTGTTTTGGGAAAGGTTTGCCAGTTGCGGGGGCCGTGCTGCATGAATGACTGGATTGTTGCCAGTTCAGAAACAGCCTTCTCTATTCAGTGGACAACTATTGTGAATTAGTCTCTGAAGGAAATCTGATAATATAAGGTTGTTCTAAACTCCTACAATATCCTCGGCAATGAGAAATACTACTGACGTAAAGCACACTTCAGGTGCAGAAGTGTCAACGTGTTACTTGGCTTAGCTTGTAGTGGAGTGCAGCACTGTAAAATAAATACTGACAATTTATTTATTATTATCATGTTAATATAGTTAATGATGTGCTCCTTTATAGTAATATTTCATTACTACCGTAGCTAGTCAGCTAGTTAGCTGGAATTGCTAACAGTTGTAGTTTGCATTAAAAGTAACCGACAAGCACACTCAATCATTTATGAGTGTGTTTATTTTACTTGTGTTTTTGATTTTTGAGAACCTACTAAAAGAAAACATCCTCCAAACCCTCCAGGTGGTGAAATACAAAGCTTGGCCATCTTGCTGTGCCTAGTTACAGTTGCTAAGCTTTTACTGAACCATCGCTGTTCAGAGAAAGGGTTTAGTGAACTGTCAATTACCAATTTAATGTGGTTTAATTACAACTGCAGCAGAAAGTACACTGTCTAAATTGCATTTTTAGTTACTGTCTTGACAACCCTCATATTATGACTATTACTCCTGCCTGATATGTCATCTAGGACTAGCCGCCTCAATATTCAACACAGGCAATACAGTGCTGCAGCCTCCTGTGAGGAATCACAATGATTACAACAGAGTGACCTGCTGCTTCCATCTCTGCCTTGTTTACTGCTCACTGGAGCCCCACAGTGTGTGGGCCTTTGCACCCACACAAGCACTCCTCAATAAGAAGTGAAATTATGCTCATTAGAGACGTGATGTATTTATAGCTCCTGGAGGCCTGTACGTGACCACAGCAACTACAGACACAAGGTTTGACCTAGTTTGGTCCAAGTCAAGGTCGTGGATTCATGATTTTACCCTACGGAGAGGCACGATGGACATCACCATGGACAAAAAATGCTTGCTGCAATATCTCAGCAACAGCTAATTCCAAATTGATTAGCCTATGTCCGAAACAGGGACCTAATTTCTTTTTTTTCTGACTACAGCAGACACAATACAAATGGTCTTCAAATTCATTTCATTTCATTTTGCCCACCAATTTCCAAGCCATTCCCTACAGCCCCCACTAATCCCACATCAGTATGAGGAGTTCAGACTCTCACTCTGTTAATACAAACACATCGCCTTTGGGAATCCATCAGGGACGGAGGGAGTTTGTGGCTCATTTTGTCCCCTGACCTCATCTACAAAAAAAACGAATACCTGCTCGCTCCTGCCTCTTACCTAGAGCCACTCTGGCTGCGGACGCATCATAGTTTATCCAGAAGGAGACCCAGGAGAGGATGGTAATCAGGATCGATGGCATGTACGTCTGCAGGATGAAGTAGCCGATGTTCCTCTTCAGCTTGAAGCTCAGAGACAGTCGAGGGTAGGCACCTAAGAAGACAAGCAGCGCAATTTTAAATCTTCAGGTTGCGAAAAGAAATGTTTAAGGTAGCGTTAATGGTCTATTTAAAAAACAGAAACATAAAATATATAATGTTGACAGTGAAAACAACATCTAACTTATATTATTCCAAGGAGCACGCAGGGACACCTTGTGTTTTTGTTTCAGTTTCCATGACAACTCTGACAGCATGGGTTGGATTTATTGCCATGGTAACAAGTATCCCTTTCACTAGCTTAAACACCCCCCCCCCCCACACACACACACACACAAAACTGTAACCCTATTTCGCGATGATGTGACACAATATTCAGCATGGTGATAAAAATTTCAGCACATTTTGATTTATCAATTCTCCACATCTCATCCACCTCCATAATTCATAAGATGATTCGGAGGGATTCAGCATTACTGCAGGAATAATAGCTGTATAAATGCATGTAGCAGCGCCTCTGATGCTTCATAACTCAAGAATTTGAAATACTGTTCCTCAACATGATTTGCTATGAGAGAGCATTTCCAGCATTACTTTTCCATGACCTGAAATATAAACAGTATCTGTACATGAAACTCCGACATAAGGGCGTTGTGGGACTTCTCATCAGTCTCCCAGCGTATGTCTCTTTATGGATTGAATGTATGGTTCGTTACTCCCACTATTCTTAGCTATTTTTCCATTTTCGTTTTATATTGGAGGAGAAATGGGGGCCATTACGCTGTAATTTCCAATCCGTGGGTTTCAGCCAAAGCTACTTGTGGCAAGCGTGGGTCCAATTGACTGCACACTCGTGTGCAGAGTTGGCTAGAGAGTCACTCTGAAATAACACGCCATCTCATTAAGATTCAGTGCCTACTGTATGTCAGACTGCAATAAAAATCCCAATATGTTATTTTAAAGCTTGACTGTTCGTCAAATGTTATCATCTACGGTAACTGCTATTGACTGCTATTGACACTGATTTATATTTAGAGGACCCAATTTGAGCAAATATATGCATCTATATGGGAATCATATTAGTAAATGTTATTTAATTCATCAGGCACATGGACTTTTCTTCAGGGAAACCTGTTTCTGTAGTGAACCACAATGTACTTGAGTGTCACTGTGCATATGCAGTTCTTTTCTTTTTGGTTAAATTCTGCTTTGCATAAAGCTCTAAACTGTACTAATACACCGCCGTTTACTGAGAAAAATATATGCATAATTAAAGCCTGTACCAAACATCAACAAACACTCTTGTGTCACAGTTTGTGTTGAGCATCATGAATATTATACTGTATCCTGTAATCATGCAAGATAAAGATTTCACCTTATTAATCCAGAGATGTCTTTGCTGGATGTGGCGTGATGTGTATGCATGTGCATGACAGATGTCACAAATACATAAATGTAATATCAGTAGTGTTATAACCCAATAATTTATCCAATAACTGATTGCCTTCAAATGTCGTTTTCAAATGTCCAACCAACAGAACAAAATCTAAACAGATAGAAAAGATAAAAGCAGAAAATTTTTGCCATCTTTGCTTCAACAATTACTGAGTAACAAAAAACTGCTGTCGATTAATTTCCCGTTGAATTGACACGTTGTTTTTGGCTAATGAGCTTGACAGTTTTTGTGTTTGGCTCACTAAAAGTCCAAACAGCTAAAAGACAGACAAGAACTTTGCAGAACGTCAAACATTGTAAAACTAGCATAAAGAGATCAGCTCACAGTCAAGCATATTATAAAGCTGGCTGGTAGAAACACTTATATAAACACACAAACAATTCCACACTTATCACACTTTTATGATCCTCCTATATTTGGCTCATGTTTGCTGTCAACACCCAGCTCTGGCAGCCGTGAGCACACTCCCCACACGCTGAACATACACTTCATTACAGTGAATATGGGAACAGACTGTCACAGGTCTTAAAATATCCCATTAACTTCGTTTGATGCATCCTAAACGGTAGCTCTTCCAGCCCTAAATCTGAACTGGGTGTCTTTGCAGTAACAGATGCAGAAGTGGTTTAAGAAAAGAGGAGGCTGAGGTTCACTCGTGTGTGGGTGTAGAACTGCACTGGCTGTAACTGCTACACCAAACAACATCCGCGAGTGGGAGGAACACCATGTGTGAGGCTGAGGAGGAGAGGGAGGAAGAAGAGGAGACGGGATGCAGGGGTGATAATAAAAAGTTGATTTGATAATGACAGTGCAACAATAGAGTCTGGGAGGGCGGCTGGGTAGACGGGAGCGCCGAGGAGTGGGAGGTCTGCTCTCTCTTTTTTTGTCTCTTTTGTCAACCTCATGACAGGGGTGTTGCAGTCAAGTTTTGCATGCAATGACAGACTGTGCTCTAACCAGTGGCAGCTTTCATCTCGCAACAAAACGGGTCTTCGACGGAGCCACCGACCCCATGTGTGCTCAATGTGAGGCTCTCTGGTTCAGCTGGTTAGGGTTTTTGGTTTTTATTATTAGCTTTTCTGAAACCAAAAACTCTAGAGCAAAAGTACAAGGAAGAGATTCAAAGCCTTAGTCTGCTCCAACGTAGCTACAACTGTTAGCATATTTAAGACCTGTTTTACAAGATTCTTTTTTGTAAACTAGGTCAATTTGAAACATTAAAAAGTCACCTGCAGACAGTGTTTTCAACCAACTGATGAGAATAACATTAGCTTAATTGGTTAGCCAGCTACAGTTGCCAGCAACGTTGTAGACAAAATCTACAGTTACCACGTTTGTGGTCAAAATCACAAACATCAAAATCAGTGACATTTCCACTGTTTGGAAAAGTAGTAGTAGTTATGGACTGTGGGCTTTGACAGGCATAGCACATGACTGAACTTAAGCTAAGGAGTACGCAAGGTTCTGTGCTGACTTCTGTGTACTACGGTTGCTGTGGTAGTCGGTGTTACACCATGTTACAAGGTGTTCAGGCGCACAGTGATTACATAACTTGTCCACCGGCCCCACCCATTTGTTTCATTTTCATGTATCAATGGTAGCGTCCAGGTTCATCAAACTGAAAACTCTTACTTATTTGGACGGCTTCAGACGCAGTGTCTGCTGCATGCAATTGTAAAATGTCAGTGTAATCCATAGAACTGACGTTGTCAAAGGTTTATTACTATTACTACCCTGGCATCATTACCCCGTACCCTCCAATTTGTCACTGCGGCTACTGTTCTGCAAGGGCACCAACTGTGCATACGCTCCTGCAAGCAAACTCCTGGGACTAGAGAGAAATATAATTAAAACAACTACACGCCCGTGGTGTCTGCAGCAGGTTGCACATCTGCAAGTGAGTATAACTGAGGCCTTAGTGAGTGGTCAGTTACTGACATTGTCAAAGCCAAAGAAAATACATTCTTTATAATCATTTCCTCAGAATCTATTAGATGGCCATTTGGATTATTGATTGATATATTGATAACTGTCCTATCCCAATCATGAACTCAAGAAGACATGGTTAAATTCATAACACTGTTGCTTTATCATTACCTTTAGGAAGTAAGGTATTCATCTTTATGTGCAGAGGGGACAAGAGTCTAACGGCATATTGATGAATTCTACAGCTATATTAATTAAAGATTTTGCACTTTCGGGGCTATTTTCAGAAGCTGTTAACGAAGCTTTTCATGTTTTCTAAAACCCACAAACTTGATGGAAATTCAAGGCCCGCAATGTCAAATTACAGCAAAAACATGAAATATGGATGTTATTGAATATTTAAAGCTGTTATTATCACAGCTATCTTGACACAACAAGGATGACAATGAGGATGAAGACAGTAAAGATGATGAATGTGCACAATGCACAAAGAACACACACTTAAATGTCACCTAACATAGCCATGTTAACTGGTCATGCATGCATTTGCATACGGGAATGTGTACTGTATGCACACACAAACAGGCAGTGTTTGTATGTGTGCTTAGAGAAGAATAATTGATGTTGTGGGCCTCATACCACATGAATATATAATGTCCTGAATCCTGGGATGTTTTTCTGTCAGAGAGCAGGATAATTGGCATCCAACCACACCTCTTACAAGAGGGAGGAAAAGATATACTAAAGAAGGTTGGGGAGTAAAAGAAGCAGCAGGGGGTGAGAGAGATACCAAGACCGAGCAGAAAGGAGGGATAGGAAGGGAGAGAAAGGGGGAGGGAATTAAAGCTGGCTAGTGGCACATGTAATGGAGGGAACCTGGTCATTAGCCAGCCTTGCTGGGAGCCTTTGATGTGCTTCACACATCCTGCCAAGAGCACGGGAGCAGACCACTGGACACTAAACTTTAATAGTCGCCACCCACAGGGGACATGCTGCTTCTCGCAAACAAGTGCACTCCAGTGTGCTTGCCTTAGCACATTCACATGATTCACAGATGAAGACAGAGACGCGCAGATACTGTACACAGCCAAGGATGACGGTAAACGCAGTGCAGCACATGACAGTGAAAATGAGGACGAAAGGATGAAATATCTCGAGCAGCGACTCAGGCACTTGTGGGAGAGGGATCAAATTCTTTGCTGTGTATCTGCACTCAAAATGTTAAAAAAAAAAGAAAAGAATGATTTACTGTTCATGTCCTTTTCAGACCGGTTGAGGCTCTTCCTCATGAGCATCATGAGCAACTTCTGTGAGAAACGATGTTATTATTAAATGTCACAGAGCTTTTATTTCCCCACTACGGCTGTGGAGAAGCCGCCTCTCTGAATGTGTCTCCACTGACCAGATTATATGGCAGTTGGTTAGGGAGCGTCAATAAAGTTCTGTATCTAGGCCTAAATGTGCACATAAAAATCTGATTAATTTAGGACCCTGGCATACCATACATAAAAACCAAAGTTCACAGAATATATTAGAATACCCCTGCGGGCAATGAGGATTGTTAAATTAGTTTTGTGCACTTCTCCAAGTTAGCAACACAGATTAATTACAACATTAAATATGATACTGCAAATGTTTTTCTTATACAGTGGTTTGACAAATTGCCTTAAGGCGTTGCCCTGTCTTCTAATTATCTGCCACGAGAGATGAAATGCTCTAAAGAAAACAGCCATTGTGAATCTATAAACAACACTTGATTGATGTCTTTCACAACACCAGTTAATGACGACGCCAACGTCAAAGGATTTACAAGCCATTTACACCTCTTCCTTGTGTTTGCATTTATGTTTCATTTTTGACCAATTAATATTCATTTGAAGTAGTTTAAGGTATTGGATTTATAAATTTACCATTAAATGTATCATCTAAACACAATATATAATATAATATAATTAATTATGATGCCAAACTTAAGTTGAAGACAACTGGACTTCTTTTAGCTTCTTGAAGACGTTTCACCTCTCATTCAAAAGGCTTCCTCAGTTCTCAAAAATGGTCGGGGAATCGCAGTATTTAACTTTGAGGAGGTGGTCCTGAGGGGCCATCTGGAACGTCCATCTTTAAACAGAGGTGGTGGCCTACGGTGGCCAGTTGCGTACCAATTTGAATGGAGCAACAACAAAATCAAAATCTGACATTTATGTGGTTATTTCCTTGACTTGCCAGTGCTATTAATCAAATCTGATCGAACCACACTCAGATCAGATCAGCACATCAGCTAACTGCTATCTAACTGACTATTAAATTCGGCATAAATAATACATAAGGATGCTTTAAGATCAACTCCTTACTGTCACACTGATTGATTGTATTGACTGACTGAATTGACCGAGGTCTTCAGCTACTTTCTGTTAACGTCAGCATGTTGGCTGAAAACAATAACCATTAATTCCAACGTCATCTCTCAGAGTCAAGAACCACCTGACATGGCCATGATTTGTTCTGTAAATCACACCGTTTACGGCATGTTTAGGCAAAGTACCGTTCCAACATCCTTGCATCAGCTGCTGTTTGTTGAGGGATACTTCAAAGGCAGTGCATTTCCTCACTTCAACCCAATTAGAAGCACTGACAAACACAACTTTGGCTCTGAGGATTTAAGATCAACAGATCAAGCTTTGGCATGGATATGTTTGCTACAGAAATTGATTAAATAATCAGCTTGAAAATAGGCCAGCGTTTGATATGAACAATATCATCTGAAATGTAATATCCACTCGTCAGCCTGTCATGTATTATTCCCAAAGGAAATCTAGTGTGTGATGGCCAAAGGCCAGAAAACACATACACAACACGTTACAGTACATTATTTACCTGTGGAAAAGACAACGTTTCTGGACACCAACTTGTAATCGACAATGGAGAACTGAGGCAACTCGATCCGTGTCACCCCCGTTACAGCCGACTCGCCTCCTTTCCAGTAGAACTCAATGTCGTCCGTGGTGTAGCCATCTGCACAAGAAGGAACACACATACACCAAGGTGTAACCATCTGTCTAACCATCACTGGAGACCAAGATATTCAGTGTTGCTGATCATCCAACTGGGCTGTCATTTGGGACGAAAAAAAAAAACATGTTTGAAGTTGTTTCCAAGAACCAGACGTTGCTTTGAAAAGAAAGTCAGTTAATAGGTTCATTTGAGTTCACGAAAATGTCAAAAGAATTCAAAAATAGCTGACATTTCCTCTGTCCTTGGTAGCTCTTGCTTCACTTTCTGGATTTTTTACTTTTCTTTTCATTATTCCAAAATAAAGCTATTTACAAAACAACTTAATAGATCGTATACTGTATGTAAGAAATTGGCCTACAAGAACGGCAACAGGATTCATGTGTCCCTGATAATCTTAATCCCTGTTTCCTAACCTACTATATAATTGGTGTACCCTGGTATGTCAGGTTTAAATCAGTTCCTGATTAGGAGGCTAAAAACCCAGCAGCGTTCTTGAGGTGTCTTCAGGACATTCACTCACACTATGCTGGTAGATAGTGGTGCATTGGCATTATGCAAACTTAGAGGAGAGCTTTCCTACGTGAAAACTAAACTTGATATCTCAAACTTCAAGCTGCTCTGAATATTTTTATATTAACAATGGATTGAATCACTATGTGTAATGTGAAAGGTGTTACTCGTAGCGAACTCCCCGAAAATCACCAGCTATCTCTCTGGTTTTAGCATCTTTCAGATAATTGTTTTGGTTTTACAGTAGGCAGCTTTAATGTTTTGATTTACTCAGTGTAATCTTTGTATTATTCTGCATAACATTTATTAGATGAAATCTTGATGTAGGGCTGCTCTCACTCAGTACCAGTAGAGTTAACAATGAGAACCAGAACCAATGATCTACCAGGGACACATGGATGATGGATGGAAATTTCTCAATTCATAAATTTGCACAGGAGACAGTTGTATAATTTCCTCTGTGGCTATGGAGGGAGGTTTCTGAAAAAAATAACCTTTATGATGTCATCAGGGTCATCTCTGCAAGTCCCCAACCTATCAAATCAACGGGATACCCCTTTATGATTTACGTCATTAGTCATAGTATTGTCATGTCAAGTAAACCCCATCCTTCCTGTACAGATTTAAAAGAAATACTACAACACTTAATAGAAAAAAAAACATGAGCCTGGTTTGATACTGCTCCTCTCAAACTGTAACACTTCACACATGAGGCCGTGTTGGTTTTCTTCTCAGCCTGCGCAATGTGCTGGATGTCAGCCCTGAAGGCATTCGGCCTTTCTACTCACAGCTCTCTATCTCCAGAGTGCAGTTCTGTTCATCCAGGGGATACCTCCTGAGATCCATCATACATGCTGCTGTTGTAGTTATCCTACAAAAGACGAGACAAATGGGGGAAGAGGGGAAGCAAGAGAGAATATATTTTAGATACTATATGTGATTTACACAAATTGTATTAAAAGAAGCTGGATGGGAAGGGAATAAGGAAGGAATGCATTACTATAATTTTTCTGGTCCATTTGAATTGTTAATGTAAAAACAGCAATGCAGTAAGTAGTTGCTTAACAGAGACGCATAAGGGACTGAGGGAATACAATTAGATTACAGCATTGAGGTGATAGCACTTGACTTGGTCTTATCGTCTTTAAAGGAAACTAAATGTCCATTTGTCTTAACACTAAGTTCCTTGGTTGGCTTCATATTACTGGAAACTACTGGCATTGTCATGTTAAAATAAGATTATGACATTGCCTCCACAGTAAAATGCTGACTGTGAAACTGTATATATGATTATACTATAGATCCCTGACAGACAAGCTGTCCTCACTCTTGTTTTTAATCAATTCATGCCCCTCTCACCTAAACTGGCTGCCCTCCATCCTGAAATCAAGTGAAAATTTGTGCAAATAAATATCACATTAAGGCAACCCATTTTGGCAGAGTTTAGTGCCTGCTCATCTGAACTGGGTCATGAGGAGGTATCCCTTTGTTTATCAGATGTGTGAGCTCAAACGGCTGATAATCAGACAGTTAAAATAAGCAGCAAAGCGAAATGCAAATTCAAAATGATTTAGGCTAAGTCTGGCCTGATTAAAAGCCGGCTGCTTGGCAGTTAGCCACTGAATGTCTTCATTCAGTTAAGACTCAGATGAGGCTGTGGAAACCCATTAGATGATATTATTATACAGCAAATTTACAATAACACAACATCAGGTCTAGAAAATGTAAACATATGGTGATGCACTGCAGTTTTCTGTTTTGGGTTTTTATTGTATGATGTAACATTTTATATATGATAGTATCTGTGAAGATGGAAGCCAGCTTCACCTTCTGATTCTGAGCACCATCAAAGTACACTTAAAGATGTGTATATTTCATATTTTGAATCATAAGAAACAGTAGAGTTGAAATGATTAGCCGATTAATCAGTTATCAAAAATGCCCCAAGATTCTCTTGTTCCATCTTTTCAAATGTGAATATCAAGTGTTTATCTTAGTCTTCTGTTACAGTAAATTGACTATCTTTCAATTTTGTAAAATATATAAATAATAATTCTAAAACTCAACTAATGATTTGTTGTTTCCCAGTCCTTATTTTCATAATAACTGAGCTTTGGAGTTCATTTTTATTTCATTAAATAAACTTTTATTCAAAAATCCTCTTTCAAAAGTCTGTTTTTGATGTTATTTTTCAGTGACATTTTTATTTCAGGCTTCTATTTGTTTCATTTTTGTCAATTTTCATAACGTCATCTTTTATTTTGTAATGTCACTTTCATTATGTTGTCAGAAGTTGCCTCTTTTAAGCTAGCAGGCTCAACAACTGCTACAAAATTTAGCCTGTTATTTCCTGTTAACAAAAACAAGAACAATATCAAAGTAATTCTAAACTGATGGTTGTTGCTGTAAACAAACCAAAGGTACAGTCACAGACACATAAACTAACCTCTCTTTTTATTTAGCCTAACAAGGCTGCACATGCTACATACCAAGAAAGCTAAGTGGTTAGGCTGAGTTTTGAGATTGGTTTATTGCTCAGCATCACAGTGAAGAGCCAGTGCTAACAGCAGCAGCTAACGTTAGCTAGTATATTCAGACTTCAGTTAATTAATGATGTTCCCGAGAGCAAAGAGACAGGCATTCTTTACGGTTGCTCTTGCTAACTGAAGCTAGCTGGCAGTTAATGAAATAACTAGCTGCTCTTGCACAGCAAGCACCTAGCTGACAATTACACATTAAAAGTGACATTATGAAATAAAAAGTTACATGAATTAATAGTGCCACTGGGAAAATATAAACTACAACAGACCTGTGGAAAGTCTGTCATAAAAACTGTAGTGAAATAACAATGCTCTTGGGACATTTTATAGAATAAATGATTAACTGACAAAGAAAAGAATCATTAGCTGCTGCCCTAACAAACAACACGCATCATTTTAAAGAGTGCATTCTTTGATGCCATGATAGGAATCTGTATTCAGCATGTTACTCAGCCTTACCTGACATACATTTATGTAACAGCTCATATCACAAACACCACGTCACACATCTCCTTCTCCCTTTGATCTCTTGAAAGCATTGAGAGGTCTATAAGTAGCCCACAAGGCTAAGTGCTATGAACTCCACTTGCATAATCAACCATGGCTGTATGACTGTAAAGTATGAACACTGACAGATACAAACACAAGCATGCAAGTACACATGCAAACACACAGACAGACACACACACACACACACACACACAGCACACACTTTTCGCTTTGCACTCTAATAATTCAAAGCATGCATCCATATTCATAGGTCACACTAACTCTTCTGAACCTGCCTGTCGAAAAGATCAATGGAAATTCAAAACAAGGGCTTTATGAAACAAATATCAAACAACAGCTGCAAGCTTAGCATTGCATTAATGCACCTTCAAACCTGTTCATACTTCTTTCCGTGAATGATCTCTGACTGGCCCCTCCCTCACTTAAAAATCAAGTGCTGAGGTGCCCTTGAGCATGCTACATAATCCACTGCTGCTCGTCAGCCAGCTGCAGAGAACTGCCAAGTTCTCGGCTTGGGCAACCACAGTCCTGTAATAGTGCTTTAAACACACAGAATTAACTTGACACTAGGAAACATCTGAAAACAGTTTTGACCCTGAGATTCACTTTGTTGCCTGTTTGTGAGGAGTGCTGCTCATTTGCATGGCCCAGAAATTGCACTCACAACATAAATAACCTCAGTTGTGCCACAGTTCTGGGAAACATAGCAAATGATTAAATCTAGAGTGAGTTTATATAGATATATTTTAAAGGATAAGGCTGGTGTTATTCTATATTATTCTTATTGTCAATAAAACCTGTGAAAAGACCAAAATCAACAATGCATTAATATGTCTTTTGTTATTTTCACATTTCTCTAAGTTGTCTGTGGCTGTCAACACAAAGCTGACTTTTTCTAAAAATGGGTCCCAAACATATAGTTTTTTTTATATCAAAATAAATCTAAATATTGTCATTAAAAAAAGCTGGGCACTGTAGTATTTAGGAAACACTACTAAAACAACAGTAAACAGCGTATTGTCAGGGACAGTTTTCAGTGGTGGACTAATACACGTTTTGTTTTTTAGGAAGCAGGAGAGTGTATGTGGAATTCAAAATAAACTGCAGTGGCCAGGTATAACATGTAATCTGTACATTTTTAAAGAGACATTTAAAATTCTGAGGCTACTACTCACTCACATTCTGATTTTGGAGGTAGAAAATCTAAATTTGGGCTGATAAAAGGAAGGAGAAGACTGACTTATAGCTATCAAGATAGTGGTAAAAAGTAGAATGACAACACATACAAGAGCTACAAAAAATTTAATATGTTGTGCAAAGTAGATATTACCTGAGGCCGTAGAGAACGGTTCCGTCAGGATGTAGGCGGATCATGCGGTTTTTCACTGTGACTCCGTGGACGAAAGACTTCTTGTCATTGAGGAAGTAGGTGTCGGGTACCCAGAGCTGGTCAGCAACCCTGTTATCCAGGGTCAAGTTGAGGGGGATTCCTACATAGGCTAGACGCTTGTCCCTCCAGTACTGCTGGAAATACATGGTCAACGTGTAGTCCTGTGGATACAAACAGAGGAGACGAGACAATGAGAAAAGGTCACACTTGATTAATTCTAAATCTTTTATTCTAATTACTTTAATTAAACAGACAAGCTCGAACAAGCTGCTGCAGACCTAAAAAGCAAACATTAACAGCTTTGAAATGTTTGCTCTGCCCATTCCCCACTGTTAGTGCTCCTAATATTTATGTGACATGACATAGCGTCCTACAAGCTGGAGGGAAAGTGGGCCAACTGGTTCACATGCGACAGCCAAATTCTCCGAACTGCCTTTGCCGTCCCTTCTGGAATACAGTAACCCATACAGTAATGTGCCATTGTACAACAACGTGTGGGCAGGGCTGACTCATGTAGCTGCAGCTTCAGAGGAAAATTTCATATAAAATTTCACCTATTATATCAACAAAATTCTCTCCCTTTGTAGTATATTCCCAGTATAGGCACCGTGATTCACAAAGCCCCAGAGTTGAACTCTAATGGTGCCCAAAAGCTTTTTAAACATATGCTGCCTTTCACTTAATTCAAATAGGCTGCCTCTTGGGCTTAATGGGACATTTTGTTCCTTTCAAAATACAGTAAATTACTGTCAATTCTATCTGAATGCCTGTTTTTATTTTTTATACAGTTTTGTTTTATGCCAAGCTGTAATTTGCACTGTACTGTTATTTTCCCTCCATAGGGGACCAAAATGGAAATATGTGATTTAAGTAACACTTTATTGTGCTATCCTCTGAGGTCAAACCTAATTTGTTAGTCTAATAGTCTATTCCCATTTCCCAAACAAAATCAAAAAGACTGAGTCTCAAAGGCTGTATTGCAGTATACAAGAGTTTTGGAGTTCTACCTTCCTGTAAACACAACCTTAGCTGTATTTGCTGGTCAAGCTAGTTGTTAAAGTTAGACTGTGTAACTTTTGAAAGAAAAATAACACATTCCTAATTCTAAGATGAAAACCAACTAAATTCTGTCATAGTTTTACTGCTGCAGTCTTACTTGGTCTGGATCATTTCCATTATTGATCAATCTACCAATGACTTTTAGGCATACTAGTGGCATGGCTCTAGGCTGGTAATATTGGTCTGTTGGTCCTGAGTAAGTAATGATATTCCCCTCAGCTGTACTTAAACTAGCAGCTGAGGTACCTACCAGCTCAAATTGCATTTTACAAAGGGCTTCACGCCTGAGTTAATTATTGGTCTTCTTTTAAATCAATTAATTGTTTGCAAATATCAAAGTGTTTATGTAAGTATCTTTCTGCGTAACCAACTTTCACCATCTGGCACTGAAGCCAAATGAGTATTGGCATGAGTATTTAAAAGTCCAGCCATGAGGATGCTATTAGTTCAGTGCAAATCGAACATTTTTAGGACAGTTGTGTGAGATTAAAAAATAGGATGGTGAGAAACCAATGTTTTTGTTTCGCCTTGATTTGAGTCGAATTTGACCAGAGCACAAACGTCAGCGGCGATAGAGCACGGAGCCTCTCCCTCCTTCCTCCACATCACATAATCCACTTACCCAAGCTAACAGTCTCCCCCCTCTATTTCTGTCTCTTCTCTCAGTCTGTTTGCACCTCTCTATCTCTCTCTCTCTCTCTCCTCTCTTGCTCTCTCTTCCTCTCTCTCGGGGCAATGCCATGATCTCCCCTCTGCCCTGCTGTGGTGTTGAAATGAAACCAGCCTGCACCAAGCTGGCACTGGCAAAGGCACACATGTCTGTTGGTGCTGCAATTTTCAGGTGCACACCAAACGGGAATAAAGATGAAGATTAAAACGGCCACTGCAATGAGCATGGCTTTCCAAAAAAATAAATAAAAAAAAAATAAACATTCATGTGCGTTACGTAACTGAAATAGTTATTTGTCTGTTGCTCTGTCTCAGCACTGTTACTAATGCTTCCAAAACACTTGAGGTTTTGCATTTTCATGAGGTAACTAAAGAATAGAATGAAATAAAGCTATGCAAATTCAGGCAATTGACTGAGAGTTAATAATTCCATTATTTTTACTAATACTTCATACAGTCATTATGGTTTCCAGGTTTGGTTAGCACACAGTGAACAGGAAGATCTTAGTCAGCACAGGATACAGATTGGTCACACAGCATGCAAAGGAAAGGAAAGGAAAGCTCATTGGCACTGAGCCGGAAATGTATAGTGGTAAAGCCATGGCCTGTTTGGTATCAGCAATCTCCAAACATTGGACAGTTCTGGCTGTGAGGCTCAGAATTCATTCCAATAATGTGGGAAGGAAGGAAATATATTTAAAATGTTAGGTAATAATGTAACCATGACCTACTGTGGCACTACTGTCACCTCTCAGTGACAAAAACAAGCAATGTGAAGATGCTACTGTGGGTTGAAATTGTGATGATCATTCTCTACTATTTGCTATTTATTTAGACATTAAACATGTAATCAATAGATCAATAAGTATTTAATATATTAATCAATGATGAAAATGAGTGTTAGTTGCAGCCCTAGAGGTATGTGTGGCAGATGTGTGTTCTGAAAATAATGGGCTAATATCCCACTGGTCATTTTACTCATTAATAATAAGTAGACCTAATCAGTGTGGTCCAAGCAGCTCATGTTGTGAAGCTCCACATTAACACTTAAGTATACACCATAAGAGCCTTGTATCTGCTAAAAGTGAGTAGTCTGAAAAAGTGGAAAGCCAAGTTAGGAAATGTTATATTCTATTTATAGAAAAAATATGACCAAAAACAAAGTACACTTGGTATAGACACTTTAACACTGCCCATGTTGACATCTTGTCTTGCCTAAAATCCAAATCTATTTGTTTAAAAAATGACTGACGCTGACATATGATTATCAAAATATTTGCTGATTAATTTTCTCCTGTGACATCACTTGAGGCAGTTTATTAGATTTCACACGGCAGAGTTCCCCTTTAATCTGGTAATGACATGGCAGGGACTACTTTGTCTGATTCCAAAGGATATACAGCTCTGGTGGATGAATACTTTGGATTAACTTGGGTTTTCTAGGTGTTAAAAAAACACTAACAACTAATTACAAAGATTAATTTTCTCCCTTTCAAAAACCTGCTCCAAAGTACTGAAGCTGATAATCTACTAGCAATAGCATTGAGTTAACCATTCCTCTGCTCTGTTAAGGGATAGGAAAATAAATCCTTGTCAGTTTCCAGGATTTTGTGACATACAGGGCAATAAGTGTTATCAGTCATGGTCCCATTAAAGTAGCCGATGTGGATTGATCCCAGCATGTGGTGGAAATTAAATTTGCTGTATGAATAAGTACTGTAGACTTGCCCTCCCCCTTTCCTCCATTACCACTGTAACTGTACTCTCCATCAAGCCCTACAAATGACTAATGTCTCTTTCACGCTGCCTTCTTTTGACCCTTATCACATCACCCCCTCCAACCCTTTCCTCCTCCCTCTCCCCAAGTGGTATCGCACTTTGGTTATGCATTTCCATCTCCTGCCAGTTTGTCAGCAGGTGGGCAGCCCAGTGAGCGGCTATAGCGCGCACACAAACACACATACACACACACACACACACACACACACGCCTCGTAAGACATAAATGATTTAAATTAACCATGTAGCCTGTACAAACACACAGCCAAGGAATCCTTATCAATCTTGCATGGAGACAATCAAAATGAATTTCAGATGAGGATGAGTTCAACTTTGCAGTACCTGCCCTGAAACTATTATTTTCTTTAGGGAGGGGGGCTCAGATTTTCTATAAACTAGGACTATGGATTATGAATTATTGACAACTCTCCCATTTCCCACAACACATGAATTCCCAGTACACGCCGCTGTTCAGTTATTAGCATATGTTTTCAGCAGAGATAATAACAGTGACCAGTGGAAGCGATTTCTAGCAAGCCTCAATTATTCAATTAACTCGCCTGGATATTCACTTTCATTCAGGGTGTGTGAGAATTCAGATAAGGAGAGTTTTGGCTGTGAACTGACCCACATTCAATTTAATCTCTCTCTCTCATACTGACTGTTATGTCGTGATACCAGCAGAATCTAGGAAAAAATCCTACTAACATTGTTTGTCACATGGCATGTGCTCTCTGGCCCTAGCATATGCTGCGACCGGTTCATCATCATGCGCTGCGGCACAATGGGACCGAGCAGGAAATGTGTTAATAAACTGAAAAATAAAGAATCGTCGCCATTACATCTGACTGAGGCCGCTCTGCTCAACGGGCAAACATGAAAAATAAATGACCGCAGCTCTGCAAGCCCCCCCCCCCACCGACTTAAGTTCACACAAGAAAAACGATGATATGATATGTAATCACCGTGTACTCCATATGAACCCCCGTTCAGTAAAGCAATTTGAGTCACTTCAATGTAATTTCGGGAGCGTTCCCTCGGGATGGCCCTGAGGTGTATATCACCGCAGTGCGGGGGAATCCCTCAATGACTTCCTGCCCCCCCATTCTTCCTCTGCTGCTATAGACGAGTAAAAATAGCACTGTCCCTTATTGGGAGCAAACACGGGGAGGTGATTGAATTGGGCTTTTCCCGTTAAATGACAGCGTTGGACTTCAATATATAGGATAATTTCCTCACTGTCTAATATTTTATGATGTATTGCTTCATAACAAGGAAAGAGGGAGAGAAAGACAGGGAACAACCAGTGGTAAATGTACAAATAGAACATTTTTCTCTTATATGAGCAGAGCTGTGACACTGCAGTACACACAACTGCAGACAATCCTTCTTTTTTTTAGTCACTGGCATATATCATGTTCTATCCCTTGAAGATTTTGCTTTCTTTAAAGACTGTACTTTTTCAGTGGAAAGCTGATTCCCTATCTTTTACAAATTGATGGATTCTTCAATGAAATCTGTCATGTTTGAAGTATTGTATAGCACTATTTCTAAACTGGCAGTCACCTTTGGGGTTTTAGGGCAAGTGCACAATGTGAATGTAGGTTGTTTTTTTTTAATTTAATGAGGTCCCAAAAGTGTGTCATATGCTTAAATAACAGATGCAGTTAGAGAAGGCAGTACCCAGGGGCGAAACAGGTTTTCAGCAGCCAAAGATTAGGTATCATGTAACCCAGGCCTCAAAAGAAAAAGAACAGTAGATGAGTATGTGCTGGTTCAATCTGTGGCACAATGTAATGCGTAGGGCTTCATGCAAGAACCACTCGTATGACTAATTTAAAGTAACAAGATGTAACTTTGCTGAGCAGCGGTGGCCTCTGCAGCCACGAGTGGTAATTAATTCTATTGGGTTCCATGTCAGAGCGGTTAAGTGGTTTTCATGTACAGAAAACAAAGCCTCAATCACTTGACTGGAGCTTTGACTGCGTAGTCCCACTCAGTGAACTGAAACATGGTCCAGCGGTGTATATTACCCATGATCCTGCGCCAAACTCCATCTAGAATTCTTTTTTTTCTGGATATCAGAGATGAACGCTGGTTTTTAATGACTTTAACTGATCTGCAGTTCAGCATTACTCTTGAACTTGCTGGGCCTGATTTAAGCTGCTCAATATCACTCAGTTAGCAGGAGATCGTATCTGCTCACCAAAGTTACATTGAGCAAGAAGTTTTCAAGGAAGTTGTCGCATTCACCAATTTTCTTGTATTTACAGTTTTCTATTAGGTACAAATGAAATTCTTACTTGTCTTGAGAATTAAAGCCAATTTCATATGTTACCAAAATCAACTTTATATATATATATTTACAAAGAAGGTTGACAACATTTGCTCTTTGATTTGTTTTTTTTCAAAGTTAAAAGTCAAAGTCAACTTTATTGTCAAACCTGCTATATGTTCAGTACATACAGAGGATCGAATCAATGTTTGGACATGGGAAACTACAGTATGCAGTTCTGTACAGCAGCCTCAGGGTCTGTGTGCAAGACGATGTATGGGTGAATATTCTGTTATAAAACCTGACAGGGTAACATCACTACTCTTACCAAGGGTATACGTTTTGTGTCACAGCCAGAGAGGGGAGACAAAAGTTTGGAGTAGGTCACTTTTTTAAGACTTAAGTAGTGTTTGTAGTCTGGACTACTATGGCTGGACAGTAAGAGAATAATGTTCAGAAAGACTTTAATGAGAACATCAACCTGAAACTGTAAAAGTGAAGGAGGTAAAAATAGGATTTTTAAAAGTGAGTGGGACATGTCCCCTTTATCCCCAGTGGAAAGTATACACTAAACCATTATACATACTATAACATCTCTTATCCACCACATCATTTTAACTGTCTGCCATCATGGACACATTTTCTTCAGCAAGACTGTTTTTAGCATCTGACTTCATGTCAAATCATTCACTCTTTATTTCTGTCAGGGTACAGATAATTTCTAATTTTGTTGGGTCCCTTTATACCCATTACTGCCTTGCTAAGTTTGTTACATTTTTGTCTGCTGATATAAAGCAGCAGGGCTTGAAGCTCCAAGGTGTGAAATTCTTCTTTTTACTCATATTGTGAATGAACTTTGCCACAAATGAAGCAGAACAGGCAGCCTTATGTAGCAATTTAGGGCGGTCGTTTATGCTAATGATGAAATCTCTCCAACACACACGTCCTCATGAACAGGTCACATTCATCAGGTTGAGACAAGCAATTTATGACAATTTTGTGCAGTAGAGAGAGTTTAGTGAATCTGACCTGGAAGGAAAGCTCACACGAGTGAGATTTAAGATAAGGGCATGAAAATGATCTTGCATAATCAGATTGCTATATTTAAATAGTTTTCATAGGCTTGAAGAGGTAACATCACCCAAAAATTCACACAAAAGGAAGAGATTAGAAAAAAATTGCTGTAGAAATGCATTTTTTTCCCTTCCCATTCTGCTAATCAGCTTGAGGCGCCTAAGATTTATCTTACGACCCCTTTGGGGCATTTAGACCCCAGCACTGGGCACCACTCCTTTATACTGTAATTAATCCAATTTATAAGCTATTATAATATGCATAGCAAGTATATGAGGATCCTGAATATGACTGTGGCTATTACAGTTATTATTATTTTGACTCAGGGGGACACTGGTGGCCTAGGGGTTTAAGGGGCCAACCATAAATGCAAGGACGCATGTCATTCCCGTTCTCCCTACCTTACTTCCTGTCATATCTCTACCGATAACTCTTTTAACAAAATGCTAAAAAAATAACATATCAATAGGACAGTTATCAACCCAATTCTGTGAGGTTTGATTTCTCCTGACCTTTTAATCGATTAAAAAACAAGGGTGTAGTGTTCCTCTGTTCCACTTCTACAGGGGTATTTACTCTCCTTCTCAAACCTCATATATCTGTTGTATCTATTACAGTAAGTGGAATCAGACTGTTGACTGGTGACCTTTGCAATGACACCCATCATAAATCCAGTTCATAGTTTACCTGCCCCTTTTTATTTGCCAGAGCATAACAGCTGCTTGAGTGGCACAGAGGAAGGAAATGAGGCCAGCGCCTGTCAATTTGAAATTCCCCAAGCCAATAGTACATGCAGTGTCTTAAAGGTGTATTCAAGTGAGAGCTGGGCCATTGTTGTGAAGGGACTGTAGAGTTAGAATCAGTAGAATGGGCAATACTCCACCTCCCACCCCCCATTTCCCCTTCAAATGATAAGTCCTTTCAGTCGGCTCGCACTGCAAACCAGGAAGTACCCGCTCTGCTTATTCTAGATCTCAGTGATCATCACTTCATCCTACAGCGTGCTCTCTCCTGAGGCCAATTACATTCCATCAGACAGGAAGCTGGATGCCGGATAAAAGACATGGGGGTATATTAAGCCACTCTCAGAGCACAGAGAAAAGATATGCTCTTTTTGCATAGCTGGAAGACCTATATAGATTAATTAGGGTGACATAGTTGGCAATTTCTGATTCCAAGATTTATCTTATGCAGGAGGACATACAGTGTATGGATGGTGTTGCTGACTGTGACAGGTATTAACCTTAGAGCCTAATAAAATCATCCTGATGTCACTCAGCAGAAATCTAGATGCATACATGCATGTAAATTACCTGAGACATGAAAAACCACTAGAAATCAAAGGAAAGCTAGTTCACAGGCTTGTTGTATTACTGGTGCTAAAACCTAAAAAACAAACCAGGCAGCAGGAACATTTGGAGAGATGGAGAGAGAGATCTTTTCACCCCTCCATAATGACAGATATTTTTTTTTCTTCTTTCTGACACCCACACGCAGCCGTGGGTGTACGGATGACTAGCTTGTTCAGCCTGTTACTGCAACTACATTGACAGTGCAGGCTCTGACCATTTCTCCGTGTGAGTAGCTCTACCTTCATTGTGTCGTAATTTAATTTCCCAAAATTATGATGACTTTCACGAGGCACAGATAATGGGCTCGGATAAAGGGCCTTGATGGCTCTTACTGCAACAGAGAATCATGCCTGTTTGTCCATTTCTGCAAGGGAAGGTCGTGATAATGAAAACACACCTACACACAGTGCCCTTATTTTGCACTTAAACTTTCTTAATAACAGTATTTCATAAAATTTTAAATGCAGGCAAACACTACACTTGTTTCCACTTCCAAACCTTACATTAAACCAAATTTCTAATATCAAAAAACCTTTTAAAAAAAACTAATTTCTCTGATTAGCATTCCAAAACAGCAGTAACAAGTGACACATTTTTCAGGTGATCCATTCTGAAGTCTACAACTTGTTTCCAAGTAAGCAAGTAATCTATTTTGCCTCGCTCTGATCTTGTCCTAGTATGTGTTCCTCATCAGCGGAGGCCCCCGGCACACTACAAACAAACCTCAGAGGTAATTAGTGCGCCCTTCTCAGACGCTTTAGCATCTGCTGATGCGGGGAGCTTGCGCTCTGCGAAGGCGTCGGAGTGGCAGAAACTGACTTTGTCGACCTGCCCTGCCAGGTGGGTTCTTGGACGAGCCAGATGCTATATTCGCTTGCTGTCTCGCAAGCTCGTGGGGTGTTTCGATCAGCTCCCACCTCCACTCTCTGCCTCTCTCCTTTCCCTTGGATTTCTAAGCTCTTCGATCCCTCATTTTCTCTGCTCTTTTCTGTTTGTTTCGGCCATTCAATAAATCTTTAGATCTTATAGTTCTCCTCTCCCCCCATTTCTTTCCAAGTCTCTTGATCTGCCCCAGTGTTATGTCCAGCAAAATTCCCAGAGCTAATAGCACTGCAAAGACCACCTTAGGCTCTGGCATGGATTGATGAGATGAACTCCCACTCCACATCAAATAAAACCAGAGTGGAGGTGGGTGTAAGAGTCAGGAGAATATATTATGTGAAGCAGCGAATACCAAAAACAGGTCCACTTTGGCAGTTTTAGTCAATACAACGTATTTAGGGACTGCCCCCCCCATCATCAAACTGTAATTAATACTTCTTATTAATAACCAAAAGAGGTAAAGCATAAAAAATTTAAGATGGAGTAATTAAATTTGAAGTTTAACATATTGAAGGGGAACTTAACCGATTTTACACTTCAAAGTTTGTTTACAGGCCTTGCAGAGCATTAATGCATATGTGGAAAAAAGTTGTATACAGCCTTTTGCAGCTCCAGCTGTGTGAAGTTAAATTGCCTCAAGTGATGTCACTTGGGTCAGTGTCACTTGGGTCTAAAGACTACAAGTCTGAAAAGGCTGGATTTAGAAAGAAGAGAGTTTAGCAGACCTCTGTACCTCTGTCTCCCCATCTGCAGTGGCTAGTACCTCAAGGCTACATTAGCTGTACAACTGTACAGCTAGCATTTAATCAAAAATGTTTGTGAAGATTCAGGGTAAACTGAAACTGACATATTAGTCATTTAATCTAGTTAGAGGTAATGGGAAAAATAAGGTTATATGGAGATAGGATGCAAATCTTTTTTTTTCCTTTATCAATTCCATAAGGGAATCCCTAAATATAAATTTAGGGTGAGAATAAATTAGTCCCTCCTGTCTTGTTGAAAAAAAGACTACCATCACTAGACCAAAAAGATAAATTGCACAAGCCTTTCTGTTTTCTATGCTTTTTTTCACCCCAATAATGTGTTTACAGTCCCTAATAAACCCTAATTAAGCACCATAAAGCATCTGAAGATGGTAATGTGTTTGTAGTCCATTACAAGAAATCAGTCAGTCTTTTACATTCTCTCTAATGCAAATTTCCACATTAACAAGCACTCAGATATTACCTCGGAATATCTGTGAGAACATTCTATTGACTTGCACTCATTTGTTACTCCTTCACCTCAACCTTAACCCCACAGTCAGTGCCTAACTGTAACCTTTCCAGTCATTTATCTGCAACTTTATTAACCTCTAATTCTCTTTGATTTTATCATTAAATCTCAATACAACCTTTAGAAATGACCCTTTTCTTAATAAGGACATGAGAGTGAAGATCGTGAGAAGATTCACAAGCCCATGCTAAAACCGCAGGAACATTTACTTACAAACTGCATTCTACATGCATTGCTTGTGTTGCATTTTGCAGCACTGTAACATTCCCCATTCCTCTTCTTATAGGAGAGAGAGTCACATCAAGCCTAAAAGTTGGCAGTATTGTTTCTTTCTTCATCTGCAGAGTAGGATCCAGGCTTCATTTCAGCACAGCAAGCAGTCCTTGTCCCAATAAACCTCCAACTTTTAAGACTAGTTTCCCAATTATGCCTGTGGGTCGTTCCACTAGGCCGGCAAAGTGGATTTAGTAGCTGAAATTTTATTGAAATGAATGCAGGACCGAACCTAACAACTTGGAAACTGTCTTATTCGCAAAAGAAACAGAGAGAGCAGCATTTATCTGGGCTGTGCTGTTTAGTGTTGCCGAATGGATGAAGCATGGCACTGTCACTGTCAGGACAAAAGCGCTCATTATCCATTTCACTGCGGAGCAACCCCCATGCTAAAACCGCAGACGGTCCCAGCATTGGATGAAAAGGATCCACCAAATGTCAAATGCTGCTGCAAAAAACAAACAGCTTGACCGGTCTTGTTTTGACTTCAACGCTGGATGACGTCCAGGAATTGTCCATCTAACAAGCACAGATCCACAGATGCACATGTGCGGTCCCTCAGTGCTTTGGTGGCAATGAGAAATAGACCTAATTAATTATCAGTTTAAGCATGATCTCAGCTGTCTGACTCCCTGGTTGATCAACTGCTTTCATCTGCTCCGTGGAGAATAGGCTGCTTGGCGTGCTAGCTAATGTTAGCAACTGAACTGTGGGCAAACAAAGCTTCTACCATGGATTATAACTGGAACAACAGAACAAAACAAATGTATGCTTTACTTTTTAACCTTGTATCTCTGCATGACAGCATTCCATGCAGACTAAGAGCAGTCAGTCTCTCCTTATGTCATATCCCATGGATTTCATTTGAATTCAACAGAAAGGTATTCTAATTTGTTTTTGTTAGCAATGTTATGGTTATCTTTAGGCACTTACAGTGCTTGGTCAAAGTTATGGAAGGATCACGGTCGTTGACTAGTGAAAAAGTCAAAAGCTGGGTTGCAGCCAATGAACTGGATGAATGTGAAGGACAACATGGATCTATCTGAGTTTCCACTGAAACATTAAGTTACTAATAATTAAGTATTATGTTCATTTTAGTGGTTATTTGTTGAGTTGTACTTAACGTGACCGCTGTATTAGTTGAAGCTCTCATTTCTTGCTCTCTTTTGATGATGTTCAATTTGACCATGCATGTTAGTTTCAAGTGTCATTTCTTCGCAGATGCTCTTACAAACATGTCTGTACACTAGAAAGATTAAAAACTGGCTGAATATGAACAAAACATGTTAGAAGCGGCATATGTTCATTTTAGCACTTAATTTCAACACTACATTAGTTCAAGCTTTTTATTATCAATTAACCTGACATGTATTTTCCTGATTAATTGATTAATTGTTTTTCTTTAATATACTTACATACATATATGTAACTTTATTTTACCAGGAAGGCACTTCTTCTATACTAGTGTCTTGTTAAATGATTAATCAATCCTTAATGGATAAAACAGTTAATTAATCGATAATGAAAATAATCGCTAATTGCGTCCTTAAAGCAAGAGATCACAAAAAAAGAAAAATGAGATGTAATAAATTAAATAAAATACCAGTTTCATTAAGCCCAAGTTGATGTTATCAAATGGCTTATTTTGTCCAATCAACAGTCCCAAACTTCAAAATGAGTAATTGACTGTCTCAAACAGCAAATCCTTACATTTGAGAAGCTGGAACTAGGAGATATTTGGTATTTTTGCCTGAAAAATTACGACAGTGATTAATCGATTTTCAAAATAGTTGCGAATTTCGGATGCTAGAAAAAGGTGGCACTTCTCCACTCAAAAAAGTTACTACTAAACAGTCAAAGCCAGGAGCCACCTGGTGAAGTAATCATTGAGTCATTAATATTGATCAGCATCCACCCACACACCACCCACAATATACATAATAATCATTTTCTGATGTGGTGCAGTAAAAGTGTAGCCTTATTCCTCTTTAGTTGACCTGGTCAATAAGGACCAGACATTCTATGCACTGAGTGGATGGTGTGCACACACAGAAGTCCAGGTGTAAACTGCTTCACCCCTGACTGACCTGAATTTGACTCCTTATGACTGTATTTCTTTGGTGACTATTGTTGTAAAAGCACATGGGTTCAGCAGCCAGCACCTCTAATAAAAGTCATAATGGTTACTCCTGCACAATCAATGGCCCGTGAAATGTGTCAGGGTAGAGGTGTTGATCTGCAATCAGTGATTGTGGGTCTTGAAGCCTGGATCCAAACCAATTCCAAGCAATGTCCACTACTGAATCTGGAGCTGGAGCCTTAAAACCCTATTTTTCTGCTAAAGAACTGAAAATGCACCCAATGGGGCGAGACGGTGTCGCTTGTTTCCGGTGTAATTTGGGTCATCGTTGGCTGATATTTTAAGATATAATAGCCTGAAGTTACTTTCCTGCATGTGGGTACACGTGTCAACACGGGGGCAAACAGCCATCCTGCTCACAAATTAGCAAATCCAATCAGAGTTCCCTGATAGCTGTCTGCTCAGACGGCCTCCTGGGTAGACACCTCTGAAACACTGTTAACTGTGGCTCCAGAGGTTAACGAGCAGAGCCAAGTGAGAGCTAAGGTTTCTTCTGGCTGTCGATTTGGAGAGCCCAGCATTACTAGTGCGTGTTCTCCTCTGTCTGTGATGTGCATACGCATTGTATGTGGACTGTATTGATCGTAAAATCACCGCTCCGGCTTTAATCTATCCTCTAAGTGAGTCGGGTGCTGCTGTCTGAGGATCAGCATTGTTGGGAACAGGAGCAGGAGGCTGTATTATGTTTATTTTTTTACACCCAGGCTTCTGTGCATGTATGGCAACCCTGTGTGTTGGCAGATAAAGATGTTTTATTGCTTACAGGAAACCCAGCCCTCCATCTCAGCAATCACATAATGGTTTCAGAGGAAAAAACTGGATTTACATCAGCACTTCCTAGCAAGTAAGCAATGAAATCATGTTGTATGAATGCCAGTATCAGCACAGAGACAGAGACAGAGACAGGACTGCATGCATTATGTGGTTGAGTAAACACCATTTATGTGATGTAAATTGAACTCACCATGTTGACTTCTGACACCATGTCTATGCTGGCCACGTCTATGCTCATTCCGACTGCAACAGGGGCCCCTGGAAGAGGTTAAAGCAGCAGAATATGTATATAGGCCTACACCTCTACACCTGACCACAACACTGTGAATGGCGCCAAAAATAAAGCTGCCTGCCTACGGCGTGAAGGAAGATTAAAAATGTGGGGGTAAACAGCGGCACATACCTCCAAAGTCCGGCCTCAGTCGGATATCATAACCCTTCAGTAGTTTATCCACCGTCTCCTTCACGAAAGACATGTTGCTCGGTTCATTGACGCTGAAATGACAGCAAAAAACATGAGGGAAACATCACCTTCAGTCAGCGCCGGGCTATAACCTTGACTTCTCAAAATGACAAAAGCACTCACCTTTTCGCGCAACACACAATCGAACCGACAACCAGTGCGGACAAGACGCGAAATTGACGAACACCGTGCAAAGAAAACATCACCCTTTTCCTGTTTTTCCTGTTTTTCTTTTTTTTTTCGTTGTTTACAGCCACAACAACAGCAAAGAACCCCCCCGATCAACAGACGGTTCCGGACGCTCTTCAAATCAGAGTAAATCCATTGATCGCCCTCCAAAAAGGAGAAAGTCGACTCAAGGGGTGGGAAAAAGTCAGCAGCTCGCTGTGGATGGAGTCAGATATGAAATATGGGCTGACATCGCCTCCCTGGCGTGAATTACTGGCTCCGCTTTTCTTTGCCGTCTCTGACTGTGCGAGAGGGCTCTTACATTCAGGAGCTGAAGCGCATATTGATGAGCAGGGCGTACAGGGATGCTGCTGCTGGTGGCGGTGAAGGCACTCGGCTTGTTCAAATGAGAGACGAAGCCCAACACTTACACACTGTAAAAAAGTAGCCACCAGTAGCTGCAGCATAGTCTGTATACTCAAGATTTTTTTCTTTATGTGGTTAAATATTCCAACAGGGAAAGTGTCGAGCCCAGTTGCCCTTCTTTCTAATGCAAATGAACTTCTTTCTAATCCTTGAACTGTTTTAATTGAGCTGCTAATAAGTTCTCTTTCTATTTTCAGAGCAGTAAATTAGTAGGATATGGGTGTTAAAGGTCAGTCCAGCAATTTTATCAATGCATTTTCAATAAGTTGTGGAATTCATAAAAGAGAGATTAAAAAAGGAACAGTCGAAATTGAAGCAGCAGACCCAGAGATCCTTACTTTTCATCCGTATGGGTCAAGCTATGAAAATGTTGAATCCTACAATTCCCAAAATGCAACTCTGTAGCATCTTTTCATTAGACTCTAACTGAATTGGTAAATGCCCATATCTTTCAAACTCCACATCCCAAGATTGTAACATAGGTTTGAAGTCTGAAGCCCTGTTTCAAAATAACTCTGATGACATCATCAGGGTCATTTTTAAAATAACATCATCAGGGTCATTTTCTCAGATTGTAAAAAGTTCCCTTCAGAGCCACAGAAGACATTAAACAACTGTTTTCACATGCTGAGTAATTCCCAATTATTCAATGAAGCTTTTTTGTCTCAGTTAAGATAACTTCACTTCCCTCCAGGACACAGTGTCGTTTTCAGATAGTGTTCTAAATGGTTTAATCGTTAGTTTTGACCTTCTCCACTTTGCCATATTATTTCATTTATGGTAGAAAGTAGTTGAAAAAAAGGACTAAATGAATTAGAATCGAGTTTAAGCAAGTATTTTTTTCAAATGTAAAGCTTCATTACTACAGCAAATAGCCTTGTTAAAAGAGACATTTTTTACAGTGCTCCTCACACCATCTGCGCCAATCCTCTTCCCCTGTGTTTCCTATAAAAATGGCGGGACCTGAACAATACAGAGTAGGAACAGGCTGCATTTATCAAACCATTAATCGATGCTCGTGATTGATTAGCCTGTTGATCGCCTATAATGGGCTCCTTTCCTTATCTAAAATGAAGGGGTCTACTATCAATTATTTAGGTTAAGAATATATTGAAGTCGCTGTCAGAAATTCCGTAGATAATTGGGAGCGCGTGCGTGTGCGCGTGACATACAGACACACTGTGTATGTCTCCTTAATAAATAATGTGTGTGGGTTTGTGTGTGGTTGTGACATTTCCTACCTCGTGTCATAGATGGCGAACAATTTCTTGTTTCCGTCAACAGCATTCCTGAAAGAAAAGGGTGATGACATCATTAATGATAAAATAGCTTTTAGCCAATGGAGACAGTGATGGTAAATTAAAAGGCGGATGATTATTCATCAGATACAATCACTGACATAAACACACATCTGTTAGCGGAAGAGATGCCCTTTCAAGCTTCATGTTCTCGTGTCTCTTAAGTTTATTAAATGGATTTATTACATACAGACTTTAATTTGTTTGAACAGCCCTGATTTGTTATGCGGGTTAATTGATCGGTGTGGTCTGTGCAGCCTGTTTCTTCCCGGTTTAGTAGCCTGCAGCAAAGCAGGAATCTAAAACAGTGGGATGCCTGCAGGGCAAATATTGAAAGGCACTGTATTTCCTCTGGGAGACCCCCCGTCACCCCCACCCTCTCATCCACACACACACACACACACACACACCTCTGAATCTGTTTTTTTCCCTTTCTCTTACAACTAACCACCACTCTGCGGGAGCTGTCCGCACCACGTGTGGCTGCTGAAATCAGGCTCCTGAGGGGACAGACTGGTGTTTTTTTTTTTTTTTTTTTTTTTTTTTTAACATTTCCTGGCTGAAGCTCCCGTTCACAGACTCCAGACCGGTTAAAGAAAGTGGAGGGAGGTTAAATATCACACACTAATTACCGTCTACGAAACATGGAACTCGGCTACCCTCTTATGGCAACCGTCAGGATGATAACGACTTTGGTTTACAGACTTTATTGAGGAGGCACACTTGTTTTGACGGCACCGACAGTATACAGATACATACCAAGAAACACTGAGTAGACTAAGCATAAATAAAAGCAGTTTCTTGCAGGTGTTTTATTATTTCCCTCACTAACTCCTCAGAGTCTCACTTTTTGTGAGACATTGCTGCAATGTTAAATAACACCCAGTATAAAACCAATTCAACTACACACATTTTGAATATGACAGGTGTGAAGGGTTGCTTGAGTTCATCAAACAGGGCTGACAAAAAGGCTGGGAACCACTTCTTTGCCTCACTTATCGATAAATGGTCATTTTGCTGTTTAATTCAGTGATACGTTTTAAAAACCTGCACCTGAATTTGTCCACATCTGACACCCCCCCACCCCACCCCCCCAGTTACACTGCCCGCGCGCCTCCTCCTCGCAACCCACCAATGGGGATCATCTATTATAAAATTATTAGCCTCCGTTGCAGCACTTCATTCTCTTGCACCGGCAGTAGGCGGTATAACAAAAGAGACCGGGGGGGGAAAAATGTGGAGTGCATTCGCTGTCCTCGCAGGCTGGCGGACAAGACCGAGGAGGCAGCCCGTGTGATGCTCCTGCTGCTGCTGCCGCTGCAACACCTCTGGAGGCGATGCAGGAGACGCGGTGCAGCAGACGCTGAAGGAGGAAGGCGGTGTAGCCTATAGGAGGAGAAGACCAGACAGACTACTACAACACCGCCTGATGGGGGACCGCTGATTGAGAGAGAAAGCGAGAAAGCGAGAGAGAGAGAGAGAGAGAGAGAGAGAGAGCAGAAGCAGCCCGTGGTGGAGAAGCTAAAGAGAAAGAGGGGAGACAACCGACAAGCACCGGGATTAGGTGACTGAGCCCGTGATCGTTCAGCTTCAACACCGCCGACGGAGACCCCCAGCATCCGGTCGCTGTTTTTTGGGGGGGTGGCAAAAAAAAGAGCCAAAAATAAACCTTGGTGGTGATGGATCTGCATTCAGGTAGCCCCCGTTTCCCCCTCTGGCTTTTGTATAATTAGACACAGCATGGCTAAACAGGAATGGGGATGGGGATCAGTTTCATGTTTTTGGTGATGGAGAGAGTGGAGAAAGGTGATGGTGGAGGAGAAGATAGGGGAAGGAGAAAGGGAAGGGGGGGGGGGGGGTTGGCCCGGTATGAATTGTAATGCGCTTGATTCAAACGCAGTAGAAGCTTTAAACAATGGGGATCATACTGCAGAAACAACTGCCTTATTTCTATTCTTTTCTTTATGATTTATGATTTACAGCAGCCTTTATAATGCTGGTAAAGACTGTGATGTAGGTGTTTCTGGATGTTTTGGAGTTGCATATTGCAGCCTCACTGAGCAGAGACTGTCCCACTGTTTGATTTAGTGATTCCTGTAATAGTCTGCCTGTGTATGCAGCGGGGTGAAGAGTTTCTTTGTTTAAGTTAGATCTCCTTTTTGACATTTTGTGATGCAAATTTCCTCTTATTTTGTTTTTGTCTTTTTCTGTATGTGGATGCAGTGTCCCAGCTCTGAACAACAAAGTGAACAGGATTTCAGTCATGGCGAGGCTCTTCCTTTCCCTCCTGCTCCTGTGTGGATGCCAAAACAGGTAAAGTAACCATATAATGTTAAACAGTTGCTGAAAACATGACAGGATGTCAAGAGGAATGCTTTTTATCTGTCGACGTAAAGCTACTTAAACTACATATCTTTGCAGTGGTAGACTTATTATGAAGAGGAAAATGTCTTAAAGTTGTCCTTTATTTAATAACATTCAATCATAAGTTTCTTTTTGAGTTGCAGTCAGCAGTGCTGTCACAGTTTTTGACTATTTCATCTGCAATTTAGTAAATGAAACTCTTGGATATTCATATATTTTTGTGCTGAGGATTCCTGCCAGCTCTGCCCTCCTTGCTGTTGATTGATCATATATCCCAGCTGCACTCTGCTACAGCACTGCTTAAGTGGCTGTCCTGCACTTAAAAAAAAAAAAAAAGAAAAAGATCTTGCCAATGCTGTCAGTAAATCACCAGAATAGTCCACTCTCATCTGACTAGATCAATGGCTTTTACAGTAGATCACATGTTCATATCAAGCTTGTAACCTTTGTGCATGTCTCTCTCCTCTGGTGCCTCTTGTGCATGAACACAGTGTTCTTGCTTAAGTGTAATTTCCCTCCACAAAGACTGCTCATCCTCACGACACAATGCCTTGCTTCATGACATATTTTAGAAGGGGAGCTCATTTGTTTGTATTTGGATCACATGTCAAAGCCTTAATTATCTCTACTGGTAGTTGTGAGCAGTACTTATGTTCAATAATTAATCACAACAAGCCTGTCCTTAATGCGGCAAGCTAATTAATCACAATAACCGTGTTGTGTTTGACGTTGTGCAGTGTAACAAACACCAAAAAAACGCTGTTTCTCCTCATTTCCTTCCTCCCTCTTCTCATCTCCTAGCCTCTGCCTGTCCTCCTCAGAGGCTCAGAAGGAGACAGCCACCAATGACAACAGCACAGTTTTCACTAGGATCCTGGACGGGCTCCTTGATGGTTACGACAACAGGCTCCGGCCGGGGCTCGGAGGTTTGCTGGGGGACACTTTTCCTTTTCTCATTTCTCATTTTAGCGATGCAAATGCAACATTCAGAGCCCTTCAATTAGAAAAACAAGAGAGTCATTTTACATTCTAATATCATAATGCCACAGTCCAGCCTTGACCGCTAACCCAAACTCTGCGAGCAGATGTGGAATTCGTGCTCATATTCAGCTAAGTTGAACGCACACATGGTTGTCAGATGCTGTGTTTCTTTCTGAAGGATAACGAACATGTGCAATCTTTTCTTGTACGCCACCATTGGAAGAAGGGGAGTATATCAATCAAGCCATCTCCAAACACAGCCTGAATTCAGTGTGCTGTGGTGTTTTATTCACGCTCCTCACCCTGGCAACAGGAGATAACCTTGAGAGCCGACAAACTGCCATTCAAAAAGAGGGATTTTTTTTTTCTTCTGAGTGGCTATTGAAATGAAAGCTTTTCATTTTTCATTTTCGCCATCCCTGACTCCTTCTCTACTTCTTTCTTTTGTGCCACCGATTTCCTTTATTCCATTCTCATGACACTGGTCCTCGTTTCACTTTGTTTCCCATGTACATACAGCACTTCTCCCATAATAGGTAGAAACAAGGCCTTTTCATGCCGAATGCCTGATGTGTCATGGCAAAAGCCTGCTCTCACATCCTGGTAACGGTTGCTACCCTTGACAAGAGAGCCTATAAATACATACCAGAAAAACATTCAGGCCTTCATTCGGCATTCAACAAGCTGCTCTCCACAGCACGACCAATCCCATCTCGCCAGGACCAAATTTATATGCATGGAGGAGATTTTGTTGGATTCGCTGGTACAAATGACAGAAATAAGGTGCTACCTTTTAAAAATCATCTTCAGAGGAAATGCATCATGAAAGAAATTCACAGAGATGGACAAATACTGAGAGAACACTGGTTTGTCTGGGTTTTAAATGGCAGTTTCTCTATGTCACAGTTATGAGCAACCAGTATTTTCTTTATAGTGTCATATTTGTTTTAACAGAGTTTTAACAGCGATTTTACATATGGAAGAATGTCCCAAATACGAGGAGAGGATACAAACTCGCAGAAAATATCTAAGATAAAAATAGCCAATTTCTTTCCTGTATTGCTCCAGTTACAATTTACAAAGATTATAATGCTTTTCATTGCTTTTCTTTGACCTCCCCACACCTCATACATTCTTAACTGTGCTCTTTCAACAGAGAATGTCACTGAGATCACGACAAATATTTTTGTCACCAGCTTTGGCCCGGTGTCTGACACGGAGATGGTGAGTTCATCTGCTGTAAACATTATAGATACACAGACGGAGATTGACTAAGCTGGACAAACACACACATACACGTCTCCAAAGCCCATCCAGACTATTGTTGGTATTTTTAGATTGAAAACATATATTTACATTTCATGAGACTCCCTGGAAATACATTCATGTCCTAGTTGTGTCTTTGAAGATTGGCTCTTTTTGGCTACTTGTAAATGAAATGAATGTGGATGACTTCAACTTTTACGATTTAATGCAATGTGGCTGGGCCATTCCAACTTGTTCCAAATGATTCATCTCTTCATTAGTTTCTTATGAACTATAAGGTTCCACCTGGATAGCAAAATGCATTAACTCTCCTCTTTCATTAAATCTTCTATTACGCCCTGCCATTTCCCTGGCACACTTTGAAACAGCAGTGATCAAACTTGCCACTTTCCTATAACTGACTTGAAAAAAAAGGTATTGACAGAGGAGCATGATTGATTAATGAAATGTGGCAAGAGACTTGAATTGTTCTGCAGTCCATAAAAGCGCATATGTCAGTCTCCTAACGGCACTATTATTCTGTGGGATGGAGTATAGTATTTGTTTCTTGTTCATTTGTTTTTTGTGTGAGTCGATATTTCACACACCAGCAAGTTTATGATGGATTTCTACACCGCAGTGTTTAATCACCATATCTGTAAGATCTTATGAAGGCATAAAGACGAAACTGCTGTAGTGGTAAGCACATTGTTTGACCATTTTGTGCTGATTGGCAGTCGACTGTAAAGAAGTTAAATTAGCTTTTCTTTCTCAATGCACTTATTCTCTCTGTAACTCTATCTAAGCCTTTAAAGCCCCATTAGGAAACAATTTTGTGTAGAAGTATGACAATCTTATGAAGCTAGGACAGAAAATTATGCCGCATTGGAGTCAAAAAACAGAAACTGAGACTTGACATAACTTTAAATTCTTATTTTGGGTAAATAAACACCACAGGAAGTAATGTTCTGAGGCTTAAGAGTGAAATAGACAGTCATCTCTTAAAAAAGAGCAAACACCCAATCTTCTCCATCAACATCTTTTGGTATAAACTGATCACAAGCCAGTCAGAGTAGTAAACATGAGAGCAGTTTAAAGTTTACTGGCATCACATTAAACGGCTTCTTGGCCCAAAAAGTTAGCTCTCAACTGCACAACAGGTCGTCGGTCATATTTTCTAAAACCTCAATCTGTCTTTTGCCGTTCGTCTCAGGAGTACACCATAGACGTCTTCTTCCGTCAGAGCTGGAAGGACGAGCGCCTGTGCTTCAAAGGGCCCATGGAGATGCTGCCGTTAAACAACCTGCTGGCCAGCAACATCTGGACGCCAGACACCTTTTTCCTTAACGGCAAGAAGTCTATCGCTCATAACATGACCACGCCCAACAAGCTGCTGAGGCTGAAGGATGACGGCACTTTGCTTTACACCATGAGGTTAGTCATAACGCAGATGTTCTTCGTCCTCTGGCAAACTCAGACACAGGTGTGCTCCCTTGCACTGAATAATGAACTATGGCAGATTTGCTTCACAAGAAACCTGATTACAAACCTTTTTATTGTCCAAGGTTGGTGATACTTGACAATTTAGAGATGTCATTAATTTGTAGTCTCTGGAAAGTACACTTGTTTGCTCAGTACTGGGGTTGAAGGTGCAGTGATTCTATGCAAGAATTGATTCTTAAGTGAACTGAGGACATCTCCCATTGACGTATCTTACAACTTTTATGAAAGCATAACAGAAAAATGAAGAAATCAGGCAGCAAGGCCAACACAGCTTTGAAAAATACAGTGATAGAAAACCCTCAGTATGTGAGTCAGACTGCAGGAGAACAGTGACACCTAGTGGCCAATCAGGGGTACTTGCTTTATCCTAGAAAAGTCCATTTTACAGTAAGTAGTGCTTCTTTAAATTCTTGTATTCCTCCAGTTTCTTCTAATACTTTATGATTGTTGATTGCTTTCTGACACGTTGAGATATTTTCAAATATAAATAACAGAGTGATGTGTCTTTTTAAATGTACAATTTTGAGAAACACTGCAGAGGGAGATCATCCATTATGAAAAGCAGCCTCATTGTGAACTGTAGTTTTTGGCAGTGATGTTGCGGTAAATAAAGAAAAGAAATAGGCCAAGAATGAACTCCAGATGGCGTTCTCCATAAACTAAACCACCAGTATTTAAACAAAAGCACTGAACATTCTCTGCTTAAAAATTGAGGATGAGCCCTTTTAGTTGAACGTGAGTGTAAGCACCAGGACTCACTCTGACCTTTGGACCAGAGAATTAGAATAATTCTGTGCTTATCCTCAGGAGTTACTGTAGCTGCAGGACTTAAGAGTGACAGTATCACGGATGAGAGCACTCTATCTGATACCAGTCCCACCCACAGGGAGAATAATGCTGGATGGAGGGCAGATTATCCATCCTGACATATATACATATCCAAAGAAGTGCGTATTTATAGTCACCTCTTTGTCGCACACTCAAAACGCACACATGAATGCACACACACCGCGGGTGTCAAGCATGTTAATCAGTTGTAGTGACGCTGAACTTTGACCTCAAGGCTTAACGAGTGAGGGATTGCGTCAACGTGTGTGTGTGTTCCTTCCATATGTGTAATTTTATGGAAATCTATGCATACGTGTATTCATATCTGAATGCAAAGATGTATATATGAGTGTGTGAGTGTGTGCGTGTGTATAGGAGCTTGTGTCCACAATCTAAAAACAGCTCCAGATTCCCTGCCACAGTTGAAATGAAGCAGCAGTAGGTTGCTTTTAATCGTCTGATTGTTACAGTACTGTGCTTGTCATTACCAGCAGAGCTTAACCACAGGCAGCGCTGATGTTATTTGCTACATAAACACACATTGACACACATACACACACACACATAGGCCATCTGGGTACTTGCAGGTTACAGCTAACTCAACAACAGTGGATTCTCTTTATGCCCATTTGCACTACATGCCAGTTATTCTTCATACTTTTCATACCATTCACACTTGATTTTCATGGGAAAAAGGCAAATACATGCACTTGTGACAATTGTGTTCTATCTGCCTGTTCCTAGTGATGTTATTTACACTTGTGTTGGCCTTTGCTGTACTTCTGCATCACTTAATCAAACAATGTTGCCTTTCTTTTCTTAAAATCCAGCATATAAGTGGTAACCTTTCTTGTTGCCACAGCTGGGCTTGACAAAGTTAACAAAATACAGAATGATCATAAAGCTTTGGTATTACACCAAATAAGTAAATATTTAATGTCAATGAATGAACAGTATGTTGCTCTAATCAGTGACATTACTCATGTTTGACCCCACAGAGGTCTAACTCCAACTTAGAACGAACAAACTGTCATAACCCTCCAATATCAGACTATGTTGAAAGTTCTGTCACCATACACAGTTTTACACCAGAGACCCCAAATACAACTGAAATGTTTCAGTAGTTCAAAATCATACAATAAACATTTAACTGATAAAACAGTTAATTGGCAACTACAGAAATTCCAGAGTACACTGTTGGAATATTATGACATTATTCATGCATTAAATAACATATTTATAGTTTGTGAAGCTGGAGCTAATTTTAATGATTTTCTATATTATTATGTAGATTAATCTGTAGCTATATAACAAGATGGAAGATCATCATATGTTTTGTATGTAAAATCTTAATCTGACAAGTAAACTATAGCTGTCAGATAACTGTAGCAGAGTCACAATATCTCCCTCTGAATTGTAGTGGGGTAGAAGTACAAAGTGGCATAAAATAGTACCTCAGATTTGCTCTTAAGTACAGTACTTGAATAAATGTACTTAGTTACATTCCACTGCTGCTACTGCACAAATAAACCAGCGGGTTTGCACACGCACAGAAGAGTAGAAACACATACACATTTTCTCCTAGCTTACAGCACCCATGTACTGTGTAGTGTATGGACTTAGAGCACCATATGTTCACATGCCCATGGGATCTACACAAACAATGTACACTTACACTCTCAATGTGTTCATACAATCCCTTCGAACACATACTTAAAACATGTAGTAAACAGACACTGCCATCTGAGTGCACATTACAGATATTACATCCACGATCACACACCTACATACTCCCTTACATCATGTATGGGTTCCAGTGAAAGCTCCCCTCTCTTCCCTCCCCTCACTAAATGTGGCTGTGGTGCTGGCACATTTGAAAACCATTACTCTGCTGAGCAGCAGTTGCTTTTATAGAGCAAATTTCTATGCATTTGTCTCCATGGATAATTCATAAAATGCCTCTTTTCACAACACTCTGCAATCTTAATGCATACAGGCTTGATGGCGGCCCATTATAGCCAGATACCAGATAGGCTGCAATATATACAGCTTTATCAGCTGCTTGAAACCTCTACATTACCACATAGTGAGTGCATTACACTCCATTATCATTAGGCACAGTTGGGTTGCCACTCTCATTCATGTTCCTAGTGTCGCCTCTAGACTGATGAGCTGCTATCTAGACGCTGGAACATGCTATCATGCTATGAATTACTACAGGAAATCTGAAATCTTGAAAAGACATTGAATTCTGTTCTCTCAGAATGATTTCATTTACAAAGGTCTTGAATATTTTTTACTATTTGGCATTAAAAGTAATGTTAGTTATAATCTTTGATTGACTTCAATTGTTAGGAAGCTCATCAACTCACAATGAATGAGTGTTGATTTTAGGCAAAGACTTAAACAGAACTCCTCAGGCACAGCCAGCATTAACGATTAGGTGGTAATAATAATATTATCTTATTCTTTCAAAAAATGTTGAAATACTGTCACGTGACCCATGTGACTGCTCATGTCATTTCGCTGAGTGAACCTAAAGGCAAAGAAGCTACAGGCAAAATGCATCATTTGCTCCTAATAAAGTCACAGTGAAGTCATTTCACTGTGCAGCAGTTATTTGGTATCTTCATTTGAATTAACAAATTAATAATTTATTTTTTCATTGTTTAATCTTTCTATCAGTTTTCTGCCCCCTGGCCCCCCCTGTTCAATAATCCATACATGGGTCACTACTAATTGATTCATTACATTACTTGGAATTATTATTACATACAGTACTGACAAAAATGTGATATAAGCATCAATAATCTTCTGTGAATTACATTCTGTGTTTAAAAGTCTTAGATTTAATTTGTTGAACACTGCAGAAACGCTGTATCACAACTGCTCCTTATTTAACCTCATTTTGTGCAGCGGATAACCCCAACTCCCATGAAACTGACTGTATGTAATACAAGTTGGGCGATTTCAGAAGAACGGTGCTTGTTAGGGTGAAAAGACAGATGGTGCAGCATGGTGGCTCAGTGGTTAATACAGCACAAAGCTCCTGGACTCAAGACTCAGCCCTTTCTGTTTCGTTGTGTCGTCCAAGTTTTTGACTTTTCTGCAAGGTCAGGCGAATTGAAAACTTTAGATTTCCCATAGGTGTGGCGGCCTGTATGCCGGACTGTTTCTCGGCTTTCACCACTGTGATGTACTGTTTTCCACTCAGTAGACTAACAGAATCATGGGAATTATTCTAATCTGCTAGTTCACCCCAAAATTTAAATTAGAACTGCAATAGGATACACAGATTCTAACTCCAAAGAGACTGATTTAGGTTTCTGGCCTAAAACAGCAGCTATCTTTGCAGGCATTCCTCCTAATGGGGCAAGGCCACATGAATAATTAGAACATGGTATAACAGCCAACAGCCATGTTCTCATTTATTTATCCAACAGACACTCTTTCCTGTCCTCCATACAAAGTCCTTCAGCTGTTTTCAACACAATAATGCAATTGGATAATCCTGCGCTGATGTGGAAAGCAAGCTGAGCCCCAAAACAGTCATCCCTATAGGGTCTTATCCCATTTTATTATGCTTCGACGTTTGTTATGATATAATTGGGAACCCTCCTGCTGTAGATACATACTTTACGTGCAGGAGGTTTTAGAGCATAAAAAACATGTCCCAAGTGGATTTTGCCCCATCTTGACAACACAGTTGTCATTAAGATTACAATGAGAAAAATCATTTACCTTATTCTGTAACTAATGCTGAGGTTGCTCATATGCCTGGGTGGTTAAAACAAAGATCCAAACCCCATGCAGGAGAAGCTTTAATGCAATGAATGTATGTTTTGGTGCACTGGTTTCCACACCACTTAATTTTCCTTAATGCAGTCCATTAAGTTCAGTGAATACACATCATCATATCACTGCTACTACTATTTATCATCATGCAAGGAGCAAGAATACCCAGAGGGATCTGATTCAATCTAGGGCAGATAGCTAAAAAAAAAAAGAATGATTGTGATCTGTGTATGCTTGAGTTAATGCTGTGGTTCTTTTAGGGCACTGAGAGGCAGCAACATGGGGACTAAAATGATAACACCATGTCTTAAATGATTGTGAATGAGTAATGGAATGCAAATAAGGTTCATTAGAAGATAAAGGTTTAAGATTATGACTGGGAAGAACAAAAAGAAAAGGGACATGTTCCAAGGCTCATTTGGAAAAATGAAATGATGAACACAGTAACTCTGTGACCACCAGGTGGCAGTATTGCCACTGTAATGCTAGTGTTGCTGATGGAGAGAAATGCAGCACTTGCAGGTGTTATGCATGAAACTGTACCACGGTTTTACTGTAATGAGAGGAAAATATCATGGTAGCACTTTCTGATATGGTGCTATATACAGTACAAGGGGATTATAAGTTGTAATCAGTGGTTAATAAATCTTTTACAAATGCTTCAGCCATGAAGCATTGTTCTTTCTACAGTTGGACTACATTAAGTTTTACACATATCAACAGCTCATCAAACTATATAAAAATAGTTAAGTCTGCAGCTGTAAATGTTAATAATCTGTTAATAAATAGATTTTGGTCCACATGTCCTGCAGCCCTTTTCCAGAGGATAAGGTCAGCAGTACACTGGAGGGCTCTAAAGGGGTTAAAAAACAAGTGTGAAGCTAGAGGAGAATTTTCCACAACCTGGCAACCAAAAAAATGTTCTTATTAATGGCTTACAACTGATCTAGAAAGCCAACAATGTCATAAACTACAGAATATCCTGAAGTGGTACCAATATGAATAACACAGTTTCCTTGTAATTCTAAATCAGTCGACGAAAGCAAAGTAATAATCTGAACTCTAATGCATGTTTTTTGTATGTTAATGTATGTAGGTATTTTATAAATGACCTCCATTATGTCTTTTTTTTCTGCATTATATCCTTTTAGAGGAGCTTTAATAGTTCTTTAATAGTCCTAATTGTTTTTTCTACCCTGTAATTTTAGTGAACCAGCAATTGTAGCTGTCCCTGTAATTGTACGATACCCTGAATAAGAGGTCTACAGTATATGCTCATTTAAATGCTTAAAGGTTAAATAGAAGGTGAAAAGAAACTAAATTCAAAATAAGATACTAACATAAATTGCACATTCCCATGTTGCTCATCTCGCAATGTGTTAATTACTACATCTAAAAGCAAATAACTGTTGAAAGGTTAATGGATATTATTGTATATTTTGTCTTAGACTGACCATATCAGCAGAATGCCCCATGCAGCTGGAGGATTTCCCCATGGACGCACACGCCTGCCCTCTCAAGTTTGGCAGCTGTGAGTAAAATCATGTCTATTTCTGTATTTATTTTGCTTCTTTACTATATACTAATCCCAGCCTGTAGTTGTTTTCACTCCAATGTCATAGAAAAATTTAATCTAGATTTAGAGAACAATAACAGCTTATATTTTATCAATGTTGGGTAATTAATGCATTTCCTCTGTGGCAGCCATTATCTGGGACTGCTGAGTCTGCTACATCAAATTCATGATTGTCGAGACTGTGCAGCTTTTACTGAACAGCGACCACTGTCATCACCAGTTTTTCTTTGTAAGAGGGAAATGTGTTATTTCTTCTCTCAAAAGTTACACAGTCTCACTTTAACTTGTTTTTAATCACAAAAACTGTTCCAGGAAATAACATATAAGTTGACACATGTACAGTCACTGGCAGTAAAAGGAAGATGGCTAGAGGATTCTTCTCAAGCAAGACCTAAACTGTATCCAGACTGTGATCCTAAATAACAGTAGCATGTTATAGTATGCTTTACTTTATGGTCCTCCCTCGCAACAAGTATTAAAAACTTAGGAAGAGATAGAGAGGAAAGAAGAGAAGATTACTGCATGTTCCCTAAGACATAATTAGGCCAATGATCGGAAGGGTTTTCCCCAATGCCTTCTTAACAGGAGAGCTTGTCTGTGTGTCCTATCAATGAGGACATGTATAGAAACTTGAGTGGCCCTGGGTGTATTTAAAGACAGATCTGGCCAAATGCCACACCTTGGAGCCTCTTGGGCTAAAGGGATGAGGCTCTTATCCCCAGATTTCTGCGAGTCGTGGTCCACCCACACTCACCATGTAAGAGAAGCACTTTTGACTGCAATCCAATTATGGTGTAAGGAGCTGCTGGGCCTTCCTATGGCAAACTCTAACCTCATCGCTGCAGTGAAATGCCCTGCAGGTGAATGGTGTAAGTGTATAATAGGAATAATGTGTTGATGGCGACACTGCATCGACACATAGTAGGAATAATGTATTGATGGCAGTCCTCTTTTTTTTACAAGGTGGAGTGTCCTAATATGTAGAACATTTTTGCTTCCCTTGTTTTTTCCTGCAGCTCTGACCTCTTTGTCTGACCTGACCACCTCCTGATTTAGTTTTTGACCTCAGGGGGCCTCAACGCTAACACATGCTAAACCTATTTCACAGTGCTGGACGTCCACTATCATGGAAAGGATACAAAAGATGCAATGTAATGAAAAATGGACAAAATCTATTCCCCAAGAAAAAAAAGCCACCTAGTCTCCACCTGCTAAGTAAACTTTATCATTATTATTTACGGTCCATGGTGTGCAATTAAATATATCTCTGTTCTGCCAGGTGTCTGTCTTGCCATTATTATATACATATTTGAATTATAGAAAAATCAATTCATTATTTTAGAGATTTAAGTTTGTGATTTAAAGGTAGCTTAACCACACCAAACTAATACCAGCTCCATTAGAGCCCATGCTGTAATGGCAGTTATAATAATAATAAAAATAAACTTACCAAGATTTTGTTTCATAGATATTTTTCAATTATAGACACAGCTATGACTCCAAAATATAATATAAATAAAATATGAGCATTTTTGGCTTTATAGGGCAGAATGAGTTGCTGAAATTTTAAACCAATACTAGTCATTTGATTGAAAGAGCATGTTGTACAGAATAAGCGCAGTCCCAAGCCACATTTATGAAGGTCAAAATGAAGTATACATTAATACACCATCTTCTGTAGCTCCTTATATCCACCCAGTGGTGACAGAATAGTGATTTATTGTGCAATTAAAGCAGGAGAGTCCACTCTAAAGTTGGCCTAGGTAAAGGGCAACTAATCCCTTATTCTGGCCCACAGTACCTGTGTCTTTATTTAGCTGCTGGTCCTCAGCCATACAGTTCTAAAATATAAACTGAGGAGTTAGAGTAATACTCTATAGTATTCAGTTAATGTTGAGCCCAGTGGTATGTAACATTTAATTTAAGATGCAATCCCTTTTCTTAGACAAACCAAATGGTAGCTAAAAGTGCTGCACTTTCTTATTTTACCACACATCTTTGGGAGTTAGAAACATTAGAAACTAGCTGAGCTAAGTTGAACCACGACGTGCAGTGACTAACAAATTTTCAGAGGCTCAGCAGTGAGAGTCAGAGTTGTTGGTGCATCAGACACAAAACAGTAAAACTCTGATGAACATTCAAACAGTGACAACTGTGACAATCACATAAAATTTGCATCAGTAAAAGACCACAGGTTGAAACAAACTCATACAGACAGAGGAACAGTTGCTAAAGAAAACTACTCCCTCAGAAATTACCATATGATGATGATTACCATAATCGACAGCTCTGTGAAAAAAAGCTGGTGTTCATGGCGAGGCGGGTGACTAGAAACAGTTTGTTTCCCCGAATCAGCGCATAAAAATGCAGATGATGGTGTGAGGTACGCAAAACCTGGTCCCCTGAGCAGTAGGAAAACAATAAACTATGGTCTAATGAGTCATGTCTCTGCCTGACTGCCTTCAACCCACAATGATCCCACTGAACATATGTAGTGAATCACTCACTGATTGCTCCTCTTCTTGCAGCCTTTCATATTGTAAGATCTGAATGTCTGAATTACTTCTGCAACCCCATTCACCAGATCTGAACATCAGTGAACCTTCAGGATAAGGACATTTTCTCTTTAATAACAGTCTAACATCAGCTCAGGGGATCAAAGGGAGGACTGAAGCTGCTTTAAAACCAAAAGATGAACCAAATTCTTGTTGAATCCTTTGTGTACAGATATTGTGAATTTGTCTGCCATCTGCAAATTTTCAAACAGTATATTCCACTATCAATGTTACATCAGAAAAAGCTTGTATAATTAGGACTAACTGGTGTGTTTAAGGAATGTAACGCTATCTTGGATCTCCATCTTTTAAAATTCCAGACAGCTTCACTCAAAGTGCAAAGACCTACTTTATAGTAAGTGATGAGTTTGACTGAGTTGCAGCTCCCTTGGCCTCATACACAAGGCGGAAGCAGCAAAGCATTAAGTGTGAACTGTTGAAAAGTTGGCACAGGTACACCGTCTCGCCTGCCAAAGTCTTTAGCTCTTCCTCTGCATAATGAAATTCACCAATAATCCCTTATTCCAATCTAACTACCCTCCAATTAAGGTCCTGGCCTTTGGCCTGATAGTGCCCAAATTTAAACACCATGTATATTGTACACCAGTGTTCAGCTGCCAAGTGAGCACTCAGAATGGAAATACTCAAGTTAAGATGTTATCTGCTGGCCAGAAATAAACAATGCCATCCCTGTTACACAAGGCCAAGCCAGGGGTTTAATCAGTGTTTGTAACAGTCAGCGAAATAAGAAGTCAAAATATTTCAAAGCATTTTTGGCTTCTCCCGTGTTCTGTTTAGATATTTAATGCACATAAACATCTACTTCACACCTCCAAAAATTTCCAGCTGAGGAAACAACACTTGGCTGTGCAAATGTCACTGTGCGTACACTGAAGTGTTTTTCTCTTAAACTCCTAAAAGTAGCGCTTGTCAGTGCAGAAGAAATTACAGCTACTTTATATCCACAGAATTAAACTGTAGCCTTTAGAGAATATCCAAATTAAAAAATATCAAATGAAATTGCGCATCTACCAGAAGTGGGCTGACGCAGCCCTCCTCTCTCATTATTTTTCCTCTCAGTTAATTTCTTTTCCCATTTTCCCCGCAGCCTGTCTGTTTTTCAAATCCTAATATGGTTTTTAAAGATCTTCATCAGTATTTTTCCAAATCTAATGTAAGTTGACATGATCACAAATAGCTTTTCAGTGCCTGCTTCCTCCTTGTTCTCATCCTTAAAGTTTGAGCTAACTTTACTTGTAAATATGTCAAAACACCTTGATACGAGGATGCTTTGGAAACAGGTGACAATAATCCCAATCAACAGTGAATAAATGACATAAATTATCATCTTTTTTCCTAAATAGTGCACTTGGATTGCATGTCACAGATACAGACAACAAACACACTATTCAAGATTTAAAAAATCCAGAGAGATTTTCTCCTTATGCGTGTTACAATTTTCATCTCTCTATATTTCAGTCCTCACAAGAGAGCAGATAGATCGATGTCCAGCGCTTGCACAGGATACAACATGAATAAATGAAATAGCAGCCTCAGAGTTTGTGTTGAGATTTTCATCTCAAGTGTGATGCAACACATTATGGTTAATCTGACTCAGTCTGGTTTGCTGCTGACAGTGGAGCTCACCTCTGACCCAGAAGTGTGGTTTAAACAAACATACACTCAAATATTCACCCACACACACACAAACAGGCACGCAAAGCAAAAATCTGTTTTTGGCCTCGAGCCTGCGGTCTCATCAAAAAGTGCTAGAAAGACTCAGCATCAGCATTCACTCAAATACACACTCTAGCACATGGGCAGCTACACATACTATGATTGACTGCCTTTATAATATGTTACTAACCTACTGTGGTAAAAACAAAACTGTTTTTGGGATGTTCTTATGTAAAAAATAAACATGCTGAATTCTAAATTCACAAATTAATTTCAGTCAACCCCCCCCCTCTCTCAGATGCCTATCCAGTATCAGAGGTGGTCTACACTTGGACTCAGGGAGCTGCTAAGTCTGTGGTGGTGGCAGAGGACGGCTCCAGGCTCAACCAGTACCACCTTATTGGGCAAACTGCTGGCACGGAGAACATACACACAAGCAGAGGTGAGTGCGTTTCTGAGTGTATGTGTGTATATACACAGGTAAAGAACCCGCTTGAATGTATAAAAAAAGAAAAGAGAAATGCAGGTCTACAACTAATTTAAAGAGAGGAAGTGAAAATCCAATTGTAATAGTGGTGTTGAAATTGTAGTAATAGTAATGTAGATGCTGTGGTTGTGGTAGTAGTAGTAGTAAAGTACATCAGGTGGAAATCTTTTGATCATTTCAAAAGCAAGAGATGCAAGATGATACAAGAAAAATGAAGAATATGTAACAAGTACCAGTGACAGAATTATAATTCCAACATACAGCTACTGTATGACATAAACTGCAGCATACATAGTAGAAATATACCCATGTAAAAGACTAAACGATACACACTGTGAAGGCAGGTATAGGGGAGGACAGTATGGACTGTGAATACAAGCATCAAGCTCATATGGATTCATTTAATGAAGTGGGTCAGTCAGTATTGTCTGATCCAAGCATTATTAGCTTTCAAGTTATTTTATTTTGAAATCTAAGAAAGAGACAAGGTAGAGGTGTAGAAAAGTAATTCAATATATATTCTATATATTAGAAAATATATAGAATAAAGTCTTATCTTCTAACCTTTTTAAATATAATATGATTCACATTCTGTATATAAAACATTAAGATATAATTCTAGGATCACTTTGCATTTTTAAATATTCTTATACACAACACTGCACTGATTTTCACTGTGTTTGATTGACTTCACCGACTCACTCATCAAATCACTTTTACTGTATCATCCCACAGCCATCTCACTGACAATAGGTTCCTCCCAGCAAGTAACAGGTTTACAAGGCAAAGACAGAGTCACAACAGATTCCTGTTAATTTAAAAAAGGCTGACTCAGCTGCTGCACAACAGGGCCCTATTTGTTGCTTTTACAACCTCTCATTTTTTAATTAACTGAAGGAACCTCAAGCAGAAAGATCCAGACCCTGTCAAAAGTATGCCTGGTGCACTGACAGTTATCCTTATTTTACTTAACCTTCTTCACTTTTCTTGTGTACCTCTTTCATGATTAATTTCTTACTTTATGTGATGCATGATAAGTGTAATACCAAATAACGGGATGTAAGTAATTCTAGATTAGAAAAGATAAACGCTGTGAGGAGAGATGGGCGTGCGAGGCCGAGAGTAAATGTGGGAAACATTATCAGGAGATCAGAGTCAATGAGTGAGGGCTAGTGGAGGAGAGTAGCCTATCCCTCACACAACCAGCTGTCTACAGGCCCGGACAGCCCTGTCAAACAACACTTATCCCTGCATGAGCTCATGCGCGCGCGCACATACACAAACACACACACATAGAGCTAGAGAGACCTGAGACCTAGGGTTAATCCTCCCCCATCCAACCACCCATCAGCTTTTGCATAAGAAGATGACATCACAGATCAGAGAGGGATTGGTTGGTTGGCGGTCTCTGAGTGTATCTGTGTGTTTGTGGGTATGTACTCTTATACATTTATCTACGTGAGTACAGCTGTCCTCATAATGATGGTAAAAATCCTACAAAGCGAGGGCTTTTTTATGGTATGCACAATGACCTGGTTAAATCAGGGTTATTTCTGGGCTGTGAGATAGGTTTAAGGCTGGTATTAAAGTAAGACATTCATTTCACAGGATACGATAGAGTCCTAATTGAAAACTAAAGTTTAAAAATTTGAAATTTGTTTCACTGAAATTTTAATTTGGGTCCTCACAAAGATAGAAGAAATGTGTGTGTCTGTTTGTGTGTTGGAATTGGACAGCCTTGCTCTGACACGTGGGTGGGGTGGGTGGGGTGGGGGCGTTGAAAGGCATCTGCTTAATACTCTTATGTAAAACGGAACTGTATTACACTTCCCTCCAGTTTCTAGTAGAATCATTATTAAAAGTGTGGATTTCCCCTGTTTTTTATTCACGCACCACAACAGAAACCTTGCCTTGACTTAGTGGTTTAGGTGGAGGGTTAAAGGGTTCGTTGGTTGGCTGCCTGGCTTGGAGGCAGAATTGCTGGTTCACTGGCTGGGTGGTTGATCAGGTGGCTTGTTGACAGGTTTTGCATGAATCTTGTTAAGACTATACTGAAAATTAAAGCGGAAGGTTTTATTGTAAACAAAAACAGTTATGTTTACCCACTAAAATGCGCAGTGTGTATCCTGACAACTTGCGTGCTTCCCCGTCATGCATTGTTGACATCAATGTTTGCTAGCTAGCAGTCCTTTTCTTCCCTGCCTTTGTTGGCCCTTTGCTCTGCTTCTTTGTGTATTATCGTTACCAATTAGTGAAATAGCTGATCACTGAAACTGGTGCACATGAATTTTTGTGCACAATCAAAACAAAACACGGACAAACACCTGCTTGTGAAAACAATGCTACTTAGCACTAGTAGTGACTGAAAACTGCACAAGGTACCTTTTAAAACGGAATGTTTTCCCTTCATTTTTCTTTGTAATCAGCATCTTTCTTGTCTTTCTTGCCCAGTACCATTGAAAACATTATATTTAGGCATAGTATTCTGCATTTTGTTCAATTAATTAAATACTAAGGCCACATCACTCTGCCATATCTGGCCTCCTTTGATATTGTTTAATGACACCAACTACTACTTCCTGTGCATATGGGTGATCAGGCAAAGACGAGGCATAAATAATATTTTATCTTGAATACTATTTTGTATTTCTGTCCAGAAATAAATCATTATCTGTGATTTATTTCAACATTTAATCAATTCAAGGTCATGTTCTATGTATTAATAGGCCTGTGTCTGACAGTTTACTTAACATTACCTTGTTTGCCCTAACTTATCAAACTGCCATCCTGGTGTTCTCACTATTACAACAAAATGTTAAACGATATCTAAGAATTCCATTTAGCCAAAGGACTAAAGGCAGAAAATCATCATTCATGCAGCTCAAAGCTTCTGTCTGGAAACTGTCATCAAATCATTGGTGGAGATGGCTGATGAGTCTGAGCTCAGGAGTCACATTCAGTCCAGTAGGTTAATTTACTTCCTGTGTGTCTTTGACTTTCTTGCTAATGACTTTCACACACCAAATATGACACTTTCAGATGTGCCAGAACAGCGCTATGTGTTTTGATCTTAGTCTTACATATTAAAAAATCATCTTGGATGCAGACGACAGGAGTTACTGGAGGTGTAATAACAGATGTGAAAATAGATTCCACTTTTATCTTTTTGTGTCTAGCTGTAGAAGTAATTTTTACAACTTTAGCAGCAACTTCTGGCAGCTGTCTTGGTTACACATCCCTGCAACATGACTATATATGATAAATTATATTGTGTATATACAAGCCTGAGGAGATTCTTGCTCTCTCATTTTAATAATGTAACGTGTATCCTAGACATCGACCATGGCTGGGCTTTCCAAAAATAATGTTATATATTCAGGACAATAAATGCAACCAAAATAGGTGCATTTGGAGTGAAGGCCGGGAGATTTATCTTTGCTCTGATAAAAGGTGAGACGGAGGCGAGCTGTCACCTGGAGGCAACTCTTGTTTTCCTGCCTGATTAAAAGAAGTCTGACAGTCAACCACCGTTTTATTGGGTCTAGACAAAGTAATGAAGCACTTGTAAAACCTGAAATTCAAAACAGCAGTTAATTAATGATTGTCTGGCCTTTCTTGTGTTGTTACTCTTAGCAGTAACAACTAGTCTCCTAGCTCTGGATGCATGGCCTCAACAGAAACAGTGGACATCCATGCCTCTTCCTTGGATCAAATTTGTATAGATACTGGTTGATAACGAACATACATCTTGAAACCTCATGTATGGAGTTCCATAGCGCATTAAATGAGATAGTTATGATGTTGTGATATAATCTTCGAAATACTCCCATTTGAAGACATGGAGGAGGAGATTAGTCCACACGTTTTTCTTGGCATCTTTAAGGACATGACTTCTGTCTCAGACAGCAGGATCTTTCCTAAAATAACTCCCTGACTCTAAAAGTAGATAAGGTGCACAGTTCTATCCACTCTTTGACTTGTACGACTTGTAAACAATGGTATGCCTTGGAATATAGTTTTTTAAAATCATCTTTGCAAATCACCAGAGATAAGTCACTTCCAGAGGATAATCACTCGTGGACTTTCTGAAGTCAATAAGAGACAGTCAAAAGGCAAAAACTATCTTTTTTTTGTACTCACCAGTTGACCAGCATGGCGGCATTATTCCCTGATATAAATGGAAGTTCCCCTCGGACGTCGCGAAATACAAATCCTTGGGAGAAAAGCAGTAAGATCCACCAGGGGAACATGTTCCTCCTCATTCCTCTGCCCCCAGTCCTGTCGGGATCCATGCATCAAGGGCAAAGGTGACCCTGGGGTGTCCCAGGATGGCAGCGCTCGGATGTGTCCGGATGTTTCCGACAGCGGTAGAAGTCAACAGGGTAGCTGTGAGCCAGACGGCCTGGAGTCATGAGGGCGTCAGAGGGCCCAGGTGATGGGGTCGCAGTGAGAACTAGTGGTGCTGGGGATCTCCTGATCGAGGCATGGCAGTGGCAGGTCTTGTGGTGTTGGATCTCAGCGGGGAGCGCCTGCAAAATAAACAAATTTACCTCACTTTCAGGCTGCTGTCAGTTGATGCCAACAATGCATTTTCTTCTTCCCTTTGCGTGCCAGCCTGTCCCATCAAGAATCTCTGATCATTATTCCACAAACAGCTGCCAAACAACAGAAAAACAACGTAAAAAGGAAATGAAAGAAAATGTCCACACGGTTACCCCCCCTCCATCCCACCAGTGATTAGCAGCAGTGACAGGAGTGTCCCTCTCTGTGGCTTAGAGTGTGTGCTGAGGTGTGTGTGTGTGTGTGTATGTGTGGTGGCTTGTCAGCAGTCAGAAATCATGCTTCATGTGTGTTCCAGTGTGTCTATGTGTGCGTGTCGGCGCCTGGATTGGCAGGGGTGGAGTAGGCGGGGCGTAAAGCTTGTGAGGATCCCAGGACAGGAAGCCTCACTCACCCCACCCTCACCCCTCCTTCTCCCTCCCCTCCCTTTACTCCCTCTCTTTCTCTCACTGATGGCAGGATGCAGATTGTAACCAGGGATTAGGGAGGTTCAGAAATCCGATTTTGCCTGGAGAAAGCCTCGTGTATTACTCTGAGTGTGTATGTGTGTGTGTGTGTGTGTGAGAGAGAGAGAGAGGAGAGAGAGAGAGAGAGAGAGAGAGAGAGAGAGAGAGAGAGAGAGAGCTTGTGTACATGTGCTCTAGTGTGTGGAATATAGTCATTGGATTTTTCATAGTTTACCAGCGCCTGCAGTTGCAAACTGCTGCTGGCGAGAGGATTTTTTAAAGCCTCAAATGCAATCTTCAGTTGTTTAACTGAATATTGTGTCCCCTCTCTTTCTATCTCTCTGTCCCTACACTTTCTCTGTCTCTGGATTTACCTCCAACTGCCGTCGCCCCATTGTTGAAACCCAGACATTAACTGCATAATAACCTATTGTCATGTTCTTGCAATAATTAATACTGCTTCGTGCTCGTTTTTCAGTTTAATAATGGATTTTGCCGTTACGTTCAACTGAATATGAAATGTTCTCTTTATCCTGGCCTCATTTTTTAACTGTTCCACCTCCGCTTCTTTCCATTCTGCCGTTTCCAACACCTCTGATTATTCCATTACTGAAATGGCAGGAAGGAGGAGAGGTACATTAGCTGGGGGAGAAGCGTGAGAAGAGTTTATGGGCACTTTTGTGCCTGTTTTATTCAGTGATTGAATACCATCAGGCAATTAGACTGTCTGATAAGTTTTCGGTCATAAAAAGTAAGCCTGTAATGATTTTGTTGTGCTGTGTGGTAAACCTGATATCTTTTGTGCTATAAGGAGGTCAAATCATACATCAATAATCACTCTATGTACAAACAATATTTACCCTAGTGTGGTTCGGTTTAAAGCAGATATCACCATCATTAGGAAATATACCTTGTTTATTGTCTCTGTCTAACATTATATCCTTTTTATTTCCTTGTCTCCCCTCAGGACAATATACAGTGATGATGGCCCACTTTTACCTGAAGAGGAAGATTGGATATTTTGTCATCCAGACATATATGCCCTGTTTCATGACTGTAATCCTGTCCCAGGTGTCATTTTGGCTAAACAGAGAATCAGTTCCTGCGAGGACTGTCTTTGGTGAGTGAAGCTGTTTATTTACTCTCTTTTTTAAAAAAAACTTTTTATTTATCTGTGTAATATTCCTGTCATGCACATTCACACCAGGGAGAATAATAACATATGCCCACTGAGCAGCAGCACTGCAGTAGCTGGTGGTGAAGAGTTATTAAAGCGCCCACTTTTGTAGGGTGAGGGCAGACTGTTGCTTGTTTCCAGACAGCTTGTAAAAACTCAATTTCAACTTGCCGTGGCCTTTGTTTGCACCCAGGGGTGACCACTGTGCTGACCATGACCACCCTCAGCATCAGTGCCAGGAACTCGCTCCCTAAAGTGGCCTACGCTACAGCCATGGACTGGTTCATTGCCGTCTGCTACGCTTTCGTCTTTTCTGCCCTCATTGAGTTTGCCACAGTGAACTACTTCACCAAGAGGAGCTGGGCCTGGGATGGCAAGAAGGCTTTGGAAGCACAGCACCCTAAGGTACAACTTGTGGACACAAAGTTACATATTTAATAGGCACAAAACATCAAACCATTTTCCACAGGATACTGTGCTTTCTACCTTTCAAACGATGTTGAACTTGGTTAAAATAGGTCATCATTTACAGATAATAATTTCATCACCTTTACTTTTCAGTGCTTACATTATCATTTCATGGTGATGCAGTTGTCTGCGGGGACTGTTTTTGTTTCTGGTGGTGTGTTTGAGAAAATCATCTGTAGAATGTAAGCAAGCACAGATGTCTTGAAAGGAGTAATGTGAATTTAGCAGTTTCTTGTATTTAAGACGTTAGTTTGACAAACGAAAACTGGCAATGAGCAGCATTGTGAAATTGGCTAAATCATGAAAAAAAAAAACATTATAAAAATGGCAAATATACTTATTAAAGACTGGAAGCAGTCAGTGAGAGTGGTATTAATCTTCTTGTCTAACAAAAGAACAAATATGTGTATTTCCATTCACGTCTATTTTATTTCTTGAAGGAGCCTCTTTAGTATCCATGTTAAAGTGGTATTTCTAAATGGCAGATATGTTAAAGCCAGTTTTCAATGTGTGATTCACACTGAAAACTATGTAAAAGAAAGTTGTGTTTTGGATTCCAGATAAATTTCATCCTGAGGATGGATACTGATACGACTTCACAGTATTGATTATCATACAGATCTTTAACTTCACCAAAGATGCCATGCATCTGTTAGGAGCTGCACATAAACATATACCTGTATATTGCAATCATCATAAATACAAATGAAAAAAGTGCCAGAACACCAGTGGGAGTCATGCTGCTACCTGTGAAATTCAATTACACAGCAGCCCACATTTTACAAGGATGTTTTCCCAGAAATGTTTTACCTCTGTAAAATCACTAATCATTCCAGACAGAATGAAACACACTGATTATCTCAGCCCAGAAACAGTGGTAATGGCAGAGCAAATAGCATCTGTAAAGGACTTGAACTAATTCACTGCTCAATGTAATCTGCCCCGCTGTAGAAACGAGACCCCATGGTGCTGTCGAAAAAGCCCAACAACGTTTGCTCGGCGGGTGTGAACTATACCCCGAACCTCACCAAGGACGTGTCCATCTCCACAATCTCCAATACAACGTCGGTGCAGCTACGAACCTCTGAGACCAAGATGGTGGACCCCAAGAAGACCTACAACAGCGTCAGCAAGATCGACAAGATGTCGCGGATAGTGTTCCCTGTCCTCTTTGGAACCTTCAACCTCGTCTACTGGGCCACGTACCTTAACAGAGAACCAGTGGTGAAAGGAGCTGTCACCTCAACGTAATCACTCTCTTTTTTCTTATTTCTTTTTGGAAACAGAGTTTGTGTAAGGAAGGAAGTTTGAGCCTGGTTGGAGAGTGGGTGGACTAAAAGGAAAGGGGTTGTTGTAAAGTCTCTGCCCTAGACAAAAAAATAAATAAAAAAGAAATATCTGCGCTTGAAGAACAAAAACAAACTATACTCAGCTATCTTATTCAAGCACTTTGAATGGATGCAAGGCTGCAACAGAATCCCTTTCCTGTTTTTCATGGCCTAAAAAACTGCTTGATCACAAACAAACTGCTTTTCAGACTATGTCGATGAGAGAGTGGGTGCTTTGCTTCTTTCTCATTATCCTGCTGCAGTTTGCATGACGCTCTCCTCAAAAGGAAACCATGAACTCCTCTTTGTCTTGAATACCGACATATATATGTCAATCACTGCTTAAAGTACGAGAGCACACTTCATTGCTACAATTCCAGGAAGGGTTTTAATTGAACTGATGTAGACATTCTGAACAAATTTAAACGCTTCATATTCTTACCATGGAGGCTTGAAATGCACTGAGCTTAGGCTATGAAAACACTGTAATACAACATGCATTTGAATTTGAAAAACTGATTTTAAAAAATGTACCTAATTCCACTCTGTGTGGAAGAAACATCTCTTGAGATTAATGCTGCAAGTGCATTAATAATTTAGTTTTATGCCTCTTTTTAAAAAACCTTTGCGATTTATTTTTCTCCTATTGCAGTGAGTGCTTGCCTATCTCTTTGTACGTCTTTACTTGGAGATTCAAAGCCTACTGCTGCAGGCCTGGTTTCCCAAAAGCATTTGCAGTTGAAGTCACAATGAAGAATTACAAAAAAAAAAAGGCTACCTGAAGGTGAAAAAATGGATTTGGAAGATCAGCAGGGGTTTCTAAATAAAGAGGCTCTTCTTCATTCATAAAAAATTAAAAAGTCGTAATTTAGGGCAGCACACCAACAAGAATATAAGAAAATCGTCTGTGGCCCACTTACACTGAGTGACTGGACAGCTGTGGATGGTGGGATCAGACAAACTTGGGATTGGATATATGTACTATAACAGAATTTTGAGTCTGGGTCACTCAGCTAGGAAACTAATATTCACAGTTGAGAGACCAGTGCACGAGTGTGTCACATACAAATCAGCAGAGTAATGCTGAGAGTTTTGAGACTGTCATTAAGTGAGATGGCAAGAGTTCACACCACAATTTAGGTGAGCATCCATGCTGCTGACATGTCCTTGGGCAAAACATTGCAACACTAACAGCTCCAGGGGCCAGTTACACAGAGACAGACTTTAACTATGGTGCAGATCAAATTAATAGACTTCAGATAGACGTCTAAATAAGTCTATACTGTAGTAAGGCTAAGTAGAACAAATTTGCCTTGAATTGTGGGTAAATGAAGACTTTTTTCAAACTTATAAACATGACTGACCTTGCAACTGTTTTGTTATTGCAGAAAATGTTTGCCTTCTGGAAGACTGCACATGTTAAAAAGATATTTTAGGGAAAGGGAAATTCAACCAAGAGAGCAACAATACAAAAATCCGCCAGTATTATAAAATCAGATGGACAAAAATTCCTCAAGAGAGAGTGAATACAGGTCAGCAAACCAACAACGTAAAGCCCTGGTCACACCGGAAAGCAAGCTCAGTAGGTCAGTTAATGGGTGATTAAGTTCATACAGTGTAGTACCATCAACCATCAAACATCTCTTTTGTGGAGCAGTTTTTCTCCAACAAAGGAGGGTTAATAAAGGTGGATGGTGCAAAACAGCTAATAAGCTGTTCTAGCTTTTTCCATTTTAGTCCCTGACTTTCTGTTCCTTCAGAGGTTAGCACTGTCAAGACGGCTTATTCATGAATCAAAAGTGCAAATTTATAGTGTAAATTTCACTAAAATTGAAACTGACACAAAAACTTTGCACAGATATACTTTGCCCATGCAAGTAAATTTCATGAGGATGGATTCATTTAGCCGCAAAATGTTGCCATTTTAAAAATTAGTGTGACCAGACCTTTAAGCTACAAAGATTTTGGGAAATTACAAGGGACTCATGTAAATAGACTTTATTTTCTCTTTGCTTTGATGCAAAAAAGGCGATATTAAGATTTTCACATTTGTGTTTTAAGCCCTTAGAAGAAAAAAAAAGCCAAAGTCTAATGGTGACTTTCAATTTTCTTAATGTTTTTGTGTACATGTGTAAGATTCTTTTCTTCTTGTTGCTTGTAGAAGAGCTTACATCTGACCAAACTTGGCTTTTAATGTTTGAATTGAATCAGATTTTTATGTATTTATTTCTACATTGACTTAATTAAACTCGAAGCAATGAGCACATGTTATGGCATTATGGCTCGAGCCCACCGTAGCACAGCATGTGTGACTTGTTGAACTATGGTGAGACATACTCAGGAACAAAAGGACCCATGCTTCCAGCGGAAGAGTTGCATCAGAGACACTGTGTCTTTAATCACATGGATTTTAAACAGTGTAATTCACTCTGTCACCTGCTGCTGAGAGCAGTGTCCCTGATAACTTTTTGGCGCTGAATGGCTTGATGAAAAATCATGTAAATAAAGATGACATCAGCTGCTACTGTACCTGCTTTCATTTGTGAAATCTGGACCTTGAGTAACTATCTTTAAGGTATCAGTTTAAAATTCTTTCCAAAGCACTTTTATTTTGAATTTTTGCGTCATAATATCCTGTAGTGTCTTTGTGCTGGTTTGGATTGATGTTGAATCTGACATTTATGTAAATCTAAGGTGTTGTTATCTGTCAAATGCTTGGTGGGTGCCTATCAGCGAAGCTAAGACTACTGTATGTTTCTAGTGCTTGTTAAAGCGCAGCAGTGTAAAAGGAGGTCCAATGAAATGCAGCTGAAAGGCAATCTATACATCTGTCAGTCTAGGGTCACCATGGCAGCCAAGTGCAGACGAAGAGACCAGACATCCCTTTCCCCATTAACAATCTCCAACCTCAATATCTCTCCTCCACTCTGCTGCATATGCACAGTATTTAGAAAGAGTGACTATTTTCCTTTTGTTTCTGATTATGCCTGCAAAGTCCTTTCACAAAGTTTGGGATCATTTGTTTGTCATGTCAGAGCTGAACTGCTCCAGTGCAGCTTTATTTAAGTTGCCTAAGACTTATTTTGAGTTCTGTTACCAAAGAAACCAAAACTGTAATAAGCATTTTGGTCCCTAATTGTCTCTAAGAGTATTCAGACACCATTTTCTCCAAGAAAGCCAATGTCTTTCTGTTAGTGGGTCTACCACTTGCAAGTGCATTTCCATTATCAGCCTCAAGTAAACTTTTTATGCTAATATAGGTTAATGTCTTAGCATGCAGCATGTTAGTCGGTTGCTAATTAGCACTAAGACTGAAGACATGCTAAACATTATACCTGTGTAACATCAGCATGATTGCTGTTAGCATGCTGACGTTAGCTATGAATTCAAAGTACTGCTGTGCCTGTTAGCATGGCTGCAGACCCATGCTAGGCAAATAGCAGCCTGTGGGCTAAATCTAATCATCCAACAAAACAATTTAGCCCCCTGATAAAAACCTGAAGTTTTCCCTTTTAAAGTTTACATCAAAACTTTAGCATTATTTTGCTGAATCGGCTATAGATAAACTCAACAGTGTAACTGTTAGCCCAAACTAACTAGTTCAATAAATCTGTTTTATTCTTAAATAAATAAAAGCAGCAATAGAAGCAGCCCTACAAAACTATTACTGGAGATACAAAGAGAGAGTAAGGTGGAGTTAGTGTTTTCACTAGTGTTGACCAAACATTCCTCACTGTAGCAAGGCATCGAGGGGCAAATATTTCAGTTAAATCACAACAGCCATCATTTCACTGCAGGTCAGAAGATCTCCATTGTGCAGACTTGGTAGACTACATCCTTTCTATATCATACATCTATCTTGCCATCCAAGAAACGAGCGACCCTATCTACTCGTCCATCCATCCATCCATTTAACCAACCCTCTCTTCTCTGTTGCCAGCCAAGAAACGATTGCCCACCCCACCCTCCTTCCTCCAGCCACTGTGACAGACTCATCTGCCATACATCTGTTAGAAAAGGGATTTAGTTCCGCTTAAGTTGCTTTCGCCCGTTCAGGGGGGCCCCTAACAGCAAAACGTTTCACTCCAATTTAAGCCGCGACTGGCCCGGCCCGATGACAAATGCTTGTTTTTCTCTATGTGGTGTCTGGACAGATGTGGCTGGTGTATGGGACAAATTTAGGATTGATTATATGTACTTTATCCACAGCTAGCTCATGGGCAGTGAAGCAGACTGAAGTTTTGAAGTTGGGCCTTTCAACTAGGGAACGTAATACACATGCAGCAGTCAGCTTAAGGAGACTCACAGTACACAGGGCTGTGATAGCAACAGTTTATCTGTCCCAGGAGAGCTACAGACAGCCATTACACATACACGAGATCTTTACTGTTTTTGACCATCAATAAAGAACTTTGTTTCATTTTGTTTTGGAGGAAACATTAAACTGAAACCTTTGCTTAAAATTTGCAAAAATGCAGCAGAGCCATTGTAGCTATAGCTGGGCTTAACAAAGTATTTGTGTTATTCATTCTTTGTTTTATGTCCTGTATTTGTTTTATGTATTATATTGAAGATGATCAAATAAAAAGGATGAACAAAGACGGTATTCAGGAATTATTTTAAAACATGGAGCAAAGCTGCTGTATATTACAGAATCATAAATCATTTAATCAAATACTGCACATAAGTACAGTGTTGTGGTATTTCCATTTTCTTCAGTGTAATTATCACTCAACTACATTTATTTGACAGCCACTCTTCAGATTGTCAAATACAATAAGCTTATAAAATACACTGCGTGTAACATGAAACCAGTGGTTCCCAACCTTTTCAAAAGGCTACTTAGAGCTCCTTGTCACGATTCCTATGAGTTGTTAGTAGTTCCTCCAAAGACACATTTCCCCTCTAAACTTCTCAGATTGTCCTATCAAAAATAATAGATTGAAGCCGAAAGGTGTGAAATTAGCCAATATCTCACACAAAGATACAGAAATTTGAAATTTAAAAATTTAAAAATTTTAAAAAGAAAAAAGAAAAGAACACACATTAGTACAGAAAACCTCTGTACTACACATCTAACTGTATATAAAGTTGTTAAAACTAGCTCCACAAAGAGCAGCTGTAACAGTAAAATTCTGCTTACAAACTGATGCATCAGTAATAACAATCCTGTAATAGGACATATCTGTCTCTGGGTCATTTTTCTGCAGAACAAGTATTTTTACTTCAAGTACATCTTCATGGTAACACTTCTGTACCTTTACTTAAGAATGATTTTGAGGGAATTCCTCTCATAATAATATAATAATAATAATATTTTACACAATGCTACTTTTACTTGAGGAAACTCTTTCTCTCTTTCTTGCAGTTTTAGTTTCTTTGGTTTGCAGCTAAGTTGCAGCACTGCAGTGAAAATCTAAATCTAACACTGCTGCTTGTTTTATTTTTTAATCTGTCGCATTTCCAGCCACCAGGGGGCAGTGAAGCCTCTCGACACGCACTGTGCTGCTGCTGCCTCACAGGTTTGTAAGCTGAACACTGGGGCTGCCCTACTGAGCTGTGCGCCTATTCAGAAATGACTTATTTTGAGTGTGGAAGAGAGCTTGCTGTGTGACTCTGTGGTACGTAAACTGGTGCGTAAAGCCTGAATATGACTTCCAGTGGCGATCATCATCAGGCAAACAGCAAACATCAATATAAACAAAAATCAAGTACATTCACTTAAACTGATATCCCACTGTTTTTATGACTTTCTCAGAAGTATTTGAAAGAGTACAGAAGTCAGAGCTTTGTGGGCACAATTCAACCCCCACAAAAAATAGATGGTTAGATGATTAATTGGACCAATTTCAAAAGCACGTACAGATGTTTAAATATGTAGAAAATGGAGTGAAATAAATAAATATTGCTCACGACTTAGCCTGCAAATAAAAAAGAGGGTGTTTGCTTTTGTATTTTCATCCAGATAATGCCATTCAGTTGTGATCCAGGTATTGTATGTAGCCTGTGCACGGTGTATGAGTCACGCAAGATGCTCATCTCCTAAGGTTCACCACCACCACCACCACCACCAGCAGCAGCAGCAGCAGCAGCAGACAGCGTCACCCAACCACTCCGTTGCCCACACAGGCGTTAGAGAGGGAGGAGGGCGCCGCTGGATCCCGTCGATCCGACTCCACCGTCCGCCGGTGGCCGATCACATTGATTGATCGTCGGGTGCGTCCCCGGAGGAACCCCCCCCCCTCCTCTCCTAGCCCCCTACTCCACCCCACCCCCCTCCGACCCCAACACCCCCACCCCCACCCCCCTTTTTCGCGAGGAGTACGGGAGGATTCGAGGAGGGGTGGTGGGGGGGGAGAGACCGCCGTTGTTGTGTGGCCGCAGATGACACGCAGAAGAAAGTGTGTGGGCGGATGAGGAAGTTCAGAGCTCGGATTGATGGTTACACACCTACTGTATACTGGCACTTTATCGCAGCAGCGAGCAGCAGCACAAGTCGGGATCTCCAGTCACTAATTCCTGTGATCAGAGGGTGATCCGCGCATGGGAAAATGACAATCAAGTTTGTGGTCATCCTCTTCACACTTCTGCTCGTTCAAGGTGCTCGGTGAGTCTGATTTACGCCTTTTATAACTGCATGATCAACAGCTGGAAGGTGTTTCCCCCCTTTCTTTTCTCGAAGCTTTAAAAGTTGAGGATATAAAGGCAATTACGCATTTTATGTGAATGAGTCTGGCTGATACTGCATGTTTTTTTGGGGTTTTTTTTTCTGAGGGCTTTCCCCGCTCATACACACAAACACACACTCACACAGGCACAAAAAATGACAGCAACCATTTACTGCTCTGCCTAAATACAGAGTCTGGGGTCTGACAGTCATTTACAGTGGGATTCAGTTCAAATAAAACCCGCATACATCATTGCTTGGCTGCTGCGACAAAGTTTTTATGACAATGGTGTTTATTAAAGGGGAGCTAACATGATTAACGACTCCCCTCCCTCCCCCCTTTTTCTTTCTTTTCACCGCCAACCCCCCCCCCCCCCAGTTCTGATCTACTGGAATATGGCGACGACGATGAAGATCACCATGATACCACTGTCAATCAAATGCTGGTCCCCAGGTCGCACCAGGAGGATGCCACACTTATACTGAACAACCTGCTCAAGGAATATGACAAGACGCTTCGGCCAGACATAGGAGGTAGGATTAGATTACACTGATAAGTTTGAAGCCTGTGCAGTGGACCAAACACTTCAGTTTTTTAGAGTTCGGTGTTGCTGCGCTGTCCCTGGTGCTGAATGTGGCTGGGTTCGCAGTGAAGCTGTCCATGGTGCTGAAACTAGTGACGCTGCAGCACTGCATGGGTCCACCTCCACAGCCCCCACCCCCACCCCGCCCCCAAACCACATTAGTAGCTTTAAGGCAGAAATACCTCATGTCTTAAATTCTGTATCAGCTTGTTCCAGATCTCCACTGAAGGTTTATAACGTTTACACTGAGTAAAATGTTCAAAGCCTAACCTTTATGGCTGCAGCATTCCATCACATGAGAATGTATTTAGATCTATTATCCATTTTATACACATTTTCCTTAAAATACAACCTGACGTATTTGAAATGATCACTAGAATGTTTTTGAATGTGGTCTCAGCACCTGCAGAATGATTGTGCCTAAGGTGCGATGGCAACTAACAATTATTTTCATTATCAAGTGATCCAATTATTTTCTGGATTAATCAATTTATTGTTTTGTCTGTAAAATCCAGAAAATGAGATGACACCTTCAGGTGTCTCATTTTAATCCTCAAACAGCCTAAAACCCAAATATTACCATCAAAGATGACAAAGAGAAGCAGCAAATTCTAAGATTTGATGAAATGAATGAGGAGAATATTTGGCTTTTTTGCAGGAAATGTGACTGAAATGATTCATTGACTACTAAAATCACTTTAGATTAATGTTCTGCTGCTAATTGATTAATTAACAAATTGTTGCAACTCAATAAACCAACCTAATTTAAGGGTATGAGGCCCCCAGAGATGTTAGGTATCTAGAGATTTAATAATTTACACAATAAATATCATCTCCTCAGGAACAACATTTTAAAAACTGATTTCTCATTAACATTGAGTAAAATTCCACCTCATTAAAAGGTTGAGTTAATATGAATAGGCTACCTAAAAACCTTAAGTGGTGGAAGATGTTTTCAGATCCTTCCCTGTACTGAAATATCTCACAATTGTACTAAAGCAGAGCACCTGAATATATGCACAAAGTTACATTCCTCCACTGAAAAGCCTTTTAGTCCAAGTGACTGTATTCTTTCCCGACTTAGGCTGTTGTGCCTCTCAAAGTCTCTCAGCTTCAAATTTGGATGTCTTGAACTTTTTCTTTATTGCATTTATGTTTGTCTAGGAAAATGAATTTTATTAGAGTTGTGAAGGGGGCAAATATGAGAACTCATTACAGAACTTTAACACGGCTAACCAGAATAATCTGTAAGGTGAAACTGACAGGAACTATGAGCTTACAACTGCCTCATTACTCATACATAACACAGTTAACTATTTAGTGACATCTGTACAGACTCAGTTTCCGTTATGGAGAATGGAACCAACAGATGCTGAAGTGTTGTAAGGACCAGGGCTATTGATACTTTAACTGACAATGAGATAGTTCACTTGGTTCATATGTCATTGGTGTTCCACTGGGACCAATAGGGTTAAGGAGGTTTAGGCCTCAAACAAAACAAGACTTATTTCAGTTCACTGTTGCTATGTTTTAAAGAAAGTCTATGTTCTAGTAGTTCCTCCTATGTTCTTCACATGAGTCTTTGCACTGGATTACTAAAATGTCTATTATGTAATAGCAAATGGGTGCATCTAGATAAATGGTTCGTGGCGCTAATTCCGCAGTTCAGTGCCTTTAAACACTTGCAGAAGAAGAAGCTGAAACAAGCTGATGTAACTAAGTAACCTGAGTCCGGTTCTGCCTCTTAAAAGGAAGTTTTTCCTTGCCACTGTCGCCTAGTGCTGCTCATGGTGGGAACTGTTGGGTCTCTCTCTGTAAATACCTATTTTAAAGTGTATGGTCTAGTGCCTTGAGATGACTTTTGTTGTGATATGGTGCTATAGAAATAAAATTGAACTGAAAAATTAATTGAATTAAAAGAGCAACAGTCCTTCAAACCTCAAATGAACTAAAAAGGAGGTGGAAAACATGACATCATCGATTCACCTCAGTCAAATATAAAAACTTTTTTTGTGGTATTTTGACTTTTAAAAAAAATCTGTCATTTCCTCTGAGGTTGAGGAAAATGCTCATAGAAACAGGGGGATGGAAATGGAGGCATACAAGGGTGTGTGTGTGTGTGTGTGTGTGTGTGGTGTGTGTGTGTGTGTGTGTGAGGGTGGTAGCTTGAGTTCAAATCCTTCTCTGATTGCAGCCACATTATTTCCGCTATTATTATGGTGCAATCAAAACTCCAAGCTCCTTGGAGTTGGAGGGGAATATGCTTCTATAGAGAGGCAGGGAGGCTTGCTGCTAATCAAATGGTTACTGGTTTGATCCCCAGAGTGTTCTCGTCTCGCCAGTGGGCCGCTGACTGGAAAAGTTCCCTGTGCTAAGCAACTAGTCATTACAGTCCCCTCTATTGTCACTGCAGCATTTCAAGAGTCATTTGGAGAAATCAAGGCAGTCTGTCTTTGACAGTGGCTGGTGAGGTGGTGACTAGTGAGGTGATAATCACTTGGGTTTAGTATGATGGTGGTGAGAGGTTTGTATTATGACTCTATATCTGACTGAATCAAATCAGTAAAGTTCTGAATGTCAATTGGCCTTGACCTCTGATTTCTCTGGTTAAACAGCATTACTCTAAATGCAGACACTCCAGTTTCTGTCAGCATATCCATGATACACACATTTTTATATTTACAGTTTATATTACAGTTACAGTTTCTACAGTTTCCAAAGATATAATTATCATCGATGTCCACTGTCGATAAAAGTCCACAAATCTGCTTCGAAATCATACAAAAAGACAAGAATCATCAAGTTTTCCTTTTTTTCCAGAACCAAAGTAACCCTGTGATAACTGTCTGTACATCAGTGGGTACATTGCAAACACTTACTGCTAATAGTTAATTCAGCATGATTTTCCCCAAAGCTCTTAAATGATGGGAACTGTTTTTCCAAAACTTAGAGCATGAATAAGACTAACAATAACAATAGGAGTTAATTAATATAAACTTTTTCAAGTTGCACTGTCAATATTTTTTGATATTGCTAAAGCTCAAAATATCCCATCAACACGTGTCTTATATTTCTTATATGATACAGTTGATCTTCTGATATGTGGAAATCATTTGGGAACTGCTCTGCTCTAAATTCTGGAATAAACACAACATTTTTTCTTTTCTTTTTTACATTTTAGGCGCTGTTTTGTTTCCTGCAGCTCACTCTGACATTTTCTTCCCCTCTCTTCACCTAAATCCTGACACGCATGTACATTAATACATCTAGAAGCAGAGTTTAAGTATTCCAAAAGGTAATTTCCCCCCAAAATATTCCATGTTTTCCCTGTAGGTTTGGCTGACAGAAAGGGGATATATACTGGACTCCAACAAAACACCACCAAAGCTCTTCATCTCTGCTTGACGCTAGAGGCTCAGGGCTACATTAACTGCTATTAGCGTAACACACTTTGCCTTGTGGGTAATGTAGGCACCAGGTTTTGACATCTCTGGTTCTGCTGCATTCATTTTGATACCCTTTTTTGTCTAGCAGCGTTATGGAAGTGCAATGCAATTGCTGGGGAACTGTTTCAAGTAAAAGTACCAATACAACGACGTAAAAATATTCATGTTAAAGTCCTGCGTTCAAAATCCTACTGAAGTAAGAAGTGTTATTAACAAGAGGCACTTAAAGTAATGAAGTGAGCACTGGTTCTGAAGAAAAATGTCCCCTGTATCTGACACTATTAGATTGTTAATACTGATGCAATAATGTGTAAGCAGCACCCGACCTTTAAGTTTGATTCCCAACCTAGAGGTCAAGTCCTTTGAAAGGGCTGCATGATAAATTTTAGGGGGTTGTGAGATGATTAATGAGGTAGGGAAAAAACAAGTTCTGCCGCACAAATTTCTGCTCATGTTTTTGGGATCTTTTCTAATTCTTGCTTTTTGTGAAATATTGTACATTTTTTAAATCTTTGAGCCTCATGCTGGTATTTAATTGAAATCATCTGAGAAGTTTGGCAGGGAAATGTCTCTGTGGAAATGTCTCAGGGGGCTCCAACTATATATGGCTTATTTGTAATGCGTCACAGGCCAAAAAATTTCGAAAAAATGCATTGCTTTTTTAATAATCTAATCATGCTTTTTTAAAATGTAAAATCTGAATTCTTAATCTTAATAATTAGGATTGGAATCTGTTTGCTACTAATCCCTGTCTCTCAGCTGCAGGACTCATGGGTTTCAAGTCATTTTAAGGTTCATTAAGACTCAGTCAGAGTCTAAACTCCTGCACCTTGAAGCTGCTACCACCAAGCCTGAAAGACTTTCACTTGTAATGGTTTCAGTTGGGATTTTCAGCAGCTCAGAGTGAAGTTTCAACGGACAAAGACTCTAAAGGGAACACTTATCTCCAGATCATTAAGAGTGTTTATTTGTGGTCTTAGGTTATTTAAAATGACCAAACACCCAGCTTTCACAGGCAATAACCTGATGGGAATTGTTTTTTTTTTTTTTTTTTGCCTCAGCTCAGTTCAGTCTAGTAGTTCACCTTGTGGAGGGGGAATCTCCCTCCAGCTCTGCTTCCATAATTAAGGATGAAATTTTGATGAGATCCAGTTGACAAACCTCAGTATCGTCCATGAAATGTTAATATCTTAGCAGGATAATGTAGCAGGCAGTGGAAACACATGTGCGCGTGTGAAAAAAGACACACACACACACAGAAATACACACAAAAAGGAACACACTTGGAGATGGCGCTGAGTCAAAGACAGATCTGGGACATTTAAGTCATTGTAAAAAAAGAGTGGGTTCAGTTGAGAGCTGCTGCAGTGAATTTCTCAGAAACACACACACACACTCTCACACACTCTCACAATAACAAGTACACTCACACAGACAACCAGCCACTGAAGTCAGAGCATTGTGGCTCATTTCCGAGATACACCTGGATTTTGTCTAAATCAAAGTCATCCTCTTCACACACACATGCACGCACACACATACACACACGCACACACACACAGTATCAAACAGTGCTTTTCCATTTGCCTCCTTCTTAAATGTGAGCTCCTCCCTAGTTGCACTTGTTTATATGCTGCTGGCTGTGGAACCAGAATACATAGTTTTTTGTGTTTGTTCTTAGTTGTTTTAAGGATATCTGAGATTTCTGTATTGATTGGTCATTAATTTAACAGGTAGAAGTGTACTTGTATCTCTTCTTTGAAAAAGCTAAAAACAAGTAAGAGAGACTGAGGTTGTGGCTGTCTCTATTGTCCTATTTGTATTAGACATTCGTATAAAATTCTAACATGTATGTGTTAAAAACGTGATTCATTTCAGCATGTTAAACAGTACATGGAAAATAAACTCCTGTAAAATATCAGATATCTAAAGGTGCTATATGCACATCTTTGTTATTGCTATATAGCCAACATTAGCATTAAAAGCTGCTTATTTAACAGAAACAACATCATACTTCAGAGCAACATCAATGTTGCAGTCCGTTCCGTCTTGTAATACTACTTTGCGATAAGGAGTCAGTGTGGCGTCCATGAAGAAGCAGCGCTGCCCACAGGAAGTATTCTGACCTCTTATCTTGCAAACACAACGGGCTGAAGCTCATGGTAGGTACGCTGTTAATGCTAATATTGTAGCAAAAACGTACATATAGCACCTTTAGATAATTCCTGATTACAATAATATAAGTCTCTAATGTAACACTTATCACATACACCATATTACATCATATTCTATTGAAATTTTGGGGCTGTAGATTAGAGAGAGTTGCAGTTGTGAGGTGGACAAAATATCAGAAACATTACAGCACAACAAAGTGCATTCTAAAGCGGGAGTATCAACAAAAACTGAATGTTAATGAATATGGTAACTACTGTTCCATTTGAATTGCATAACATTGTACAGCTATTAATATTTTTCACATTATAATAGAGGTAGTAGTTTAAGTAGGTACAGCTATCTTGTCGCATGCTCCCCTACCTTTAGCATTTAGCATGATCATCAGTGACAGTGACATCAGTGTCCTTATTGTTAAAAATTTATACTTATTTATGTCACTTACATTCATGTTACTTAGACTCTTTAAAACAGGCAAAAAGTGCAACTCAGTTCTACAGCAGTTTGAAAAAAATAACAGTAGAAATCCAAAATCCAACATAACAGGGTCATTATCTTAGTTCCTGTGTTTGTTTTCCTCCTGTCTCTTCCAGTCTTGTGAAGTCAGCACTGAGCCTAATCTTCATATAAAGTGGGTGACTGGTCCACTTGTGAAAAAAGCGACCCACATTTCCCCCGAGCAGAACAAGTGTTGAGTCTCACCTTAACTGATAAGAAGCAGTTCGCCTTGGATGAAGATGAGATGCTTTTGTGTCCCTATTGTGTCACTTTCCTTTTGGATTCAGAGTGTGATCACTGTGTGCGATCTGCGTGATCCTTGTGTACTGTGCGAAGGCGTGCGCGTGTGTATGTGTGTCGGTGTTTGCGTGGTTGCTCACCAGGGAATCGAGGACAAAGCAGGGCTGGAGTGTAGCTTTGCATGCTGCGGGGGCTCTGCAGCCATGCACATTTAGAGTTTGGAAGCCAGGATGAGTTGAGTAGTTTGATTAAAGTTAGGTCTGAGCCACGCTCTAAAAATACACCAGTCCTCCAACAAATTAAAAGGTACATTTAAGACAGATTCAAGTCTCTGCGCCCACGAGAATTGACTCTACTGCCTACAGACAGAGGCTTTAAAGCATGTGTCCAAAAACACATCAATGAGCCACACTGCTGGACTGGGTGACATGTTCCTTCATTATCATAAATACACACACTGTAGTTTATTTTGAGTCAGTGCCACATACACCGTCCTGCTGCTGGAAATACTCACAAGAGCACTAAATGTGTATTAATCCACCTATTAATCCATCTTTTCATGTGACAGTGACAAAAATATAGACTATAACCAGCCTTTTCAAGTCCACTGAGCCGCCTGAGGGATTGTTGAAGCCCACATGCCAGACTAGTTTAAGTGTGCATCCCAAGCATGCAAGTTCACGGTGTGTGCAAGTTTGACCAGACAGATGTGCACGGTTGGATAACAGAAACACTAATGCACTGTGTTTGGAAATGGATAAGTTGATATTCTAGTTTGTTTAATACAATATGTCTCCATCAGACTATAAACAACAGCCCCTCAGTACATGACGCAACATGAAGTTGCGTAAGTCATGAGAAAGTTACACAATGGGTTACAAGTTGAGCCCCATTATTTTAGCCTATATTTGTTTACATTTTTATTAGTATGGCAGAAATATGCCAAATAAGCTGTTAGTAGTTCCTGTTTGCAATGTACCCATGGATGTACAGACAACTATCACTAGATTAGTCTGATACTGAAGAAAACTTAAAAGAGTGATGGTTCTCAGGCAAGTTCTGCATTTCTGAGAAGAATATTTTCACTATGATTTCCAAGCACATTTATGAACAGTTATTTAAGATGGATAATATTGATACAATAATAATTATGTTCTCAGTATAAGTCAAACTGGATCTACAAATATGTCTGTGTGTTCTGAGTTTCAAAGTACCTTAACTCCCTCCATGAGCGGTGTGTCCCAGCCACCACTGCTGCTCCACCTGCTGACCATGTTGATCCTCATAGATTTGCCACATTCTACGTTGGGTCTTTCCAGGAAAAAGCCTGTGACACACGAGAAATGGTGCATTTTTAACAACAGTTATGTATTTTGATATAAGCAATGATAACCACTGTACTGAAAAGACAAAGAAATTAGTCCCATCTGCAGAAATGCAACAGAAAATGCAAAAAACACAGAACTGACCTCGAGAGAAATACCTGCTTAGAAAGATCAGAATATAGATCTATTGTATAGATACAATATATGATTAAGTTATTACCACTTTAAGAAAGTGTCCTTATTTTAAACCCCTCAACTTTTTAGAAACAGTTGAAACATGAAAGTAAAATAACTCAACCATATCCGATTTAAACTCAGGAGAAGTCGCTCTGATTAAGGTACGGTTCAGTTTCAGCCTCCATGCAAATACAGTCAACCTGACAGCTTTTCAATATAGCCAGGTAGCTAATCCAGTTGCAGCTTGTGTGTGATCACAGCCTGCAACTGTGACTGAAGGCTGTAATTGTCCATAGCTAACAAGCTATTGATCTACACCGACTGACCAATTCGCTGCAATCATATCCGCCATTATTGCCTCACTGAATATGTCTGGAGCTTACAATTAAGTCTGTGGGTGGGGTGAAGAGGGGAGGAATGTGTGTGCATTTCAACAGGAGGTGTGTGTTTCTGTGTGTGTGTGTTTAACTGTATACTGTCCATCTATATCTGCTTTAATAAGATTTGTGATCACTGATTTGGCCTTCCTTACACATTTTCATGTGTGCATGAGCTAAATGTGTGTGTGTGTGTGTGTGTATTTGTGTGTGTGTCACTAAAGAGAAAGACTTTGATTCAGATAAAAGCCAGGTGTGTGTCAGAAATAGAAACCAAAGCAGCTCAGACATCATTGGTTTGCAGCTGTTTCCTGTCTGTCTCCCTCTCTATCTGTTTCTCTCTATTCCTCTCTCTTTACTCCCCCTTTACTTCCCCTTTAAACCTCCCCCTGCTTACTATCAATTACTGTAAGTTGCTACATAATTTATACCCGCATTTGCGGTCCAGATTTTAGAGTTTTTGAAATCCAAAGAATAGTTTGACCCACTTTGCATCCTATATTAAAATGCTATAAATCCAATTCAGAAGTCATGTCAGATTCACTCACTCTGGAGCAAGGCGTAAGAGTGGAGGATGGGATGTAGACACTGCAACATTTGGTCTCAGTGTATTCCTCTCATACCCTTGTACAGTATACGACAGCAGCTCTACATTTGCCTCGGTGTTTGATGAAAGATTTAGATGTATCCTTTGTTTTATTAAAGCACAGAACCAGTGGAAATCAGATTTGAGGAATCTTAGCATTATTTGCTAAGGAAGTGCAGACTGGGTTTATGTTCTCTTCTGTCTCTCATAGCCTGAAACTGTTTGACATGCAGAGCTAACTGAAAATGAATAGGAGAAGATGGAAGGTGATGCAACCGTATCACATATCACACTTTTCAGCTCAGAAATAATAGGAAGAGTGTGCTAACTTTACTTAAACAGCCAACTAGGTATTCGATTACCAAGAGAACTAAATGTAAAGAAGAATTTGTTCACAATGACGGGAGGAATTAACATTTTTAGCTATGCCAGTTCAGTTGCTTGGTATCAGGGGTGACAGTAATTGGTTGGTTGGTCCATCACTTTGGTCCAGAATGAAATATTTAATCAAATATTAGATGGAATTGGCATGAACTTGGTACAAGGTCCCCTGAGGATAATTCCCATGCTATATTTACTAAGCATGCTAACTGAGCATACTATGCTGCATTTACTAATTTGTACAGATGGGCATACGAAGCCCTCTGAAGTTTTAGGCAGTCTTAGGGTGTACTCAACACTCTCAGCGCTCTGGACCATGCCCAAGTCCAGTTTGTTTGGCAAGTGAGATTGCTCTGCTCAGACACAGTACACATCTAGTGTGAACACTACCTGTGACTGAGAACCAGTGCAATGTGAACACAGGCCAGCAGGGAAGTGAGGAGAGGCGACCATCATGCTCAGTCATGGTACAAGGTAATCAGCCATAGTGTGAATACCCCCTTACTTTATGTCTCAGTGTATATAGCATATACTTTCCTTCCACAGATAATCAAACAGATCAGATACTTATAGCTTTACCCATGAGTCAAGCTTCTTGAGTCAAATGTTGCTATTTGTTGCGAACTTATTTTGAAATCTGTGTGTTGGAGGTGTGGCATCCTTAGAGGCCATCCATCTGTTGCCTCATTACTGGATCACTGCACTGATACAGACTCAGCCATCTTATTGTGTGTACATACCTATAATGGTAGTGATTTAGTTTCTTCTGGAGCTAACACTGTGCTTAAAGGTGTGGTCGGATAAAGTACAGAATGTTCCTGGAAGTCAGTCAGTGTAAGATAGTTCTCATATTCAGCCCAGAAATAATTTAATCCCATATATGAAGCATATATCAGGGACTTTTTCGTCCTTTGTCAATGGTGTTTATACTGAGCTGTGGGTCAGTATGACTTCCAATTAGTCTTGGCACTCAACAAACTCCTCAGTGTGTTTCTGTGACTGTGACTGGAAACCATGAAGTACCGCTATTGTGTGCAAAAGACACATGAAAGACATGAATTGTATTTTTCTCATATCCTCGAATAACTTCCATCAGTTGATGCACCTCTGATGCGCTTTGATCTTTGAATGTAAAGATGTATGTCTGCCTGAAAAGGTGGTAAATCACAAACAGAAGTTGAGTTGCCCTTCACTAATGAACAGAAGTGCAAGCAGCTTCTTTAAAAGATCACACGATTACTGGATCTACCAATGTGCAATCTTACCTCTTCATTTTGAACTCACTGTCTTTTTATTTTTCTAGTCTGCATTTGAATTTCTAACAGTGACACAATCAACAACCTAGAAAAGGCACATTCAAATAACTATTAAAGGTAGCCGAAAGCTAATTTAAAATGTAAAAACATGCATGCAAGCTCATTCTGAAAAAACTGTGTGTGGTCCTCTTAGCTAATTGTCAATTTTCCGATTGAAAGCATAACATTCATATCATTAGATACAGTTGATGAATTGGCTTAATATTTTCTTAACAGGGCATCATTTTCATCATGTAACTACTCAGCTGGATCACAATCAGCTAGAGAATGTGGGGAGGTATTTAAAATAAACTAATATCTGTAGTAATTTGAATTAAATAAAACTTTCGACTTGGATGGACAGATTAAAATCCCGTTGACGAGCCCTGACCCATACCTATAAAATTCAATTAACCATGCATTAACCTCTAAAGTTAATAGTAGAATACTGTAGTTTTAATGGAGCTAGATGTTAATTGCACATATACATGTTAAGAACAAATTTCCACCGGAAGTGAGATTTATTTTCTTATTAAATTGCCTATTGTTGTTGGGTTGGTACACCACTTTGGTCCAGGCTGAAATATCTCAACAACCATTGAATGTATTGTCTTGAAATTTTGTATGGTCATTCATGGTCTCCAATCATATGATTTTAATGATCCCCTGAATCTTCCTCTGGCACCACCAGCAGGCCAAAGGATTTGCTTCTAGTTAAATATCTCAATGCCTACACAGGGGATTGGCTCAAAAGATGATAGATGCTCATCATTGTGGTGAACCTTAAACTTTTCATCTAGCACCATCATCACTCAAGCTTCAGTGCAGTAGGAGACCTTGAAGTAAGTATTAAGTACTAAATCCAAAAGTGCATAATAGGCACTAGTCAGGTCTGCTCTGCTCTCAGAAGAGGTGAGTCAAGAGATTCTTGAAGATAGGGAGGGATGCTCCTGCTCTGATTGGGAGCTCGTTCCACCATTGTGGATCCACAAACAAGAGCAGTCTGGACTGTGAATGCCATGTAGTGTGTGCAGAGATGGCAGTGCCAGACAATGATCCTTGGAGTCAAACAGTGTCCGAGAAAGGCCATAGGCCTGTATGATTAAGTTCAAGTAGTTCAGTACAGGTACTCTATAGACAAGCATTAGTGGGTAGCCAGTGGAGTTTAACGAGCAGCAGAGTAGCTAACCCTTTTATGCTATCACCAGATGGGGTGTTTAGCACTAAACTAAGATGGTCAACATGATAAACATTTTACCTACTAAACATCAGCAAGTTAACATTGTCATTGTGAGCTGGTTAACACGTTGTCATGATGATTTCCATGTGTGGCCACATGGGCCCACATGATGGAAATTTCATTATCCGCCCAAGACCTTGAATGTCTGCACAGACCCCTGTAGATGTCTGCATGCATCTTGACACTCCTTTCCACATCTTTGGTCCTTGGGTTCACTTGTTTCCCAACTTTTTCATGTTGTCCAGCTAGAGACAACAAACAAAGGACCTTCTCTTCTTGTCCTGAGGTCATGATTATGTTTTGCAATGCGCATGTGTGGAACGTGTCTGAACATGCGTTGCCCTGATTGTGTGACTGTCAAACTGTCACCTCCGCTGCAGTAGGTGGGAGTTCACCACTTCCAGCTTGGGTGGAGGAACTAACACCCCCTGCCAGAAATGTATTTGGACAAATAGAGCATTACTGGATGTTCTGTGATCCCATCTTATACGCCACTACGATGTAATCTTACATAACATTTAGTCTGGTGCTTCTTTAAGGAAGAGCCACTCAAAACGACAGCATTTCCGCTGTAGTAAAATAGTTACTCTTTCCACCTCCGGCTCAGATCTCTGCTGGCTTTGAGGCTGACTTGGTCCTGGCAGGCCTCTTCTCCTTGATTCTCACAGAGCTGACATTTGGCACAGCAGTGACACCTCACCAGCTGAAAGCACAATTCTCAGATGAGCCTCCTCAATATTTCAAGTCCAGTGACATTTCATTAGATGAAGAGGAGTTTAGAGTCCTGGCAAATGCCTCTCCTCACATCTTGGGTAGCCAGGTTAGCTGACCTGACAATCACCTGCGGGAAGGAGGTGCAGGAGCTCCTCAAACGCACAGACGCACAGAGGTGCACATGCATGGATGAAGCAGATGTGAATGGGAGCACACTTTTTTTGCAACACCCTTTTATGAACTGTCTCTTCAACTCTGTGTGTGCATGTGTATGTATTCTTAATCTATCTGGATTAATAACATTTTTCTTGAGTTCTACACATAAGGTTGTTTACAAAAGAACGTATTAACTGCATTATTAAATCTTTTTGGCTGACATTTTGTCTTGTATAAAACACTCCACTTTCCATCAAATGTCAATGTCAATGACACTGAATTCCTCAGCTACTGATTGAACTTCAGTTTTGAACAAGCAGCAAATTAAATGCTGGAAGCATTTTTCATGTTGATAGCCGTATCATGTCATGTATTGTCATTTGCCACCATGGTACATTGCATGTGAGCCATTATGTTGCCATGGTGACATCTGCCTGTGTGTTGACAGGCATTGTGATCTCATAATAACTTGTACTTACAGATAAGATGATCTCATTATATTTTGGGGCACCTCACTGCATAAATTAGCAAATTAATTAGGATTCTATACTTCCTTAATGCTTAAAAATATGGAGCTAACTGGCAAGTATGCTGACAGAAATGTTTGCAAATTAATGCAGTTTCCTGAACTATTATTTTAAATAAAAACACACTCTGGGAAGGCAAACTGAAGGCCTTGACCAGGAATTTAGCTTCTCTTAAAATGTTTAACACATCTCCAAAGAGAGGCTGTGGAGCTCACCTCTCATTCCTTCAGCGTTCCCGAGTTAATGAGAAACCACAAAGGAATGGCCAAGCAATCATGTAGAGCTTTAAAGTGGAGGGCTGATACCAAAGTGAAGTGCATTAGGTGGTAATAAGACCAACCTGGGTCTGGATCATGGCTGACACGTTTCCCATCCCTGTGAGCTCTAACCATTTAATCGATTTCCATCTGTGTCTCCCATGTCCCCTCCAGCCAAAGCTACGGTGGTTATCCAGGGATTTGGGAGGAGTGAATAGACTTTGAAAATGTAGAAAGGGATGGGGGGGGGGCTTGCACCTGTGTGGTTTGTTTTTCCAGTTAAGCCTAGTCATTTAATGGAGCTCCAGTGGAGAACAAATGAGAAAATTCTGTCTGATCTAATGGAAGATTTAAAATGCCTAACAACAAATCAAAAGGTAAAGTACAGACTTTTACCCCAGTTTGCACAAGGTTAACTCAAATCTAGAGCAATCCAGTACTGCATTTTACTTGCTTAATTATTTTTTATTTAGACATTCTAAATCTTTTGTACAATTTGAGTTAACCTTGTGCAATCAGAAAAACAGAGGTATTACCTGCATGTATTTGTCACCCACCAGACAGATGTGTCATCTTTTCTGAAAGTCTAAAACTGCTAAAGTCACATCCTCCACATTAGCTTGTTTTGGTATGAGGCATTTTCCATTGTTGTGATTGCACCATGGGAGCAAAATAATGCATAATTCATTGTTTACCTGATGGACACAAAGTCTAATTAATCTTGAAATTGCCAGCTGTGACGGGTGTCTCTGATTTTAGTTTCCTTACGTTTAAGTGACACAAGGAAACAAAAAGTGCTTGTGGAAAAGTTGCAGTACTAGTCACCAGGGGCTTCATTCCTCTACCAATCATATGTCAGTTTAACAATATGGTTTGGTGTGAGTGACTAAAGCAACTAATATTCTGTCCCCGCCCCATCAAAGAGATTATAGCATTAACCTCTGTCATGGCAGACGTCCAAGCCCTATTAGCATTATTATAAATAGATGCCGTTGTGATTCTTAACACAGTATCCTGGGATTAGCCTGAACTGAGCCAAAAAGCTTTCCATTTGCATCTGTTTGCACCATAATCTTCAACAGTGTGGGAACAAAGTCCTAAAGTCAGTTTTAATGTCCACATAGTAGCTGGTGAGTCACATTCACTTTCAGTTCAGTCAGTTCACAAAGTAATTAATACAATAAATGGATGACATGGTATTAATTTACCGATGATAGCAGGTAGAAGTGGTTGTTGAGATTATTTCATTTTTAGTATTAAAAGAAATTGAATTGAGAGATAATTTACAAAACACCCTCCTCGGTCACAGGCATTAAGGTGTGTGGTTGTGTGTTATAAGCATCCCCTCCCCTGTTTTGCTGAGTGATTGCTTGGTGTTAGCTGTGCGTTTGCCTGGTGGCGATTCATAAGCAGTGAAACCTTTCCCTTCGCCTGGTTCTCATTAAAACTCCTAGAGAAAAGAAAATGCCTTCCTTTCCCAGATCTATTATATTTGATTCAGGGAGCTGAATACAATCTGGTACAGTACAGTCTGTGCTTGCTCGATCCCCCACACACCTACATACTCAAACCACAAACACACAAGCGCTGTATACACACCTACACAGCAGGTCAATATCTGTCTGATGGGAAAGTCTTTTCATTAATACTTACATGACTTTTTTTATGCGTTCATAAAAGGAATATATGAGTTTTTTACCAAATCCTCGGAGCACCTAATGTCATCTTTTATCTCTGTCCAATGAAATGAACTAGACGAGTATTTCTATTACATGTTAGCCAGCTTGGTGCAATAAAACACACTCTGGAGGGTCACCCAGTGAAGCTACACTCCTCAATTTAAATACCCTAATATTTGTTTATACAGGGAAGATTTGCTGAGCAAACATGCAGCACAAATAACCTGCTTTAAATTTATTCAAGTAGATATACAGTCTCCACAGCTAGCAGCCCAGTACAGCTGCAGTTAGCTGGATATTGAGCATCCTTACTTAAAGGCAGCAGACAAACATAACAGAGAAAGGATAGAGAAGGGTATTAAATGACAATGTAAAAACAATGTAAAAGGTGGTGTTTGTGGTGATGAACCTACAGAATATTATCACCTCAGCCAACTTTAGCAAGTGTCAGCTCATTGACAGCTGTCTAGCCAACAGCTTTCATAGAGTTGTTTTTGGCCACAGCTGGCAGCTGTTTTCAGTGAATAAGCTCCAAAAGCCTACCATACGCTACCTGCTCAGCACCAAACAACACAACAGTTAGCGACTAAATGAAGCATTTAGCAGCTAAGGAGCCAGATATGTCCCTCATGAGTTAAAAAAAAAAAACATAGCCAAAAGATGAATAATGGTGAATCTTTGATTTATGTTCAACATGAGGCCAGAAACATGATACCAAATGAATCTGAATGTTACTCTGGATCTACTGGATGTATGCCTAATTGTTAGCTAACAAGTTAGCCATGTCCACCTGTGTTGTGTTTGTAACTTGTTTCTGCTGAGGCTAAAAAAATTAGTAACTGAAGTTTTAATAAGAATGTTCAATATTTTGGGAAATACACTTATTTTCTTGCTTGCTGAGAGTAATATGAGAAGACTGAAATCATGCTCATGTCTGTACACTAACAGAGACCTGCAACCAGCTAACTTACCTTAGCACAAAAACCTGGAAACAAAGGTAAACAGCTGACCTGGCTCTGTCAAAACTCTGAAACAAAATCCTGTCAGCACCTGTAAAGCTCACTAATTAACACACTGTATTGTTTGTTTAATTGATTCAAAAACCAAAGTGTAAAAATGAGAAACTGCAGTTTTACAGAGGGCTATGTGCTGGACTACTTCCTGAGCGGGATCAGTTCTGGAAGTTGCCTAGCAACTGCTTAAAGCCAAGAAATTGGCTGATTACTGAGCTTTGGAGCTTTGGGTGGATTTTGTTACCTTTTATACAGAGTCTGGCTGGCTGTTTCCCCATTCCCAGTCTTTATGCTAAGCTAAGCTAACCAGCTGCGGGCTCTAGATTTACATTTAGCATATAGACTTTCTTTTCACACAGTGCAGTGAAGATCAACAACAACAAAAAAGGAGTGGGAAAATGTAAAGGGAAGGGTTTCATTTATAAAAGCTGTGTGTGTGCACTTGACTGATAAAAATGACTATAGCTGAATAAGTGTAATAAAGCTTAAATCAATACTCTACTGTACAGGTTCAGGCACAGAAAATGGATCCCACGTTTTCAGAAATATATATCATTTTAGATAACTTATAAAGATTATAGTTAGCTTCTCTGATCCTACTGTTGGACCTGTAGTATTTGCCAGAGGTAAGGCTGCTAAATGACAGGCTACAGCTTTTTTGGGCATTATAGTTCAGCATTAAACATCACCTGCGTTTGAAGGATGACAGTGTCCCAGTAGTCGGGTGATTGCAGCTGGTGTCCCTCACAGCGGTGCAGATGGCTTGCTACAGCTTGCCCTTGCAGTGAGGGGCTGCTCAAATGTACAGATGTGGGTCAAATAGCATTTGCAAATAATTTTTAGCCTGTGATTCTTCCTTCTTGGGAGAACCAGATGGCTGCTGTTCACCACATGCAGTTTGCACTTTTAGTTATTTAAACATTTCTTGGAGGCAGAAATAGTTTCACTGGTTAAATCCTGATGGGATAAACCAAAGAACTACAGTTTGTGTTTTTAGACTGGAGCCAAGTGAAAATGACAAAGAAGAAAAACTGTGCTATTTATATTTATAATCTTTTTTTTTTTTTTTAACTTTGTACACAAGTTTTAATGCTAATGAACACTTGTTCTTAAAATTTGTCACTTTAATCTCTGTAGTCTTGATGTTATAATGAGGATGAGGATTTCATTTTCTTGAACAAGTAATATGGATTATCTGTTCATCCTCACTTACTTTTAATCACTTTTCACCACATTTGTTGTGCAGTGTGAGATAAATCTGAACTGATGTTAGTGAGTTATTTTTACCTCATGATCTGATACTGAAGCCTGCATGACTTGACAGTAGACTGGATAGTGATGAGCTGGAGGTAGGAAAAGTGCCAAAATAACCAAGAGAGCCTTTGTTTTTTCAGTATCGCTGCGTCTTCACTAAACATTTCTTGTCATTAAATACACACCCACTCTTTATTTTTTATATACTATGCAATATGGTCTGCTGTCCTAGTTGAAAATGGTGTTGAATTGGATAATATTATATAGATAAGTATTTTTGTACTACAGATTTATGCGTATACACACACACACACACACACACACACACACACACACACACACACACACACACAGTGCATTACAATAATGTATTGTATTGCAAAGGCATTGTTAAATTGAAGAAATTAAACCTGTGTCTACCCACCCATTTTTTCTATCCCTGCATCTCTATTTAATTGTGAAGCGGTTTTCAGGCAGTGTGAGAAGAACCTTTGTGAAATGGTGTGAGCTGAGGTGTGCCCTGACATTTTGCTCAAATGTTAAGTAAATAAATCCATTATCTAACAAATTCATTGGATCGTTAAAACTTGGTTTAGAGCGCTTCTCCACTAAATCAGTCAAGTCCTTTAGCTCTGTTTGTGTTTTCTGGCGCTCCTCAACAGTTTTGACATTTTTCTGTAATCAACAATTTGTGTGTATGTGTGTGTTGTGTGTGCGCCTGCTGTGGAAAAATTTGTTGTTTTGCCAATGTGTGGTGCAGTGCCATGCAGGCTGAGGAGTACTGGAACAGACAGCAAAGAGAGGTTTCTTCCCAAGTGGAGCTGGTGCAGTCACATACATAAAGATTAGATGCTGTGCTACCCCTCACTACATGTAGGCCTATGACACTTATGATGACTCAGTTTTAGTACCATGCTTATTACATGTTGTTTAATGCCATATTCATATTAGAAGTAAATAAAATGGCGTTCATTATTGTCTCTCTATGGAAGCGTCCACTTGTTTAACTGAGTGCCCACATCAAACCTAACATTTTGGACTCTTCTCCTTATTGTCTAATGTTTTCTTCTCCTTAAAGACTTTGAAGCGAAAAGGAAACCAACATCAGTTAACTCACTGCCAAGTTTGCACTTGTGTTGACATGTTTCAGTCATGCCAAAAGGGAGTTTTGGGAGCCTACAGAAAAGGGCTTCATGGCCTACTTGTGATTACCACTAGGGGGCCTGACACCAGAGGGCTGACACCAATATTCCCGTTGTCAGGTCATATTTACATGTGCTCTGTTATGACAAACGTGGCTGTAATTACAGCACCAACTGATGACTATAGGCCTGCAGCAGCCAGCAGAAAGTTTTTTTTTTTTTGACACAGCAGCTTGATGTAAATGTACACTTACTGAAATCAGCTAAGAATGGACACTGATTGAAATAGCTGGCAAACTTGCACCTAGCTTGGCCAGGTCGGAGACAATTGGCAGGGATCAGCGGTGGGAAGCCGTTGAGGGATCTGGTCCATGTTCTGGGGGAGTTCTAGTTGTAACTATACTATCTCCTGTCTGCAGCTTTCTGAAGCCAACAGTGATGTTTAAAGGACTAGTTGGATATTTTTGGGAAATTTACTTATTAGCTGTCTCGCTAAGAGTTAGATGAAACAATTTCTACCACTTCCATGTCTGTTCTCTAAATATGAAACTACAGCCACATGATGGCTACACAGTTACTGTCTCTTTGCCTGACGCAATCACTCCCTTGGGTCTTGTTTGCCAGGCAACCTGTGGAGACTCCAGGAAGTCACTGGACCTTGTCAGGAAGCAGTCTGTTACATAACAGCCATATTACCACAACTTGTTATTGTTACACTTTGGTTTTTGCATTGATTTAACACAAATGAGCTTTAAAAGTACTGGAAATGTGATTTTATTCTACTTTTCTCAACTTTTGGACAGAGCCAGGCTAGCTCTTTACAGCTGCTTCCAGCCTTTATGCTGAGTAAGCTAACTTAACCTTAACTTGCTGTAGGCAAGACTTCTGGCTACATAACTGTACTTTTGATGGGACCAATGGTAGGGATACAAATACTGACTGTACATGTCTATGGCCCTAGCAACAAGACGAAGATCATATTAGAAGTAAATATGCAAAACACTTTGTGTGCAATAGTAGACCATACTTTGTTTTACCTCTCAAGATAACTTATTACTAAACCAGAAAATTTAATCCTGCATGTCCCACAGTTCTATAATATAACATAATGTTTTTTACATACGAAGGAAACTAACTAGTTCTCTTCTTCACAATGAAATCTGTACCAGCTAATTAATTGAACAATTATTTTCTCCCTTTAGTATCTCACAGCTACTCATTAGCCTGATTCGGGTGTTAACATTTCAAGGGAATGCAGAAAGACTTTGTGATCTAGTCACAATGTAACCATTCACTGAAAATCTATGCAGCAGAGTTTCAACATCTTTTCAGTTAAACTATATAGTGACTGGGACAGTGCAGTATGTTAACCATTGGTTTGACTATAGAGGCAGCAGTGACAGCACTAACATGCAAACGCAAACTAAAGGCAACATGGGCTGGAGGGCTTTACACATACTAACAAGGGAACAGAGAGGTCATGCATGACATGATGTTTGATTACTGTGGATGACATGGACTGTACTGGAGTATGGAGTGTTGGACTACTACTGACTTGAACTATGTGACCAATAACTGTGACTTAAAGGGGATAAATGAGCAGAGGCTGTAGTTACATTCAGACTGTTTTGTTTCCACTGGAATAATCCAAATGATAATACCTAAAAAAAGACAGAGAGAGAGACACTGCACTCTGCCTCTGGACAATCTTCAGGGAGTATGAGGCAGAAACACAATATATACAAAATAAGTTCTTTCAGTCTTTTCATCCATTTGAAATAGCTTGTTTAGGAAAATAAACTTTCTTTAGATTATTTGTTGTTGAATAGGTGATTTAGACGAAGCTTAACAAAACTAAACTGCAAGCTGAGACACTAAGAGGCCAACCCTGGTGCCTCTGTTTTGTTTTACAACATAATTTAATTTAGCTACTGTTTCATTTAGTTATGGAGGGCAACAAACTGATTTGAAGTGTGACGACAGGACAGCCATTACAGCCCACAGATTGTAAAGTAGAGTTATGAAGTTGGAGGGTATAAAAATCAAAATCAAAATAAGCACTTCTTCTTTGGTGTGAAATTCTCCTGCTTAATTCATCGGTACAAAAGATAGTGTTAGATAATACATGGCTCATTGACATGAAATCAAAGCTACAAGCACGTGAACATAAATAACTACAATTCCCAAGGTGCATTCACTATCCAACATCCAATCACAGAGCTTGAAAATATATCACGTGCACTGTTAATTGTAAGCAGAAGATTATGCAGGGTCAGTTTTTTCCACACATTCAACAACAGTGCGTTTTGAATTTGCAAACACCTCTTAAAACTCTGACTGGCTTTCTTCTCAATTGTAATGGCAGTCGAGACTCATGGGTATTGCAGTATTTAGAGGTTTTTGCCATGAAGATGAGCTAGATAAAACTGGCAGTCATGATAGCTAGGATTGTTAAATTATCCCAAGAGTCACATATTTCTATGTAGAGTTATATTGAAGATATTTAAAGAAAATTACCATGCAACTCTATGTAGTCTGTATTTTGTAGATGGTAAAAACTCAGATTCTTGGTCTCAACTGAATTTTGGCTTCCACAATTTGATAATTGTAGGCAGTTGCCAAACAATGTTTTTCTGATGAAATCATTTCAGGCAAATAGCTTGGAGGCGTAAAGTACTGTAGATGACTTTTAGTAAGCATGTGATGAAGTATTTTATGGCACATTACTTTTGAAAGTGAGACTGAAGATGTGAGGCCAACCCTTGGGATAGTACTTGACAGCCCATTGGGCCCTGCAGTACTCCCAGTACAGCACTCCTTGGACAATGAACATATGGGAGTTGAATGGTCAGCTGGGATACGTGCGTCTTGCATGTACACACGTGTGTGTTTGCCAGGGCTGACGATGCGTAATGCATTTGTCATGCCAGCCGGGCCAAGCCGGCATAAAAGCCATTTCTTCTTAATCGAGGCCCACAGGGTAATTTGGTAATACAGATGGGGCCTGTCATGCTTTTTTGAAAAGCAAGACGAGGAGGAGGAGGATGAGCAACATGAAGAGGAGGAAGATGAATTCATCTGGCCTCTGTGGATTGTGGTCTGTCCGTTAGAAGTGGAAAATTGGGTTAACAGACAGATAGATAGATAGATAGGTAGGCTGATGTTTAGTTTCTTTCAATATTGATTAGAAGTTGGTTTCTTTTCAACTTTATTTTGCCATTTGAGAGATGAAAGAGAGCAAAACAAGCTCTCAAAACAGAAGTATAAAAATACATCAACAATACAGATGATAGAAAAATATGTCCTGAATATTCTCTTTTACAGCAGCATCATCATTACCTATGCATCATCGCACATGAGTCTGCCATGTGTTGTTTGGACATATGTCAGGTTGACTTAGCTTTTGTGATGGTTGCGTTTGTTCAAACACTCATCTGCACTTCCAAAGAAAAAAAAAAGATCGAAGGAGGGCCAGAAACACTGGACTGTGGTTGGTTCTGTCTGTATTGTGCTAATGTCTGTGTAAAACACATCCTATGATGATATAGAGTGTCATCATTCGCCGTGATTATCCACTGTGGTGTAAATTAAGGACACTTCCCTTCAGGTTGTCCCAGTTTCCCAACGCAGCAGACCTCCTTAGCTGTAACAGATCGGCTCCCCATCCCATGCATCCACTTCTGTGGTCTTTCAATTTTCTACATTTCCACTGTAAATGGGTCTCACAGGAGGGACAGTAGTTCTCATGGTCACCTAGGATTCCTCCAGGTGTTTCTGCCGCATTATCCAAAGACATTCAGATGAGCTGGACTTGTCTATGTCGCCAAAATGTGTGAGTATTGTTTATCTCTGTCTGTCTTTGTCCAGTATTCAGACTGGCAGTGTGTCCTGGGGTTTCCCAATGCATGCTGGAATATGCTCTAGCCCCTGGTTACCCTGAATGAACAATGAATGCATCTTATGTATTTCTCTGTAATTTGTACAATGAGTGTGTATTGTCCTGTTTGCCTGCAATGCCAGATTTCCCCAAATGGACAATAAAGATTTGATTGTGAGCCTGAATTTGGGCTTAATGCCCAGTAATGGTGCCAGACAGTACTCAAAAGAAGGCTGGAGATGCTAGCCAGTGACCAGGAGGAAGCCAACAGGAGATCCTGCAGTGACATGAAAATGATTAAGAACAGAAATGAACAGAAATACTTTTCTTCCAGGTGCAAGGATTGCGGAGGTTCAAAATTCTTGTCTTCCACTAAAGAGAACTTGATTTACCAGTCACAACCACTTATCATCTGAGGCTAATGGGAATGTCGTTAATTTTGCAGGGTTTCATTGTAAACCAAACTAAACATCACCAAAAAAAAAAAAAAAAAAAACACAAAGGTCTGCACCAATTTTTCTAGACATTTCATCCAATAGTTGCAGAGACATTTCACTAAAAACCAAAACATTAAATTGTGCCATTAGAGGAAGGGAAAGGGGTCAAAGTCAGTAGGCTTCATCCTCTGGGAACCATGAAAATTTGACCTCCTGATGGTGCAAAAGTAAAAGGGTTGGAGAAATCATTAGACTCTATCCCCTGTACACCATGACTGCAATCTCTTGACCATCCATCCAATATTGTCATGACACTTCATTAAAAAACAAAACTGTCAACTTCATGGTGGCTCTAGAAGATCAAAAACGTTAACAGGATTCATCCTCTGGGCACCATGAATGCCTGTACACAGGGCTTGACATTAGCACCTGTCCACCTGCCAAATGTGTGTAGAAATCAGCAGTGGCAGGAGGCACAGTCACTCTTACTAGCCACTTTGGTGGGTGGCATACTGTAGTCTTCTCAAAAGGCAACTGAAGTAATAACCCTATTGCATCTGTGACACTGCAATATTATAAATTCCACTGTTATGCGTCGGTGACCAGCAGCATAAACAAGTCAAGAAGCCCCATGATGTGGCGGCATTTAGCAGGTGTAAACAAACCAGGAGAGCAAGGGGGTGCCGTAGTGCTTTAAACAGCATGGTGTCTCTAGACTGGGCTCCTACAGTTAACCTTTATTATCAGAAAGGTAAACCCATGTCAGATGCATCGCGTCTATGAGAGGAGAGGCTGAAATCCACAGATGATCAACAAAGACACACAGATGGCGCAGAGGCCTCTGATGCAGGCATGACAGTTGAAACATGTCAAGTAAAAAACATCTGTCTGTACACAAGAATATGCAGTAAAAAAAAAAATCTGACAAAATCATCTCATCAGTCTGGAGAGAGCGAAATCAAGTTTATCAGCACCTGTGTGTTGGAGACAAGAGATTCTGCCTCATTAATGATGGAGATGGTCTTTCACTGGACAGGAGTCATGTTTACATCCACATCCAGGCACAGTTTCATGGTGTGGATGCTGAGTATTACAACTTTGTGGTTTGGAACTATAACGACAGTTTTGTTTAAAGAATTCTGCCAGATAGGGAAATTTGGGATGATTCCCAAAGTTGAGAGTTTTTTTCAGGAACATTATACTCTCAGAAATGCTAGGACAGCCAGTTACAAAGTAATATTGCTAGTGAGCAAAAAGATTAATGTCAAGCCCTGCCCCCATAATGTATCTGTAGTTACAGCACAAGCTGAATTGCAGAAAAAAATTTCAAAAGCACAACTGCATTGTTGTTCCTCATTGTCCAGTTGGTGGAGCAGAACATGCTGCTGGAACTGAATCAACGCCTCCCAGCAGGCCTTCACCAACCAAAACTGTTTGCATCAGTGGCCCGCCACAGCAGGTGCCGGGGGACATAACACGCAGATATGCACACATGAACACATGAACACACCCACATGCACTTCAGGACTGTTACTCATATTTACATCACAGGGTACTCATAATCACATGACTGTGAGCATACTGATAATTTAACAATATAGAAAGGCTTCAATGTCAATGAACCATAATGAACAGTTGAAATTAATGTATTGTGGGTCATGGATTCACTAAGTAGCTCTTTCCCGACATGTAACAACAACATCAATAGATTACATGCAAACTGCTGTGTGTTTAGTGCTTTCAATTGACAATGCTGCTGTTTGTAGACATCTAAATACTAACAGCAATAGCTTCAAATTAAAGTGAATTTCTTCTGCAATTACAGTGCTCTTACTTCTATTTCCACCTTTTTATCAACCTCTATTTCTGCTCAAAATCCACTTTGGTAATATTTTTTCTTTGTCAGCATCAACCTGCATCATAATCATTCTGGCCTCAACATTCACACTTGGAAGCTGTTCTTCTTGTTGGATAACAAACAAACTGATCAAGGTTTGGGGTTAAGTATGCTGCTAAAGGCACCTCTTCTTCAGGAAAGAAAGTGAGTTAATCATAATTGTTTGGCCTTTGAAGTTTTTGTAATCAGTGCTACAGTGAGGCTGATATTTAATAAGAACAAGGCAGCAACAAGGCTTCAGTGTAACACCATGGAAACCTTAATAATTTAATTGTACTGTTCTGATGAAAGAGGAAATGGAAGATCTTCTCCATCCACAAGTGGATCTGTATAATACGTGTGCAAACAATGCAGTGCAACACCCTTGAGTTAACTTATTTTTGGTATTTTCCAAAAAGACTCCAGTTCCCACAGAGATTTTTGACACATCACACAGAGATTTTTATACCACTTAGCAGGACTTCTAACCTTTGGCACAAAATAAGAGTATATGGCGACTCGCCCTGCTCACTTCACCCAAACATATTTTTCCAGCCAAGCAGCAGATTCCAGGCACGTCCGACATGCTGGTCACAATCCTGCGAAATAACACAAACCAGCTACTACAACATCTCACAGGGGTCAGACGTACAAGAGCTCTCACACACACTCTGTGCTTAACCTCATAATGTGTTGTAACCAAAACAGCTCAACCTGCATTTACACTATTGTCTGAAAGAGGCTCTGCAGTTGTTAGATTCAATTGCACTCAAAAGGGAGAAAATTGTGTTTGTGTATGTGTGAGACAGAATGTGTGTGTGTGTGTCTGTCTAGTCTATGCACCATTTAAGAAGTAAATAGTTGCAGTTAGGCTTCAGCATGATGTAAAGAGTGATGGTGAAATGGCGCATGGGAAAACTTTTTAAGCTTGTTTCAGTGGATTGAAGGATATCATGAAACATGTTAACCTGCTTGGGCCACTTTATGATAACATCATGTGAAATATGAAAACAAATATGAAACATTCATGAATTGAAAATTCATAACGGAAAGAGTAATAACTGACCATGTTTGCAATAACTGTACAATAACTAACTGGCCTCGTGTCGATACGAGACAAAAAATTAGGACATTGCCACCAGGAGTTTAGGAGTGGTACATACTTCGTCAGCTGATTTGGAACGCATAGTGCAAAACCCTGTTTTTCTGCTGAATGTGAGTATGACCCAAGAGCCTTCAACCAAGACATTTGCTAATTTCAGCTGAATTAAAAAAGTACCACTGAACCTAGTTTTGTGGTGGAACTACTGTCAGACTGACATCCACAGAACCAAGCTAGCATGGATAAATATGATCACAGATGATGTTGTAGCCATGCAGGCCTCACATCATGTTACACACGACCTATCGGATATCAGCGTTTGTGTGTGTGTGTGTGTGTGGGTATGAGGGTGTGTTACCTATACATTTTAAGAGCGATAATAAGAAGAAAATCCACCAGCTGTGGTGAAAAAACCCCCAAAAACATCCCAAGTCAAATTGATCTGGTTTTGTAGGGGTGGTACAGCATGTGTAGTCTGAGAAAATAAGTTGCTTATAGGAAAGAAGCCAAGGTCATAGATTTTCATTACGAAGAACCAACTTTTTGTGTAGATTTTCATTTAATAAAAATTTTATAAGGGGCACCACATATGGGTTAACCACAACATAAAAACAGCGGCCAGAATGATGCAAGAAACTCATGATATGAATTTTTGATGAAATGTTTGTTCAGTAACATCAAACATTGGTTCTTCCTATAATCATCTTCACATTTAGTGTTGTCAGACACAATTTGCCCTTTTTTTCTGTTTTACAGTCATGAAAAAAAGAAAGAAAAATGGGCTTGGTACTGTTCCACATTTCTGATGTTCCAATTTTTGCTTCCTAGAACCGAGTCAAATGTTGGTGCCAAGGAAAATTAGCCAAGATCCTACATACTGACTGGAAATGCTATTAATTGCCATGGTAACACAGTAACTGCTCCAGGAAGCACAATGAAGGTTTTCTTATTTCAAAAGCGTAAATCTTCCATCTCTGGGAGGATGGATGGACTCTGCCTTCATTGGAAAGGAAATGGATTCATTTTATTTGTCAAGGTGACATTGTGAATGATGGTAATCATTGTTTAAACTTGATTAGTGATTTGATTTTTGGCCATGGACACGCTGTGGGCTCAGCCACACGTAACTGCAGGATGAAAACACTGACAAATGACAAATAAAACAGAAAGACTGCATGTGTAAATCTCACGTGTCCCTCCTACAATATGTGCAGCTACCATCATTCACTCTTCTTCCTTCTGGCTCTTACAGTGAAACCAACAGTCATCGATGTGGGCATATATGTCAACAGCATCGGGCCTGTGTCATCCATCGATATGGTGAGTTAAAGCATTCTCTCTCACCTGCTTTTCTTCACACACACTCACACACATTTGTCCATTGTCTGACATTAGCATCATCACACATGAGTGCTGCCATTCCTCACGTTGTATTTGGAGGTCATGTGGGCTGCCACAGCTGTTTCTATGGCAGAGGAAGCCAGGAAAGACAGGTGTGGACGCTTTGTTCACGTCCCGTGGATCAGCTTGGATTAAGCAAATGAGTGAGTTAAAAAAAAAAAAAAAAAAAAAAAACCTCAGAAGATCCATAGAAATTCTGCTATGAAAGCTCTCTGCTATCGAGTTAGACAGCAGCCAGTGTCTCTGTGGAGAGGAGAAGACCTCCTCTCACAGTATTATTTTCTCTATTTAGTAACTGGATCTTTTGCACCAGCATGAAAATTCCCAGAACAAAGTTTGACTTGAAGGCAAAAATGGTTCTGGAAAGAGACCAGCGCATAAATCAATGTATATTTAGTTATACAAGTCCTGATCAGATGCCATAAAATATATGAAAAGCTGAAACAGGAGGAGTGGTAATGAGAAAACAGCTACTTTTCAGACAACTTAAGAAATAAGCAGACTGTTGTTTGGCCTTGAGTGAAGTGCATTAGACTAAATTGATGCAGTCTTTCATTATGTATAATGCAAAGGGCCTATTCAATCGCTGTCAATATGCTTAAATGTGATATTTACTTTCTGCTTGAAAGTTCCCTCTCAAAACATGATAAATGTATTGCTTTGCAAATATTAACTGAGCTAGACATGATAATGAAAGCGTTTTATCTGTGAACTTACCAGATCACCAGATGCTGAATTGAAACTGTTGCCTGGCAACATTAAATATTTCCAGATATAAAAGCAATTTAGCCTTTTTTCTTTTAGCACTAGCCTGCAACTTATATTATATAAGATTGGATCTTCACATTCACAATATTTAATTATTACATGACCAGTGTGCTGCACTCATTCCTGTGCATTATGTGCCATGCCGAGCACATCTTTGCTATCTGATGCTACTGTCGCTGTTAATATATTTTGTATGTAAAATAATGCAAATTAATATCTACTGGAAAGTAACAAAACCTGTTTATCATGTTATTCAGGTAAAGGTTTGGCACAGTTGAACACATTCTAAATAAATGCAACTGTACACAGTTATCTCAAGTTAATATGCAGTCATTTAACAGTTGGAATTTAGGGTTCCTCCCAAAGTGCAGTTGGGCAAATTCAATTTGGGATGCCAAATGATGTAGTTGAACTCATAGTTGTTTTTGTACTCTGGACATTGAGGAGCCAACAGCACTTATGTAAATACTGTTAACTTTGTAGTCACTGTACGTAGACTGTGTGATTGGTTGTATTTTCCTTAACTATTATTTATTCATTTACATGAGGGTGAGAGAGACAGAAAGAGAAAAGTGGTGGAACATAATCAAGTACATTTACTCGAGTGTTGTACTTAAGTACAACTTTGATATACTGTGATATAATATAAATTATTCTAAAATGGGCTATAATGGTCTTACTTTTGGTACTTAAAGTATATTTCCAAAACAGTACTTTCGTACTACGAGAGGTATTTCTACGAGAGATATTTCTACGAGAGGTATTTCTACACTGAGGTATTTGTACTCAAAAACAGTAATATATCCCACACTGATGGCAACATGAAAGCCAACCATCACTGACACTAAAAGTCATTATCGTAACAGAGAGGTTTATCTGGCCATTCTTATGGTTACCATGGTAACAACAACACTCACTGAGTAGCTACTCTGTTAGAAATACAGCAGAAGAGCAACCAGTGTATCTGTTTACACGGCACCCAAACAGTAGTCAGACAGTCACTTTGAACTCTTCATCTAACACCTCACTGCAGCTGCTGCTTATTGTTCTATTACCCCTCATCATATTTAAAACTGGTCTGCTGTCAGAAAAAAATGCAAAAGAGCTACAGTTTTCTCTTTTTCATGAACATGTTTTTGATTAACACTTGATAACTGCGGTGACAAATCCATTTCTTTTTCCTGCAGCATCTTTACAATTAACACAATTCTGTGGTTGCAGTAATTTAATATGGCTCTGACACAGTATAAAGAGAGTGGACAATAAACAGTAAGGCTGACATCAGTGGATAAAATCAAATTGAATTACATAATAATGATTTCCTGTAAATGCACCATGGATGTTAAGGCAACCTGAACCCAGTGCAAGAACGGCAGACCCTGCCACTAACAATTAAAAACTACTGTAAAGAGATGCAGTTATTGAATGACAAAACATTGAGCAAGTTGTGATCTGTATAGGATCTGCAGGAATCTATATAGTGAAATTCTTGTACCAGGGCACTCTGGCTATTACTGAAAAAGCTCAAAAATGGATTGTGATTTTATGAAAATCTGAAGGATTATAACTACATGAAATGACAACAAAATGAATTTTGTCACACACAGTAAATATCTCCACACTTCAAAATATAGACAAAGACACAATCTGTCTCAGAGCTATTGTATTGGATAGCATAACATTGCACAGGTGTTGTTTTTATTCTGTCCACCCCCTGTGTGTTGTGATTTGCACAATGAAAGAGTAATGTATAGCAAACTGGTCATTATTCCCACTGAGGCCCCTGCAGGGTGATTCAGCAATTAACTAGGAGGCTCTTGATGAAACTGAAGGGGCTTATTTTACCACGATGACTTCCTTCCTGCAGGATACTTACTATATGGGTGCTCACAAAAGACATTAATCAGTTGAAACTACTGATAAAACCAACGAAATGCTCCAGTTACAAACTAAAACCACAGAGAAGCTGGACTGTGTGCACCACAAAGCAACAGCTTTGCGATGGAAGTGAGCTGATTTGAAGAGAAATCATCAAACGCACATGGCTGAATATGAAAGAGAAGTCTGAGCAGAACCTTAGATTATCTTTTACTGGCCAACGAGAAGTGCAAACTCAACAAAGCTGTGTAATAGTACCACGGTATGCTGTACTTGGCAGAGGTGCAGTACAGGGACCAGGTTACATGTAATCTGAGTTAGTTTTCAGTAGCATCAAATAATGAAGCAGTATATATTTTGCAGTTCAACTTAATCTGGCTCTAATGAAAGGGTGAAAATAAAAACAACATCCAGGCTGCAGACAGAAGTGGGCCATGTGGAGCAGTCATCTTAGATGCCACAGCATGGTCTGTTGCTCTGTTGGTGAGACAGAGGGTGTGGTGTAAAGTGTGATCTGAAGGCACAGTTGTGTATCATCAACATAACAATGAGATCTAAGTCCATGAGGTCTAATTATGGGATCAAAAGGAAGAAAAAAATAGAGGTCAGAGCATCGAGGCGTGGGGTATCCCTTGGTTGACAAAGGTATGGTAAGACTTAGAGTCCTCGATTTTAACAAGTCACTTTCTTCAGCAGTTTAGAGACCCTGACAACATATTTCCTTAGTCATCCTTTGACTCTAAGCAATGGATTCCTACATAAACACAAAATTTAAATTCAAACAGTTCTCATGGTTTCACTTCAGAGATTTCAGTATTTGCATTTTTGATCTCTCTGATTTCAGTTGGGTGGGTTGGAAAAGGGTGATGTCACAGACAATCATATCAATATCTATATCTATATTGTTTGGCCACTGTCAATTAAATCTCATCAAACGATACCCACGCAGTCCAGATGAAACAGATTAACTGAGTTTTTTAAACTCCTAACAAACAATCCAATCTTTTTCCCCCTAAACTTTTACTTTTAATGTTACTCGTCTAATCTATACATACTCCTGCCGCAACATTGCAGCTTAAAAGATACAGCATCAATTACAACAGGAAAGTAGGGGCACTTATGGAACATAACGCCTGGAAATACATGCTTTGGTAATAAAAACTGTATCTTACATGCTATTTTAAATAAGCCCCCATTTCTAAATGCAAACCCTTTGAAACTGCAGAGATGAGCTTTTTCAGGATGCCCTTGTTTCTATTTATAACTGAAACTAGCTATGCAAATGATGTTTATTCATGCCTTTTTTAAATTAGAAACTCTTATAATTTTACAGTGTTCTTTTGTACTGCAAATGTACGTCTTTGCAAATCACATACTTATTGCCTGTGTTAAAATATTTTTTAAGTTTAAATTGAAGAGGAAGAGAGTGCAGCCTCTATAAAATAGGACAACTACACACAGTAATAAGTAATATAGTTGTTGTGAATTAAAAAGTCCTGCAGCCTGGAGTGGGTCAGTAGGGCATGGCTGGGCACGGCTCGCTGTGGGAGCCCAAACTTTGTTTCAGTGGCGAACGAGGCCCTGCTGTGACATTCCAGCGATTTTCCTGTGTGTAAGCCCTGATTGGCTTTGCCCTGTCAGGGACGATGGACGGTGGTCAGTGGATTGTGAATCCCCGGCCACCCCCGGGGCTGACTGCACTGGAATTAGTGCAAAGTCACAACTCTTTTATCTCTCCCTCTCTGTCTGTCTCTGCGTTTCTTCCCTTTTTTTTATCCATGTCTCAGTGGAAATGTTAGCAATGTCAGAGAGAAAACAACTGATTTCTTTAGCATGGCCTGGCATGGCTTGGTTTGGCCTTGCTTTTTTTTTTTTTTTTAAAGCTCCACATTCACACTACACTGCTCTTTTCCTCCCACTTGAGTCCAATCCATCATGTGTCCTGAGACCTCCATTTATTGTGCTTGTTCTCTCTGAGCTTTGAGTGTGTGTGTGAATGCCAGTGTGTGTGGGGGTGGGGGGGTGGGTGGTGGGACGACTTCCACATTAAAAACCAGGTCAAATCCCCAGGGTGTATTAGAATCATGATCCATATTGATCATGCACACACAAAAAGTGACTGTCTCCAGTACTGCCACATAGTCGGCGACCAAACTCTAGGAAGCTTTTCATCTGCGTTTGAACAAAACACATTATCTTTCCTCATTTGCACCGATGGTAATGGGCACTGGCTGGGATGATGCAATGCCAAATGAAGCTGATAGTAATTTAGGACATACTGTGATGAATGGTTGAGTGATTAAACGGCATTAGCGGCGTTAAAGTCAAGCAAAAGCGCTGGGCTTTTATAGCTGGTGCTGGGAGAGCCAGATAACACAGTCAGTAAATTAACTGACAAAGATGGACGCACTTTGACATCGACACTATGTTCTTGTCATCTGTGCTTGAGCCAGTGCGTGGGTAGCATCTTGAATTTGCCGCTTTACTATTGAGCATGCCAGTATGCATCAACCTGGCGTAGCATTATTGAGACCACCTGCTCTGTTCATGAAATAGACTGATTACATCAAAACAAGTGGAAGCTATGGTCCCCTTCTGATGTGACTAAACCCACTTGAGAAATGTGTCATTGCTGATCCTGCAACAAACTTGTCTGGGTTTCAGACACCTGGATACATCCTCATCCTGGCTTTGAGCAACCAGGATACTGTGGCATGAAAACATGTAAATATCCAGGTTTCTGAACCATCTCATAATGGTGAAAAATAAAGACACACCATCAGAAACCTGGATACTGCTCCAGTTATGTATACAAGGATATGTACGTGCCATATTCTGAATATAATCAAAAACAGGATAAGTCTCAAAACTCTGAATATTAATGCATATTAATGTAAACGTTATCTATGGTGTTAGAAAACAGCAAAACATATTTCCTAGGTTCCTGGGTGGCATCTTCAGATGTCCTTTCTTTGACAACCAACTAACTGTTCACAACCCAAAGACATTCAGTTTACACTGATATAAAGCAGAAAGAGGCAGCACACAAGTAAAAAAGGTAATTTCAGCTCTGGCAATCTGTGTAATTACAGAATGTAAATCCCTCCTTAAGTCCCTAAATCTAAAAAGCAGGGTTAGGATGGATAGTTGGTGTAAAAAGCTCGGGACTCAGTGACCAGGGTTTACACACTGCATTCCTCACGTTTTTGGTTTGCTAATAAAACACTGACAATAAAAAACTCTATTGAAAAAGTCATGTCTCGTGTTTAAAGCCAGCATTCACTTCTTCAGTATTTAACCACGTAGATCCTTTCCGAACCTTTAAGAATAAATGGTGATAATCCATATTTCAATCCCACATACACCATCCTGCTGCTAAATACTCACTAAAGCACCAGATGTGGATTAATCCACAGCTGAAAATAGTCCCCAACAAATGCACTGTTTCCTCTGGTTTGTGTAACGTTTGCTAAAAACTACAGTGACCAGCTGTTTTAGGAAATGACTAAGCCTTCTTAAAAATGAAAGAATATATCCTGTGATCTACAGTATTATCCTCAATGCAGCCACTGGCCATGAGTTTGATGCTAGCAGCCAGAGAGGAAATACTCTCTTTAAACATCAGTGAAAGCTCTTTGCTGCTCACATCTGACTGAAGTGTCAAAGCAAATAATTTTCACCTACGTGTAAGTGTCGGTCTGCTATTTGTGGCTGCACGACAGTTGTGCCACAGCTCAGCTTTTTATCACATTTACTGAGAAAACATACTATATCTTTTTATATAGATCGTGAAAAGCGCTCAAAGTCTGATTGGTCATCATGTGGATGGCTTTATTTAGTGCTCCTCTCCAACAGCAAATTAAAGGTTTAATGGTGTAAAGATGTGCTACGACCCTCCTCTCAGAGGCGAGATGGCCACGTTTGATGAAGTACATGAAAACCAGTGTTGGGAAAAAAGCTGACAGTATGCGTGGACACACAGAATGAAAAGCTCATCTAAATGCAAGGAGACAGCCAAACTAATTAAACAGAATGTGTTGTGCAATGGGTTCACTGGGTTCCCATAAATAGGTGATATTGTCAACATATCTTATAGTTTTTTCATTGTAAATGAATGTAACAGAAGCCTGTGAATAACCAAAATACATTAAATCCATGTTTATTGCTTTTAAATTATGTGTAGAATGAGGGTGGTTTAATATTCTTCACTTTTCATTTTAATATTTTCTGGCTTATTCTAATGGATCATAACAGAATGCAGATCCTTTCTTTACTGTACTCCACTGTCCACTACAGGCAGCGCTGCTAAACAACTGGGCCTCACAGTGGAAGCATTTTGTAGCATATGTGAGTGAAAATTATGGTGTGTGGATGTGAAGGCTCTGATGCTGTTTTTCTTTCTTCTTAGCAAATAGTGGTGTTACAAAACGTTCAGGTAGCAGCTTCTCATTTTTAGTCGGCATTAACTGTCTCTTTGCCTGGTTGAAATGAATTGTCACTGGTGGTGGTTCAAATTAACTTTTGCTAATTAATCACTATTTAAAGGAGCTATTTGTATGTTAAGTGTTGTTATTGCTACAAAGCCTGCATGTGTCCCAACTCCCAAACTTCATTCCTTTACTCGCCAAGAGTTGTCTCTAGTGGTGGAGAGCAACAGTAATGTTTTACCTCTAGTTCTATCACTTCTTCTCCTCTACTTAAGTTAGCATGCTAACACATGCCAGCACCTGCCTGGCAAGCCTGTCTCGTCACTTTCAGCGGCAGAGAAAACTTTTCTAGGATAGGACTGATGATAAAGTCATTTATAATCATTAATAAACCCCATTAAAAAAACAGAAAACAACAATGCATTATAAATAAAACAACTACTGAAAACATAATGTGCCACAAATAAATAGTTACATTTTCAACAGGTAGATTATTTCCTGAAACAGCTGGGCATTGTAGTTCTTACAAAATGTTACTCAAACAGGGGTAAATAGTACATTTGTTTGGTCTAGTGGGTATTTATGGCAGCAGAGAGGTGTAAGCAGGATCAAAAGTAAGCTACCAGTGTGCTTTTAATAGTTTTTGGACAACAACGGCACTCTCTGACACAGGAATAAGATATACCAAGCTGCTGTCTGTATGACCAAAGATCCTTTTTTAGGGAAGAAGCTCCACTCAAACTCTAACACCACTGCACAATTACTAGTGTAGTTCCAACATCTCCATGTCACATTCTCTCACTCTCCTAACATGTCAGTTCAAATTCGTCTGTAGAGTAGAAAGGGATTGATACATCCAGTACAGACAGCCATCTACATTAGTCCAGATAAATGTGTTTACATGAATAATCTTTGAAGAGATGTCATCCCGAGCCAAGAGAAAACGTCCCTGTTTGACAGATGCAATATTTCAAAGCTGCTGTGTGTGTGTGTGTGTGTGTGTGTGTCTCGGCTGTGAGATTTTACAGTCTGTGTTTTTGGTCTGAGATAAAGGAGCAGTCTATACGTGCACACATTCTGGCTGTGTGTGCGCAGACTGTATTTGTGCCTTTTATTGTTTTGAATGATAAACCCACTGAAGTACAAGTTCTGTGTGAGTGATTCCAGACACTGTTTTCTGCCTGTTTTCCCTCCTCTTTGATCACTTCTGCTTATTGAGATTCGTCTATTTATTTATTTATCTATTTCCCTACTTTCATTTTGTGCTGCTGGTGCAGGCTCTGCTGATGAAGACATTTTCATTTATTATTTTCACAAATCCTTACTCATCCAGGTTCCAGATCAAGGTCGTCCTCAGCAAAGACAAGCTAACCAAATTAGCCAATGCTTGAGTCCCCGACATATCGACAATGAACACATTTATCATTCTATAATGAAAAGAAAAAGAAAGACAAAGAGAAGGGACAGTGAGTCAGAGATGGAGAGGACAGATTATTATTCTCATTGGCACGCCATCAATCTAGCACAGCCCTCAGTCTTCTTGGCACACGGATCCTGCATCTATTAGTCAGCATGCACATTTTAAAGATGTTATTAGTAACCCAAAACACGGAGCAGGTCACAGTAATACAGCACAGCCATGCTTTTGATTTGCTTTGATCGAGTGCTGTCACTTCATGGGGCATTTTTATTTTGTTTACAGTTTTCTCCAAATGGTGAACAAGAAATCAACACTGTAATTATTGTGACAGTCTCTTTTGTGGCTGTGTTGGGGATTGGGACAACAGCAGCATGAGAACAAGTTGTTTTTATTTAAAAAAAAGATATGTTTTTTTTTTCTTGATAATGCTGCAACATTAAGCTTTTTGTTGTCTGTATTCACTGATGGCAATCTTTTGTCCAGACTGAAATATTTCAATAATTATTGGTTGGACTGCCATGAAATTTTGCACAGGCATTTACTGTGCACAGAAGATTAATTGTATTACCATCATCAGTTTGTTTGGCATGTCATTAAAGGTGCTATATGTCAGGGTTTTTTTCCCACTACAGCCAGTGTTGACTTTATATAACAGGAGGTTAGAAAATGCCCTGTGGGCAGTGCTACTTCTTCTTCCTCTGATGTTGGACTGAGAGCAGACTGAGACGACTCACTGTCACAAAGTGACAGTTACCGGACGGGAGAGCCAGGGCTAGCTGGCTAGCATGCTAACTTCGGTACAAGAAAAGAGATAATAGAAATATAGGCAAAACAAGAGTTAACATTGGTGTTGCCTTCCACTGCTGGAGACAGCTCTTGGCGAGTGCAGGAATGAAGAATCCCTAAAACTATTGCAGAAATGTTTTTACACTGCAATGAGGTGGAGCGTTAGTGTGTTGAATGTCAAAATGAAATGGAAACACACAGCAAATTAATCATGATGTAGGAAAAAAAATGAGGTTTGACTGGCATTCTTCATTCTTCTGCAGCACCTGACTGGAGAATTACTGCCACAAACTGTTTATCTCTATGAACAAATTCCTAATATTTGTATATAACCTTGGATATATACAAATTGTGCTACATATGGATGGAAACTATGTTAACAGTACATACATTAGCTTTTAGCTCAAAGCACTAATGTTCCCTGGTACAGTCTCACAGGGTGGCTAACATGGTTGTAGACTTCTTTTTCCTATCAATTTATTTCTAAGATTGTTGCAAAATTAAGCTTTTATCCTCTTGGTAACTGAAAATTACTAGTATATGTACATTGATTCATAGGTTGCTGAACTGACAGGAGGTGAAATTAAAATCTTGGCTTGATGATGAAGAAAAAAAAAAAAACACTATTAGAGCAAAAATATCTCACAGTTCCAAAGTAATATGATTGTAAAGGAAAGTCTCTCCATTTCTTTTTTTTTTTTTTGACCAGAGACCAAAGCAACTGAATTTATTCTATATGTTTCACTCTTGAGTTACAAGCTCTTCTCTGAATGCAGACATTTCCTGGATCTAATTTTGCTAGATAGATTGAACTCCTGGAGTCTCAATCAGTGGTGATGGGATGCTTTATATCCTGCAGCTCCACTTGTGTGATTAAGGTTGATAAAACAGGTGTGTTTTTGCATAAAATCTATCTTAATGCCACTTTAAAATACATGTCAAAGCCAGTTAGTGCATGTTAATGGTAACTAGTTGAAAAACTGGGTGTAAATATGAATGGGAGAGTCTGAAAACACGGAGGGGGTAAAGTGTAGTGCATGCTGGACCCTTGACCTGATTCTCATGTCTATTCTTGTTTAATTTATCCCCTGTAATTTTGGCTTCCCAACAAACTGACTAAACCTGTGTGTGCACTTAAACCTTTTCAGAATGAAAGAAAGTGTGCACCCTCAGAACAACAGCAACAGGGTCTCACTGAATAATTGAGTCCATCGAGATTGAAGGACATCCTGACCCTCCACTCTGAAAAGACAGATGAAGCTATTTTTGCACAGGGACACTTACTTACAAGGAACACAAACAAGCACACGCACTGATTCACCAAAACAGAAACACACACACACACACACACACACACTTGTATGACTATTTGTCTATCTATTATGTGTAAATACACATGTATGCACACACATGCAGGCAACACACATCAAAGGCTACATCCCTCTTCAGAGGAGAGTCTTAAACTTGAAAAGGATCATTGCGTTTCCCTCCCTCTGCTTTTCCTTTCATTTCTGTCCAATATTTGCTGCTCAATTTTGCTTTATGCACTGTTGATAATGTTTGTAAATCTGTTACGGGATACTTAGCGAGTCATAGTGGTAAAGAATCAGTTTGATTCCAGGGTGGAGATGCATTTAACATCAGTGGATTGGTTTTAATCTTCATTTATCCAGGAAATCACAATAAGATCTTGTATTTGTGCCCAGAAAAAAACTGCAAAAACTGAAGCTAAAGATAAACTGTGTACAATGATGAGGCTGCTAAAGGATTTTCACTTTGTTTGTCATTTGTAAATGGTTCCAAACTGATATGAATCTGTTATATTATGACTTTCATTTTTGTATATTTCTGTTGTGAGGCCTAACTTTTTTACATCAACAGTATGTAACTTTTCCTACTATATTTTTGTTATATTTTGTTAAACTATATTGAAAACATATCTTAATGTGGAGGTGCTGTCAAAGGCCTCTGTGAGCCATTCTTATATCTGCTTATAACTATCAAAAGTTTAGATAAACATCTCGTGGAAGGACTTAAAGGTGCTAGAGGTACATTTTTTGTCTGCCGCTAGATAGGTAATGTTAGCATTAATAGCTGTTTACTCAGATGTTTTGAGGAAACATTGGTGGAGCTACACCAATCATAACTCTTTTTTTGTGTATGTTTCTATCATCTCTTTTCTTCTCCTGAATTTGTCGCATCTTGTAATACCATTTTGCGATAGTGAATTACTGTAGAGTCCAGTCTGCCCTCAGTCCAACATGAAGGGATGAAGAAGTAGCCCTGCCCAGAGAGTGTACCATAACCTCTTGTCTTGTAAACACAACAATGGTTAAAGCTCTTGGTAAATAAACAGTTAAAGCTAATGTTGGCTATGTAGCTCTAACAGAAAACCTAATGTATCACCAGCAAAGTCTTATCTTGCATTTGGTTGAGGTAGAGTAAATGTGAACTACTCTATATACTGTTGGGTAGTTTAATGAAAACTTTCCATTTCATGTAGACATCTTTGTATATAATTACATCTAATAAACCATCTTTTCCTAAAACAAACGAAAAAGAAATATGTCAGTCAATGAGATAAGAATGCCCTTTTCAATTTCATTTGTTTAAAAGATGTTACAGAAAAGGAGTGTCTGGAGCTTGAAACAACAGCAAAAGCAGCAGGCTGGCTACACTAGAATTATTAAAAATTTAACTTTGTTTTAGAAAAAAATTGAAACAAAGGAATCTGCCTTGAAAATAGGTTGGAATATTCTTACTGCACTGTCAGACTATTTCACTTTTTTAACGTATGTAAAACTTTAATGACTCAATTACAAACTACAGTGACATTATAAGAAGGAGATTATGTGCATTGAATAGTATTATGTTTTAAAAGCAGATAAGAAATGTGATGTAGACGTATAAAGCAGAAAAACTAGAGCTTATTATATAAATGATCTTCTAGATAATCTTAATAACTCCTTGAACTTAATGAGGCTGAGATCTGGTTATATAAAACGAGTGTAAAAACAGGTACAATATGTTCTGCCCATGTTTATGCAGGTTCTACTGGTCGCAGAAGGGGGTTGATTCAGGTTGATTACTTGATACCTTGTTCCGGCATATATATTCAATAAAAGGTATATGCAAAGTGATAAACATAACTACAAGTATAGGGCCAACTGTGAACAAGCTAAACAAAGCACAGACACTTTCTTAATCAGTTCGCCTCAAGTCCTCAGACACTGTAATCATTTTAACATCACTGAGAGAATAAATCAATTCAGGACACAATGACAAGGAGTTTCAAGATGGGTAAAGACGTCCATGTATTTATGTAATGATACTCTACACACAGAAGAACTATAATATGTGACACTCAGGACTCACTTAAAGGTCCTTAAATTTCTGCTCTGAATATTCTGATCTAGTCTGTGCTTACTGGAAAATAAAGAACTCAGTTATAGGGTTTTGAGAATCAATCCAGATAAACATTGCTTTACTGTCCATCAATCCAACCACAGAAGACTGCCCTCTCCATTGAGCTTTGACTAGGTTTAACAGTATAGTTGCATGAGAAATGCTAAGCGTGCAGTTGATATGACTCTGAACAAAAGAACAACTCAGGCAGACAATTCTTTGTAGACTTATACGGCAGAGAAATTTGTGCTTTCTCCAGATGTCAAACGTCACTTTAAAGTGCCTTTTAATGTAGTCTCAGTGCGTGGGTTGTGCATGTGAAAGTGTATGCGCTCAGACTCGTGTTTTTTCCAGCTTTTCTGTGCTTGACCTTCATTGGTGTGACTCATTTAGGTGCTGGGAGAGTGAGGCTGAAAATTCATAAGAAAAGGTTATCTGATTGCAGTGCAGAAGGTCGCCCTTCTTTGCCTCTTCCACCAAGACAACATTAAGACGGCTTCATGAGTTAATTCAGAAAAATGAAACGGCATTCACTGTGCTTAATTACATTCTCTGAGGTGGATGAGAAACCTCTGTGGCCTGATAACAGTCGGAATGAAATTTAAAAAGATTTTTTTCTTACACAACTGTCACATGTGACCTTTTTAAAAGGGTGACACCTGTTCAAACTAGAGTGCACTCAGACAAGTCAAACCTCCGCCAATATTGCTCCACTTGTTACACCAATTTTTTGAGCTTGCAAACACACCTTTAGGATTTGAAATAAAATCTTTTTCTGTTGTATGCTTGTTTCATAGAAACCCCTGGTATACAGCCTGATGACACCAAATGGCATACAGCTTTTTAGGACCCACCTGGTCTCTAGCTGAACTGGGAAGGGGTTAAGGGTCATTTTAAGTAATTTCATGTGTATCACTTTTTTGCTCTTCATCAGTTGTCATTTTATGACATTTAGTTTCTACTGACTAACCCTCTAAACCCCACAATCAGCTAACCATCTCACTACCATTTCAATAAGCTGTGTTGTCAGTAAAGGTTTGGTTGTATGCCATCTCTTCACATGGAAGTCTATGGGGACTAAACAGTGTTAACCCCTTAGCCCACCTCCCAACCCCTAACCCTAATTCTGCAAGCAACCAGGTGGGTGCTAAGAGCTTCAATGACACACAAAAAGCTTCAAAAGCATTGACATGACAGGTGAAATGTCCTTATATGTGCTATTTATATGCCATCCCATGAAATCATGTTAGCAAATATGTGCTGTGAATTTACAGCTGCAATCTGTGAGTGAAGACAAAATCATAGACCTACTCTGTTTCCTGGAAATTACATTTATATGCATCTAAACAGCAACAGCAAATACATTTGGAGGATATGTAATTGTAGCTGACTGTTACACAAGGGACAGGGATTTGCAACCAGAGTCCTGCCTGTGGTTAGGTTCCAGTGACAAAAGCACTCAAGTTAGATGTAAATAAACCCAGTGTGGCTGAAGTCACTGTCAACTTTTTTCTGTATTAAACCATACCACAGTCTTTCCCTATCCTTAACCAAGATCTGTGAGAGCCGAAACATAACCATTAAAAAGTTGACTAGTGAAAACAAACAATAATGGTGGCATCATGACTCCACAGTATTTACTTATGATCATGACTCCATGTTGGAAAGTTAAAAGTAAAAGAACATCATAGCTAAGATCCTTAGGAATGCCTATGTCATTGATGCATTAAGAGATATTACAAACTGATAGAACAAGATGCTCAAAATTCATGTACAAGGAAGAAAAGGGACAGGGCAGCTTAGAGTGGAGGTGGAGGGGGAGGTGCAGCTGATGTTTCACTAGAATACTGCAGTAAATACCACCAAATACATTATACAAATGTCTTATCAAAAGACATAACAGTACTATTGCAGCCTGCAGTGGTTTTATAACACAGTCGGCACATATACATTAATAATTGTGGCTTTATGTATGCACTTCTAGATAACATCTCTCTGAATATAGTATTTCTGTAGTGCAACTACATAAAATTTTGAGATTTTTGTAGAATAAAGGTAAAGACAAATTTCTTTTTACACTATTTTCACACATGGTCCTCAGAAGCAGAGAAATAGTGGTCCCTGTATGTAGTGAGGTAGAAAGTAAAGGTGTAGAGGTTGGGTGTGTAGGTAGTCTGATCTGTCTATAGGTAACCTGTTTGCATCCTGTCAGACCTGCAATTGATATTTACCTCTTTATGAACCTAAACCATGATCTTCCTCTATCCCTAACCAAGTGTTTTAAGATGCTTTCACATGTTATCTGTTTGCTTTGGCTCAAATGCCAGTTTGGTGTGGTTCATTTAGGTTAGTGTGAAAGCTGATGACTGAACTCTTATGCAACTGGCCTAGGATCTGAAAAGGAGTGGACTCTGGTGCAGTTTGTTTGGAGAGTGAAAGCAAATCAGACCAACAGACAGACAACTAATATTAAACATTATTATTAGAACTAGGATTAAGTATCTATCATTAAATCTGCTGACTGTGAACTGCCAAGGACGCAATCTGTGTAGAAAGCTTATACAGTACATTTATGCCAGGCTTTAATCCTTAAATCCAGATTCTTTATTATTTGTTAGATGGTAACCATGGTGAGACATATGTGTGTCAATATGCGAATACTGGGATTTTCCTGGACCAGTCAGAAAGTGAAAGAATTCAAACAGAGGTGTGCTGAGCTTTTGCCCTGCTGTGATTTTTGGCAGTTCCCATTAAAAGGTGAGTTAAATGCCAGTGATACCAAAATCACTACGCTTTCTCCTGCTTCTACCTGTTTGTCATTATTCATAAAAAAGGTTTAGGTGCTGTCTTGACTGATAATGCTACAATCAGTTATTTTGTCATGAACTCTTTGCAACACCAGAGAAAATAATAAGGCTCAAGTGCAAGTTCAACATAACCTGCTGTCAGTCACCAGAATTTGATTTCCTCACATGGATCCTGATGACGTGCTGATGACGCAGAATGACATCAACTGTCTGATCAGTGCGTTACCTGTGAGTCCAGAAGCTTTCAGCTTTTAGTTTGTCAGGGTGAACTTTAATCAGACCGGAACGAAAGGCAAGAAGACGTCTTTTCTTATCCTTTTTTTCCTGGTATCTCTCCCTAACCTTATCTGGTTGCCATGGTGAGATATTATAGAAAGCGCCAATTTTTAAACACTGGCACTGGACGTTAAAAAGCAATGAATGTAATCCAGGGTATTTCAGAATCGCTCAGTTTTACGATTCTTGTGGAATATGTGTACACTGAAGGATGCTCCCCAATGAATCTAAGCTGGAGTGAGCAGTGAAAGCATTAAAAATCCCTCCGGGGTTTTGCAGTAAAGAGCCCAACAGATACATAAAATGCAACAAGGCAAGAGATGCCATCGTCATGTATGATAATAAGTACAAAGAACAGGTGGAGCTGGGTGTACATATCAATCATTGGAGCCTGTATACAGCATGTAGCAGGTGGAACAAAGCATGACCAGCTGCTGCAGGATTATGTGAGCATGAAATTATAAAGACTGACTCATGGTCTTGATTAAAAGTGACTGGTGACTTGTTTGAATAGGATTTTGACTCAAATGATATTGATTAGCTGACATAGCAATAACTGCAGTATCACTAAATCCTCTTCTGTCTTCTTCCTGCTCCTGCATGTCTTTCATGTTCATGATTGCCCCTCATCACTTTCCTTGCCCTTATTAGATTCCATTACCTTCTCCTGTTTCCTCTCTAATTTAATTCCTCTTCTTCCGCCTCCACTTGTTTTTTTTTTCTCTCAGAATCAATATATACAGAAATTTTGTGTTTGAAGTGGTACTCTTTTATCAGCATATAAATTAATGATGAGCCGTTTGTGTTTGATGGACTATTCCCAAAGCCTGGGAAAAAAGATCACTTTTTAAAACTGACTAAAAAAAAGCTGGAGGTATGAACACAGGTTTAAGGGCATTTTACTCTTTTGAGATAGATTAAGAAGAAGAGGTGCATGTTCTGCATTAAACCACTGCTGCTGCTGATATTAGTTTTGTTACTTCTGTTCTGACTGCATTTTATTTTATTAAGACAATTTTGTTGACAAAAACATTAGCATGAACAGCTGTTTGCTTACCAAAAGCTTCAACCATCATTGTGTTTTAAAGACAAAAGTTTAGAATAGGCCCTCTGGGTGGTACTATGAGACCAGATGGGCCGAGGCTAGATAGTTAGCATGCTAACTTCAGTTGAAGGGAAAAAGTGATCAAAATAAAAGCTTGACAAAAATTTGATGCTGAATTCACAATGTTTCTTCAGGACTGGTAAGTAAACAATGGTTATGCTAATGTTGGCTATGTAGTGGCGGCAAAACTTACATATAACGCCCTTAAAAATTGGTGAGATTAAATCAAGATCCTGCGTGAGGTGAAAGCAACAGGTACGTCAAAAATCACATCCCTTCTCAAAGTCATAACACAATTAGATTATTTGCATCCATATGTAATAATTCTGCAACTCAAACTGTACCACCACTGGAGTATACTACTGCCAGATCCACAGTACTGCTGCAACTACAACATCTAGTGAACCTCCTTGACTATTGTTATAACTGTTACCATTGCAAACAAAAGTAAATCATTTGTCTTAGAGTTGGACAAAGAAACACAGGTGTTGAGATTGTACCTCGGGCCAGAAGCTCAGTGAAGCACAGCTGACAGTTTACGTCATTTTCCATTTAGTGTTTCTTCCTTCTTCACAAACAGGCTTCAAGTAAAAAGCCAGGTATGCAAATGATTTCCTTTTGTTTCTTTCAAAGGTCTTTTTTATTTGATTCTTAGGAATGAACCAGACAAAAGCATGTTTATGAAATTAGCTCCAGACACACACACACCAAAGCAATCTTTAAAATGCCACTCATATCCGCCGGTACCGCACAGTTTTGTTTATTACACATGTGACAGAAGTTCATCATCACCCCTAAGCAGTGGTTGAATGGTCGTGTTTACCGTTATTTCTACTCATCACACACGAGGAGCATCACTGAGAGGCTGCCTGCAGGACAAAGCAACAGCAAAGCATTCTGGGGGAATGTGTTTATTTGTGGAGGAGGGGAGTGGCGATGTGGATGAGAGGGCTCTGAGAATAAAACTGAATATTTTAATATCATTCATGATGATGAAGTATCACCAGAGCCAGCACAGAGCTGGACACATGACTTGAAGAAGAACACTTCCCTATGTTAATCTTTTTTCTTCTTATTGCTGGATTGAAAATGTAGTCCAGCGACCAATTTTCCAAGGTCTGGGAGATATAAATATTTCACTTATAAATATTTATACCAACTATGCTGCATTCGGTTTCGCCTGAAGAAATACATTAGTCAGTGATCTGTGCTTAAGTTTGATATTCTCTTCACTGCAAAGCATAATATAATAAAGTGCAAGACAGAGTTTTAGAGCTCACTGGATTCTACTTGATCAGCAATGAAGCAGAGCAGAGTTTATATGAGTGAGTTGTAAGGGTCAAGTATTTGTGGCAGACTGGATTGACTTTTTGTCAATTCATTACAAAAACCGGCATAAGAGAAGAAAACCCATCACCCGTGGTGGAAGAAGTACTCAAATCCTGAACTAAAAGTAGCAAAATCACAGTGTACAAATACTCCATTACAATCAATAGTCCATTCAAGATTATTAAAGTATTTACAGTAAAAGTACTCATCAAGCTGCTTATTATTAGACATAAACCTTATGGACACAACAACTATAACATATTTGATAAGTTCCCTCAAGTCTAGGCCTGCTATTTTGAAAGCCATGTGGCTGTGCTGGGGAACAGAAATCGGCTTGGTTGAGTTCCCACTATAGCCTGTATCATGTTAACAAATACAGAGCTGGGGAACATCTCCTTAAGGTTCTCATTATGTGCTGGGGACCTTGTAACCTCTGCCACGATCCCATTATGTAGCATTTAAATCTGGGAAACACAGGAGCATGTGTTTTTTCTGTAAAAATGAATTAATAAATAATAAATTAATTTGTAGTTTTATTTACAGTTACTATTCTCCAAAACAAAACAAAGGTTAACCAAAGTTAAGGTGGTGCAAAAGCATCCAAAATGGAGCAATCTATTGTAGCTTATAAGCCTCGTTGCCCCTTTCATTTTTATTTAACCTCTGTCAGACAATCAACTGCTCCACAAAAGAGGAATGGTTTGCAGACAGTTATGAGACAGGAGTCGATGCTATGAACACATCTTTTGAATAAAATGTGTGAACTTTTTGTCCCATTAGTGACCAAGCTAATGAGCTAAATAACTTAAAATTAGCAAGCAGTTAGCAAGCTCATTATCTCAAAGAGCATGTTTCCCCCTTCACTACAACTCCATTTAATTAAAAGCCTGAGAACAGCAGAGTTAACAGAGCACAGTGAAAAAAGTTCAGGGATCCATTTCAAGTAACTATCACTAGTATTTTTATGGCTGGCTAGTGTTTGCAGTAGTTCACTTACTGTGTGAGCGTAGTCACTACATCATCAAGTCTCCAGAACTCTCCAGATTATGCAAACACATGCTGATTAATTTTACTGAGCTGCTCTCATTATCAGTATCAGTGAACAGTGATCAAAAAATTGTAAAATGGAGGCTGCTGGACATAACTGAAGACAGTCTTTCTGGTTGATCTAACTTTCACTGCTTTGTACTTAATAAGCTGTTTGCCAAGGCTGGATTACCAACTGGGCAAAGCGACAAAAAAAAGATGCATGATTGCATTCTTATGTGATCTGTAGCTCTGTCTTTCAGGGAAATACACTTAAGTATATTTGAGTAGTACAATGCAGTAAGCATCACACACACACACTCACAAAGAAAACAAACTATTTAAATTCTGTGGACTTTTCCCCCCGCTTTTCTACTTTTTCCTGCTCTCTACATGACCTCCCAACAGGTGATGAATGGTGGAATCAGGGGGAAACAATGAATGACTAATTTTAATTACTGATTTGAAAATGTTGATACTTGGGAACCCTGTCATTGCCAATTGAGAGACTTGTATTATTGAAAGTTTGTAGTCTCAAAGTTTCAGACAAAAACAACATTTCTGGCTCAATTAAAGATTTCAGTTAGGCTCCAGCAAAACACAGTGTTATAAGGAGAGTATATCTGCCCTCTTGGGAAACATGTTTTAGTACATGGCTGTAGAAAAAGTAGCTGAGCAATGTGTGTAATTGGTGAAGAGTGAGCAGCCTCCATGTAAAAATGATGAGGCTGGATAAGGAGGAAGCTATTTGTTCTGATGCTGTTCTAGTCGAGCTAATTAATTTCAGATAGATGTGCTTTGCTGTCAACATCCTGTGGCTTTAATAATGGATTCCATATTATCAGATTCTGACTGGTATTTGCATTCCCAAGAGAGAGGAGGGCCACATTTGTTGATTTGTGCCCAGATTGGCAACAGCAAGTTTATTTGCTGATATCTACTGTGTGCTGAAAGAAAATGACATCCTTTACAATCTCACTTGATAAGTCAAAATATATTGTAAGTGGTTACATATCATATATAGAGAGGGATTTAATGTGTAGTGCTACAGTTCTGCAAACGTCTTGCATGGAAGACAGTCATCTGTATCTTCACTGTCTTCCATGTTAGCAAATGTAATTCACAACCCACGTGAGAAGTGATTCATTTTTGATCATGTGAGGGTTTCCTAACGCTTCCTGTACCTATAGCCTGTTGTGTGAAACTTAGTTAAGCACAGGTAGTTTATCACATTCTGAATATTTTAAAACCTAAAATAAAATATTTATGCCCCAAATAATGAACTTGCAACTCCCAGACTTTTTACGTTGGATTTTCCCAGCAGAGAATATACAATGTAAGTCACCGCTGATTATCTCACTTGCAAGTCTTTGCCTCATTGTTTTTTGTCAATAGCCATGAGTAATGGACTCCTTTAACACCTTCATTTTCTGACTTTGAAATGGATCCCCAGGGGAATAATGCAAGCCTCCGTAGTTAATTTCTGTCCGATACCTCCAAACACTCGGCTTCATTGTTTTGCATAATGTCCATGAATAATGGACCTGCTTCCGTGCCTTGTCTTGTAGGTGTAGTCACCAAAAGGACCCAGTGGAAGCAGAAAATCCCATTTGGGGATTGCTGTGAGGGTTCATCTCCGCCAGGCGTAACATGTTGTGGTCTGCTGTTGCTGTCTGAATTATGGGCACATCACAGTCAGCGTGTGTCTCCCTATCATTATCCTCCAAAGGTCATGCAGGCCGACAGTAACAATGGGGATTCTGGTGACAGATGTATTAGGAAGGTCAGGTCTCGTCTGCCTGATTTTTGCAAAAGGGCAAAAAAGTCAGACCTTGAATGACAGTGAGCATGAAGTCGTGATGTTTGTGGTGAGTTATTGCATGTGTACTTCACTTACTTTAGTCTTATATGTGCTATGGTTGAAGGGCACTGGATTTAAAAATCCATGATATATTTGTTGGGTCACCTTACAAACTTTTGTGAAGGATGATTATGACAAAAGTGTAAAAATCTAAAAATGAAACTCTATCCTTAACAGAAAATCCTCCTGTAATTGCAAACTTGCCCCTTAAACCTAGATCAGCTTTTTGCCAAACAGGATCACTCAGAGACAGTCTTACATAATAGACTCTGGAATGCCAATATTTTTTCCAAAGAGTTCTCACTGTCTGACCTTATCATTGAAGTATCAGTCAGCCTTGTTTATATTCTACAGAGGATGTCCAGCTGATGTACTGACCTTCTGCTGGCCTTGTTGGAGGTCCTCAGAAGGAAAGCTGTGAACAGCTTGTCATTTCTAAAGTGTCTGCCTAAATGGTATTAAAATGTGTTTAATCTCTGGCCTGTTTTTGGTTTATCATACAGAGTAAACTATAATCAATCTTGTTTTCAAATATGATCTTTTTCTCCAAATAATAAATGGCACCCTGGAATATCTTTCTTCTTTACCTTATTGTTTTTTTATGTATTCAGGTCACCCTTGAAAATGGAATATCGATCTCAGTGGGACTTAATTTACCTGATTAACTAAAGGTTGATATATATCAGCAATTAAAAGTGGTGTTCCATATGGTAACCATAAAAACAACATTCAAAATACTTTTTTTTTCCTTATAGGGCAAATTGTGGCAGGCTGGTGTACAAACATTAAAACTTCAAATTATATGTAAATGTACTAAATTGTTCATAATGCATCCATCCATCAATTATCTATACCACTTAACCTTAAGGGTTGCGGAGAGGCTGGAGCCTATCCCAGCTAACATCAGGCGAGAGGCGCCCTGGACAGGTCGATAATGCAGTATATTTTTGCAAATCAACATCAGCATTAGTTCATTTGCATGGAATGAGTTATTATCTGAATGAAGAAATGTACTGTGTTATCATTTAGTTCTCTTGGCTCTGACCTGGTCACTCCCCACTCCCTGTCCTTACTTTTTTGTGGGGAGTGAGGGTAGATTGTGACCTTGTCTCTCTCCACTCTCCTGAGGCTCTGACTTTGTTGTTTATCATTGCTACACCCAGGAGAGTGGCCAGTGACAAGGTCGGTCTGGACTCACTACCAACTCTGTCAATCCCAGGGAGTGGGGCAATGACAATGACAACTTAATAACACAGGTTGATCACTGAGCCACTCTAAATGATTTAACTCCCAGGCTGAAAGTGAGTTCTACCCTCTTTATAACATCACAAAATGGATATACACCTTTTCATACATTTAATCGCTATTTTTAACCGCAACTGCAACCAGAATACTTTTATGTTAAGTACACAATATCACTTTACTAATATAAAAGCAATAGTGGCCATCAAGGTTAAAAGCTAAAATCTGGATAGGTGAGCTAATCAAAGAAAGTTTTGTAGCCAGCTGTCAGCAGAGCCCACATCTGTCCAAATTCAAGATAAATGCCATTAATTAAAGATTCAAACACAGTGAAGATCAATGAATGGTGCTCTTTGTCAGCTATATTTTGCTCAGTTATATTTAGACATTGTTTGGATGCAAGTTCTCTAGAGGAATGTGAAGGCTCCAGTCGTGGTCAATTTGACATTTGTGCTGAAACCAAAGTCTCTGAGTTGGATGGTCACATTAGTAACTTGTCACATCAGGCATTTAAATGCTCAATGGATTCTGGCTCTGACCAAATCAGCAACTGCAGTATAACCAATTAACCTCGGAGCAAACAGATCCCATACTGCATAACAATGTAAAAAAGACTTTTTCAGCCATTTCCCATTACTTTAATTGTATTTTAACCTATCTAACTAGGGTGGTGGATTAAAAAATGTACTCAACTTTGACACTGTGAGGAAACGACATGTATTCAAATCCACTTCTTTGACATATTGTGCATTAAAAGGAATAAATAAATATTAGAAATTGTTCACCACTTGACACACAGAGGTTCTTATAACAATGCCAGCAAGACTGACTTATTTTACCTGCTAAGTAAGGAAATTCTGAATCAACAAACCTATGCTAAAACTTCTCACAATTAGATGAGGGGGTCATTGCTGAGGTGAAAAAAAATGTGCTGAAGTAAACAATTTGTGAGATGGTGTAATTCAATTTCCATATCAAAAGCATAATGTGTATTTGAGTGTTTCCAGTGAGTCCTGTGCTGCTTTAGCATTTTCTTTGATGTGGACACATTGGTGTTCAAACAAACACATTATCAGCTCCTCCAGAAGGACTAGACCGAGACTGCATGGCTCACAGACTTCCAGCACATCTCTGTTCTGTCTCTATACTACTCTAAAAAGGGTTGTCAGATCAGTATATTGACTCTACTTTTCTCTCCCTAGGAGTACCAGATCGATATTATCTTTGCCCAGACTTGGGTGGACACCCGTCTGCAGTACAACAGCAGCAGCATGCGGATTCTAACCCTTAACAGGTACACTGGATTTACTGAAGATATAATGCAAATATACTGACAGCTTTATTTCAAATTCCCAAGTATGTCAGCTTTGCAGATGTAGCATCAATTCCTAGTTATTGATAATTACAGCATCTCCTATTCAACTATGTTTTTTAAATCAACTCTAATTCGAAGACTCTGCTGTGAGTGTCTTTCTTTCCACTGTAGCAACTATTGTTTCAACATTTTCATACTGTGAATATCTCATTTAAGAACAATATTCCCCTCTCTCTCGGGAAGAGGCCTGTAATTAATGGAACAAATTGATTGATGTGCTTTGTTTCCCCATGTTGCGCGGGTATTTCATTATGCTCTTATTGGGAAGTGGAGCTGCTTCATGCTTTTCAGAGAAATCTGAAGGAATTCAGCAGCAATCTTCTCTTACCCTCTGCTCCCTTTCACTCTGTATATTTTTGTCTGTCTCTTATTCAACCAGCAATATGGTCGGCTTGATCTGGCTGCCCGACACCATCTTTAGGAATTCCAAGACTGCCGACTCTCACTGGATAACGACGCCCAATCAGCTGCTCCGGATATGGAACAACGGAAAAATACTCTACACACTGAGGTAAAAACCTCCAGAACACATGAGAACACACAGTGCAGTCTGATGAAAGAGACAAAAGACTTTGTAGAAATCCAGTAGTGAAAGAGTGGCAGGCAGCACCTAAAGTAAGAATTTAATGTAGGAAAACATAAAAAAAACCTTTTCAAACTATATTACTGTTTTTGACCATCAATACCAAATACTGACAGTGACTGAAACCATATTCACAAGTACAGACACTCCAGAGTCTTTGAAAAATATGAACATGCCATTTGTTGAACATATAGAATCCAGATTTGGGCAAAAGAGACTAAGTGGTGAAAGCAACAATGCATGACCAGGCAAAGGTTGGTGGGTGACGGGGAAAATGAAGTTTGCAAACAGGTTCTGCTACATCGCATTATACTGACAGGTGTTTCTATAATTTTGTCCTCTACTCTATGTCATGAGGGAAGGCTAAAAAAAACAGGCGCAATTTAATAGACTTTCATCCATTTCCCATGGAACAATTGCAATCCATCTTGCAAATCAGATTCAAGTTCCTCCTGTCAGGAGGTAGTGGTAAAGCAAACGAAGCCAACTGAAAAAATGACACAGGAAAAACAACAATTGCACTTTAGCAATTAGGCTCCAAAAGTAGCAGTTTAGCTAGCTCACATTTATCCAGAAACTAACACAAATCTGTGCATGAATTATATTCATGAACGAGCGAGACAAACATTTTATCGTCTCGTTCACACCGCTCCCCCACACAGGCCATTCAGCAGCTGAACTAATCAGGGATCAGATAAACACCACAACAGCATACTACACCTTCTCTTCTGTATGATTATGTGTGCTGAAATCGCTGGAGCTGCTTTTTCCTGTTGCTTTAATGAAACAGGGAAAACTTGACTGTAATTTTAGTGCAACTTCGGTTTCCATTATCACAGGGGGCAGACCCTGTGAAAGCTATTTCCACAGACTGTTTACAGATGTAGTTACACTCTGGTAGGAGTAAGCATTATGTGTATGTATTCGAGAGACATCCAGCTAGAATGAATCAGATTTTAATCATCTTGAATGTTTATTAGATGCATTTACATGTACTGTTGCTTTTTTGATATTCACGCACAAGTGGCCCTGTGTAGTGGCCCTGTACCAACAGTCAACTTTGATTTCTTTTAGCTACTGTGATCTTTCCTGAAGTGTAACCAAGTAATTTTTAGTTCCTTTACCTAACTTGCCTAGCATTAACCAGAGTGGTGGCAGATCAGAAACCAGCTTTATAAATCATTTTTGGAACAGTGCTTTTTAAATTTTGGAAGACACAAACAAACAATGTCAACCTGCTGACAGGGGCACTCACAAAAAAATGATCTGTCATGGGTTGTTTTGGACAGCAACATGGCATAAAGCAGCAGAATACAAAGAATTTTGGCTTGGTTTATTTTTGCTTGTATACAAGCGCAAACAATTGAATATCTTAGCTTTTGCCTTGCTTTACCTTTAGCATAGAAGGATAAAAACTTTTCTTAACACGTGTCAACATGTCGTGCGTTTCTGCTCATTTTATTCTGTTCTTCCTGACAGCATCTCAGTGGTAGAGAAATGACACACGGGGGGAGGTTTGTGCGTGTGTGTGTGCATGGACATGACAAAATAACCCTGTGTCTGTGTCTACCAGAAAAAGAAAAAAAAAAAAAACAAACTCTGGATTCGAGTGGACAGGTCCTTTTTAAATTTGAGTGGCATCTGGGTTTATGAACCCTCAAGCTCTGACATGAGCTTTTTCTGTCTTGAGGATCCAATTTCACCTGCGTGTCCAGGATTTCAAACTAGACCTCGGCCAAATAGCAAATATCACGATGAGTGTTTGTTTTCAGCCCCCTTGGAGGACCAGATGTACAGCTCCTGCTGCATCAGGATAGCTCAGATTCTGTCATGAAGGGGTGAATAACTCGAATAAAAGTGTGCTAAAATGTAAGGTTCTTCTCTGAGCATTCATTGTGTTTGTCTTGACGGGTAAATTTCAGTTAGTTCTGAGTAAGTTGTGATGCTTCATGCTGTGTGAAAATATTCAGTAGGAAGCAAAGGAGCTTTTCAGACAGACAACATAAAATTGTTCTAATTATTACCTGAAATCTAACTCATAATTGTAGGGGAATGATTTGGGGAGTTGTAGAGGTCAATAATATTGTGATCATGAGCCTCTAAATTGAGCCATAGATATGGTTTATAGCACCAGGAGTGCAGTAGTTCATAACTCAAATGCTCTGCTCTAAGGCACCACCAACTTAAAAGCTGCACAAATCAATAGTTTTATGTTAACAATAGACCTAATGATTATGTGTAATGTGTAAGGGTTTGCTAATAGTGCCAAACCCACAGAGAATTACCACCCAACTCTGCAGTTCCTCTTTAGCTCTATGTAGCGTCTCAGCTTCAGTTTAGCTTATTGTTTCACTTTTCTGGTCCCACTTTGTTTCCAGCTGCTGGAGACAATGAAATATAAAAAGAAGCTCCACTGTATTCTACCTGACCAGTACCAAATTGCAGACAGCCAAACATAGCAACTAGCTTCAAAAAGCAGGCGTGTTTAGCAGCGAAATGGCCAAATACTTTTGCCAGCAGTTTGGGGAAAACAAAACTAGTTAAATTGGATCAATAATCAGGTGTCCAGAAACACGACTCCAAATGCATGCTAATATTACTCCATGTCTGCTGAATGTAAATAGGCCACCGTATGCTAACACTTTCAAGATAGCAGCTTTAGGTTAGGTGACAATATGTCATTGTTGTGGTTTTAGCTCCCAATGTGGCTAAAGAATCCCATTAATGTGGCTTTAAGAATCTTTTCTTTAATTTTAACAATTTTCTACAGACCCCAGGTATTTTCCAGTCCAAAAAAGAATTTTATTGGGTTTGATGGTGACACACTTCACTATTTTTTGCTTAATATTGTGACAAAGGTGTGAAACAATGAATATGTATCCTGTTTGTGACTGTAGTTTGTGGAATAACAGGTGCTGCACTTACATCTGCAGTAGCAGGCCTTGGCAACCGTGACAAAATATTTTGCCAGCAATCTTCTTTTGTTACAAATGATTAGCACCAAACACAGCTGTGTGTGGATGCTAACAGGGAAGTGCCTTCCAAAGACCACAATATGGTGGCTCCTAGGGAGACACAAATTCCACATACAATGGAAAAAAAAAAACATCCTCTCGAGACATTCCTCTCCACAGCCACAAACTTCCCCCAGAAATGTTTGGATTTTAATAGCTAATTTCACTTCTGCTAATGCGTGTCTCGGTGATGAATCTGAAAATGATTGTTTCATTAAAAGGATATTAAGTCTTGAAGAGGCGCATGTTTGGAGGCGTATTTGCGTTGACTGACACATCTCTCTCTCTCACACACACACACACACGTCTCCTGTCTTGCTGCTTCCTCCCCTCACCTCAGCTCCTCACTCTTGCCTAAATTTGGACATCCTGGCCGCTGACAAGGATGGAGAGCGAGCATCTGTATATGCAAATTGAAACCGTACATCACCTGCACTTTGTTCACCTCCAAACAACACGAGTGAGGCAGCCCTCTTCCTGCTTTGAACGAGGCTCTGCTTTTGTGCTCTAAGTCAGTTCATTCATGAGAAATTGTACCAGGGACAAAGACACAACAACTGAAATAAAAAGCCTGTTTTTATGATGGTCTCGTTTTTACAACCATTATTGCATCCAGTGAAAATTAATTTTAGGATGATGGAACACTCAGAGAATACAGACTGAGTCAGATTCAGGTTTATATCTTGCATTTAAAACAAATTCCCTGTGTCTTTGTGATCACTATTGCTTCTCCAACACATCTGGTGTATTGACTTGTCCAGTGATCGTAGCTAAGTACTCCTGTTTTTAGAAGCTAACATGCCTTTGGGCCCTGACCTATAAGTTAACGCCATCTTTGCAAAAAACATGTCCGACGCTGATGATTAAACAGTTCTGTCATTTTGAGGGATTTCACACATCAACCAGGCAACCGAGTGTGATCCTGCACCATCTGGTTTGAAGCCAGCGCTTCATATACTGTGATGCAAAGAAAGTGCATTATGTGGTATAAGCAATGATGAATACTGTGCATTCACACCATGTGCTTCATGGACTGAAAATGGAGAATCTGAAGCATTTTCAGTGCCTTGAACGTCATTGTCTAAGTATTTCTGTCTGTGTGTGTTTCCCTCCCTTTCCAGGATGACCATCAACGCAGAATGCCAGCTGCAACTCCATAATTTCCCAATGGACGAACACTCCTGTCCTCTCGTCTTCTCCAGCTGTGAATATTGGCAACGAACACGCACACACATACGCACACACACGCAGACAAATATGCACATATTCATGCATAACAATGCCTATATATGTAACACCTGCCAAAGTAAAACTTTTAAAGCCAAGGTAGAGAGAAAATAGAAACCAAGATGAGCAGTGTTGACAGATTTACATGAAAAGCCAATGAGTCAAAAGTTTTAAGCTGACATTTAAAGCTACAGGAAACCACAGCAGGGAGGTGTTTAGCAGCAGATAAAGGGAGATTTTTGGGAAAACTTTAAAGCGTTATTGGCTGCTTCAGTCGTACTGCACTGGGCTGGGGTTGCTGTGAGCCATTTAAAGTCAGGGGAAAACAGGCAGGTAAAGTCGTGTGAAAAATAACAGAATGTCACATTGCTGCTCTTTCGTCTTGCGCTGTGGCACAGAACTGAGAGCTCAGCTAAAGTAACGTGTCTTTTCATTTGGATTTCTATAGTCAGCTCTGTAGTCTCTCGCCCTCAGTGTGGGTCTGATAAAACAGTGCTGCAGATTTACACCCACTTTTCTCAGGCATTAAATTTCAGATGCAGTTTGGTCTGTGGTGGTAAATCAAGCTCAGCAGCTATTTGTATGAATTTCCCATGTTTTATACCTCTAATCAGGAACACCCTAAAGTACATATTGTATGAGACCAAACCATTTTCAGAGGTGCTGCCTTTCTTCCGTTTTATTGGTGCCAAACTTAGCTGTGGTCCTTTAGAAACTAAGGACAAACACAACTTGGCTGTGTACACCTAGATTTTTCAGGTTTACAAGACAAAACAAAAACATTTTATTTTGAAATATTGTTTTATAGACTAATTTGTATGTTGATTTTCTAAGATTCTCAATCATATTAATATTACTGGCAGGAATTCACAGAAACAAGGATGCACAGCATTATTTTAAGTCCAGCCCGTATTTCTTCCAGGTATTCTACGGAGAGAAGGATGCTGATAGTAGATCTGCCTCTCAATGTTTCATTGGATTCAGATGAAGGATCAGGATCTCTAATGATAAGGCAAAGAATGAAGCATCCAAAAACAGGATGTTAGGTATAGGTATATAGGAAGGAGGGATATAAAGGCAGTTCGGAAGAACCAAATGCAAATATTATTATTTTGAGGCAATGATTTGACTCAGTGAACTGCATTTATGTTAATGGATTCAATGGGTATACCTTCATTATGAGTAAATGCAAAGTGAGGCTCAGTACAGTTAATGAACAAAATGCTTAGAACCGCTTTCCTTACTGTAGCTGGCTTAGCTCAGAGTGATCCCAATGTTTATAGCCACATAGTAGTTCAGTTATAATGTTTCTACTGCTGCACTGAAGCCATAATAATGAGTTTCCATTCTTTATGCTTAACTAAGCCAACCTGCTGTGGTCTTGTGGTAGCTGGATGACATATTTCTCAAAATGTTGAACTATTCCTTTAAAGGTCAGCAAGTGGGTAAAAATAGGTATTGTTGCATTTAACAGTGCCTTATTATCTTACCCACCACCTAAAAAGCACCAAAATCCCATTATATTTAATATGAGAGGTCACTGTATTGGCACAGACATCTACCACTGCTAGATATGATTTAATTTTGGTAATAATCATTACCTGACACGACTGCAGATGGCAGTATTTGTCACTGGCCATTATTAAAGCTCCTCTCAATTGACTATTTTCGCATTTATATACAATTTGTTCACAGTGTGATGAGACCGGATGTTACAGTACTGTAGGTAGTGAAAGCGCTATTGACCGCAAATGGGTTTCCATTATGTCTCTGCTCTCAGTGAAAGGATTTGCAATAATAACCCCTTTTTTTCCCCCAGTCTCAGTCTATGACCATGTGGAGTCTGTGACCATTTTTTTTCTGCAATGGATGAACAGCTAGTGTCTTCAATAGCACTGAATTAAAGCTGTGGAGTTTTATATTTTATATGTGAAGCCGAGTGCTGCCATTACCCACGACATGTTGATAGCTGATTATTATTACTCAAACATATCTTGATTAAAAATCACTGCATAATTTCATGGTGTATGTTTTAGATTTGAATCTCTCCATTTAAAACTCATATAACTGTGCTTTATTCAGGGTTTTCTGATCTGTGCAAGATTTCCTGATAATTACGGAACATTGGAAATTACATTTGGAGATATTACTGAAAGAAAGCTCAAAATGGCAAAAGTTTAAGAGGTTTAATTACCTCTCAGAGTGGAACAAAATCATCTTGATAAAAAATTACAAAACTTTCACGTAACTTAACTCTTTTAGAAAACGTAAAGCTGCTTTCCAGATTTTCAAATGACTCTGGTGAGCCATTTATCCATTTGGAAGTTTGAAAGAAACCGTTTCCATCAATCTTAATATCACGACATAACAAGAGATGTTTTCAGATGCCAAAGCACATAAAGTAACTGAGCAGCGAGTGTTTGACTCAAGTTGCCTCCGTCTGTTTTCCATAAACACGTCGCCGCCCTACAAATGACACATTTTAATGGCAGATGGTTTGCAAGATGAAGATCTGCAGTAGAGGAGGATAGAGAGACAGAACTGAGATGACTTATAGTCTCTCCCAGTCATTGTACACCAGGATGAGATCTGATAATGAAGCTGCAATTGGCCCTCGCTATTCTCCAACGTCCAAACACATAATCCTACACGCTGTAACATCCACTGCTATCTCTCTCTTACTATTCAAGTGCGTGTGGCTGTTATTATGATATTGTAGAAGTCTGATGCACAAGGCTTTTAAAATCCTCTGTCTCTTCATCATGAAGCAAATTAGAAGACTCCCCATTATAGCTGTAATCAATTTCATTTATTGAGATAGAACAATATAAACACGATGAATGCGTCGATGGTCTTGCTAATCTTTCTTAGCAGTTCTGATTATTTTGAAAGCAGATGTATTCCTGCAGCATTATGCAAGAATCTGACATTTACAACATGTTCTGGATTCATTTCTGTTCTTGTTACACACAAGCTTTTATAAGTCATTTTATATTCACTGTACAATACATTGGAGAAAACACTTTTCTGACAGCTGGTGAGCTCGGTATAAAAGCTATGAAAAGCTTGAACTATGAAGCTTGAACTTGAACTACAAGCACTTTGGACTCATGCAAGCAACCACAGACACAGGCAATCACTTGCTGAAGAACACCCTCTGTGGTTCTATATTGGCAGGATCTTTACATTTTTACTGCACATGCCATTAAAATGCTGGCTATGACTGTGGGTACTTAGCGGTGTGCAAGAAATGTGACCTTTTCCTTTTGCTGCTTGTCAATCAGCTGTCAGCCACAGGATGAAATGCAAGAAACAATTTCTCAGAACTGTAACCATATATACTCCAATTTAATAGCAGCTTTGTAAGGCTGTAGATAAGCACAGTAGTGCTTTAAATGCTAACACATCTTAGTTTAGCATTTATGCATGCTAACATTTACTAATGAGCTATGAACTACAACCGAGGCTGGTTGGGAAAGTCATTAGTTTTGCAGGTATTTGGTCATAAACCAAAGTATTTGGGAGGGGGGGCTGATGATGAAACTAAAGGAAAGGTCAGGGGATCACCAACATTGTGGCAAACAGGAAACTGTGAATAAGTTTCATGATAGTCCGTGCAATAGTTGTAGGAACCATTAATATTTGTAGCAAATTTCCTAACGATCGATAAAATAGTTGTTGACATATTAGTCAAACCAGCTGTAAAATGATCACCATCAAAAAGGTGCAGAATTAACCGCATCTCAGAGCCGTTCAAACAGGCGAGTCATACATTTAAAGATGTAATCAGCAGATCTCATTCACTCCTGCCCAAAAAAGCTGAGGACCCCCATCATGACTGCCACAGGGCTTGTCACATTATTTGAAATCCCCCAGCAGAGGGGTTTTAAATGGTCAGTCATCAGGACTTGCCACTCTGATTTCCTGTTTTTCACTACTTTCTTGTGTTCATTTTGAAAAGCTCATCTGAAGCAGACTTTTTGAGTGTAAGTGTGAAAAACAAGGGAAATAATATTGAATGCTCAGAGTTTACATTCCCAAAGCAGCTGACACTGGAAATAAACTGTTACTGACCTTTCATACGGGTATGACTGTTGAAGAGAATTACTGCTCTGCAGTGGGTGAAAAAAAAGTGCTTGCAGTCTGCTGTTTTCTTTCCTCACTTTATGATAACTTATCTTTACTTAGCACACTGGACTGTATGTTCAGACAAGGGGAAGAACTGTAATTTTAAACATGCAGCCTTAGCACACCCACATGTGTTCATGCTGAAGGTAGATTATATAAGTATGGTTTCCACTTCTAAGACAATAAAATGAGCTTTAGAGAGTTTGGAAAATCACATAAAGCTATTCAAATCATAATTTCCCAGATGTGGTAAACTTTAGCCAGCCTAAAATGCAACCTTCTTTTAAGGTTGAATTCAAATTTGAAAGAATGTGAATGAAATGGAACTGCTGGTGGAAATCGGCTAACTTCGGCGAGACAGGTGGACTACTTTCTACTCTGAAGCTAGCTAGCCTAGTTTGTGTTTGTGTGTCCTTTTTCCAGTACTTAACAGCATAATGTTGTACTGTAATGGAAACTTACAGTAGCCTAGCTTGCTAGTTTCCATTTTTTGATTAAAATAAAACCGTAACAATATAATAGGTCTATTTAATTGTTGAAAAATGCAAATTGTTGAATTAAATTAAATAGCTTAAGTACATAACCTGTGCTGGGTTTTTGAAAAATGGGAAAAAACATAATTTCCTCACACAAAACGTGAAAAGGATTTAAGTTTGACTTTAAATCTCATCTCACTGGCAGATATCCTCACATATAACAGGATTTGTTTACAGAATTGGACAACCCTTGTCTTCTTTGCTCGGAGGATAGACAGAGAGAATATTACAGCCAAGGCCACGGCAGATTGTAATTTATAACATTGGGTGAGAACATGTTACTTCAGGGGGCTTTTAAAAGGCATAAGAGATGACAAACATTTAGCCATGAAGATACACTGGTAACACAATGGTAATACGGTTTGCAGTAAAGATAATTGTACAAATACACCAAGGGAAATATGATGGCAATTACATTTGCCATCTATATTAGAGTTGCATCATGGTGATTGCTCTTCTTGGTTATAGATGGCTATCCTCTAAATGAGATCATTTACATAATTTGTCTGGTTTCCACTACAGGGAACAACAAGGCTTGACACCTGCTCATTATTGCTGTCATTCATTTTTCTATGTAAAACTGCTTCAACTTGTCAAATTAGTTCAGCTTTATTTTTACATAGAGACACTGTATTTAGCGTATTAGCTTCAACAGAAATTCAACTTCCTACATACTTATGTTACCTGTGTTAAACTCTTCCACATGAAATCCAGCTGGTTTTAATGCTAAACATGTCCAGGATCAGTGCAGTACAAAGTGGTTCCAGCTTTACACCATTTCAAACAGGTCATTCTCCAGGCTCCTCTATGGAAAAGTACTATTACATGTCAAGTCTAACAACAGGCTTGTCACAGAAATATATGGAAGATACAGTCTATACACAAAAAAATATAAATTGCCATTTAATTGCAAGTAATACTAAATTTAATTACATGTTAGAGTGGATATTTGTTAACTGCGGTTGCACTACTACAGATTCCAAGCAAACAAGTTAATGGTAATTGCTCAGTTGGTCTGCAGTCCACTGAATTGCCTATGAAAACTTGCTGTATAAATTTGTATAAATCATGCATAAATCAGGTATAAATCATGCATACAATAAAAACTGCATTGCTGCATTAATCTTTCCTGTATTCTCTGCCTTCAACTTTTATCTCAGTCTTTTTCTCCTGCTTTCCCTCTTTCTTTCACACACCTAACTCGCTCTCTGTGTGGTTTCCAGACGGCTACCCACGGGACGAGATTGTGTACAAGTGGAAGCGAAACTCAGTGGAAACTTCAGACCAGAAATACTGGAGGCTTTACCAGTTTGATTTCATGGGGCTCAGAAACACCACAGATGTGCTCACAACGACAGCAGGTAAGAAAGGCGGCAACAAAAGGTCGAGGAAAGGCCAAGAACGCTGGGACTTTAGTCACAAATAACATACTGAATGGCTGCATTTCACAGTGTTATGGCTAATAGTAATATAAAACTTTATTGATGCCTGCAGGGAAATTCTGCTTTTATTTCTACCCTACCCTGCAGAGAGGTCAGAGGTCAGTTCTCGTTGCAGACTTGCAGGTAGAGCCAGTAGGATTTCAGAGTCTTGCTTGAGAACTCCTCAGCTTCTCGAGCTGCTTGACTACCTTTGTGCCCCGAGCTTTGCACAGGTTAACATTAGCACCATGCCCATAAATGTAATCATATAACTACAAGCTCAAAGCTCATAAGTATTCCCCTCGGGTGTAAGGGCAAATAGGTTTTTCCACTGACATTAATCACCAAGATTAAAGATTAAAAAGGAAGTTTAATTATTCAATCCTTTTCCTTCTCTCTTCCCATGCTTTCAGTGTGGTTATTAGGCTTTGTGTTCTTTGATGATTTGATTTAAGTTTGTTGTTTGGGAGGCGGTGGCAGCTGGATAAATATTGCTGCTCCAACAGGTGCCAATAATTATATCCATAACTGGCACAGGGTGGACAAGTTCCTAATACATTTTTAATGCTTTCATGTGACCCTTGCAGTTAAAAACAGATTCTAATGGCTTAATAAGTGAAGCACTATGAATGGGGGAGATAGAGACAGACTATAACACAGTGATTTTTAACCCCTATTAACCTTGTTTATGAGCTGCATATATTCCTTCTAGTTTGTGCCATACGGTCTTTTGTCTTTGGAGAGGCATGCTTGGATCTGCATAATGTGTCCTTATTCAGCTTTCTAAAAGCTGAACCTCCGTTCATGAATATTCCAGGAACAAGAGTACTTGGCATGATTAGGAGAGGGATAACAGGGAGTGGCTTCAAATTATTAAAGGAGCTCAGTGGAAATTAGCTGCACAGCCTCATTTTGTTTGTAAAATGTCCCAACACATGACATAACTAAATCAAATATCAGATATGTCCCTCTTTTAAACTTAACGTTGACAAATTCAGGAAATAACTGTTTGTATAAGTCTGTCACCCACTGGGAATCTTTTATCTAATGAGAAACTGCTGTTGTATCTTTGTGTTTCTGATCACGAACAAAAAAAAGGTGACTGATGAGTGCATTCATCCCGAGACACATTGATGGTCTTATAAATTCTATGTTTTCCTGGACTCCTGCTGCAGCGTCAAAACACAGCCAAACTAATTTTCTGCTGAGATGCTCAAAAGCAACGGCAAACCTACACATCTACCTCATGCTGTTCAAGAAAATTAGCCGTTTTCTCATTTATTACCTCGTTTCTTTTTCCTGTTTCACTTGCCGGAGCTCTATCTCACGCATGATGATTAGATACCCAGCTAAAAATACCTATCATTAATATATGTCATGACAAACTTCGAAAGTGCTGCGTTTCTCTTCCTCTCTCTCTCATTCCCCTCGTTGTCTTTCTCCCTCTCCCCACTTTATCCTTCATCCCTCATAAACACTGGAGGCATGGGGCTGTTTTAATGAGGACAGAGTGGACAGATCCCCGGCCACAGTGCCACTGGGGACCCCCGCCGCAAATCCACCGTCGTTATCAATTCAGCAGCGTCCTCTTCAAAAGGCCCCAACGTGGAATCCCAAACACTTCAGTGCTTTGTTCTACGATCCCATCGCAAATTCCCCAAAAGCTTCCATTATGCCCTTTTCTGCAGTTACATTGCAGAAATGCTGATGTTCTTCCTTTTCTTTCTTTACATGTCCACCCTGGAAATATTTCAAATGCCTTTTTGTAAAGAATCTGCAGAGAAATTGCTGACAATCCCACACCTTGTTCTCTGATTGCATCCTTGATTACAACACTGACATTCTATTTAATGTCCCCTCTCTATTTCATGTATGAGATCTGTCATACATCCTTTGTCTGTGCTCACTAACCTGCAGCTGAACACAGATCACATTAAAATCACAGGTGGTAGTCATAAAACTATGATGGAGGTATTACTGAATGTGGAAGACACATGACCAGGCATGCAGGCATTAAAAAAGAAAAGTATTGACCATTCACTTAACCCTTCCTTTGAACTGACTCTCCAATCGTAGCTTAGCAATAGGTACAGCAGGCCTGTTGAAGCAGTGCACATGAAAGAGTGATATCAGTATTTAAAGTTTATACAAACATTAGCATTTCTGTCATGCCCTCTTCCAAGTATAAAAGTATACAAAAGTATTTCATTTAAAACACTGATCAGTTCTCAATCTTACATTTTTTGTTACATACATATAACCGCGACTAACTCTGCATTACAACACAAAAACATACAATGTGCTTATTCATTTCCATGTCTTGTCCTTGACTGATAATTTTTTTTACCTGGGATATGTTAGATTTACGAAACTATCAAGACCCCTTTTACAAGATTATCATTTTAAAACAAGTCAACTGAAAATTTTAGCAGTGTTTTCAACCAATGTGTAGGGCTAACGTTAACTTAATTAGCTAGTTACAGCTGATAAAAGAGCGTCAGTAGCTACAAATGAGAAAACTGCTTTGTCTATTTCTGTTTGAAATTATTGAAAAATTACCTAGTACTTCAGCTGCCATGATTTTCATTGTAAACTGCAGATGTGTTGTATAAAAATGTCAGTGAAGCAGGGTTTTTTTTTTTTAAATTTTCCTCCTCAGTGCAAAGATTGAACTGACAACCTTCAGGTCAGGGTAAACCTGAGTAAGGAAAGTGAACAAGCAGCACTTTTTTCTCTTTCATTGCCCCCTCTGTGGTGCCCTTGAGCAAGACCATGAATCCCCTAACTGCTCCAATGGAGCCGCTCAGTAAGTCAACAGATCAGACTGGGGTCGTACTGCAGCTTCTAGGTGTGAGTGTGGAAAACTCATATAGGATTTCTCTCAGCAAAACTTCTAAAATAATTTAACGTAAAAAAAAAAAAATCTAGTCAATTTAATATAAGAAAAACCTTGTTTATACTTGCAGTTACTCAAACTTGACTACTGAAAGCATCACCAATATATCCTTTTACATAACAAACACAATGAAGCAAATAAGGATATTTAAAGCATCTATTGACTAAATTAACAACTTTCCTACTGTGATGACTAACATGAATTTACAAAAATATTTATATGAGATTGTGGGAAATTTTCAAAAGTTTGTATGGAAGACAAATGTCCTGATATACATGTTGTTTCTTTAAAATCACTGCAATTGTGCATCAGTTTATTGAAGAAGGAGGCAGCCTCAGTAACAACATTTTAGCCGAGTTATCTTAAGGTCATTTTCCTTTAGGAGTAGACTCAACTGTATAGCATGACAGAGAGTGTGGACAAGTGTAGGGCAGGCAACTCGGACTAATAAGTATTCTGGAGGAGTGTGTAAACAGAGGGGTTGTTACTGTCCTAACAGAATGTAAACAGGAGGGGCTGTTTGCTACAATGCACAGTTAGAGCACAGAAGTCACCACACTGCAGCTATAGATAGTCCATCTGGGAATGTACATTTGTGCAGCCTCCATTCAGTTATTAATGTAAGTTAAACAGTATTATCCTGCAACATTAAAATAGAATAACTGCAAAATGACGCTTATCTTCTGTGCATTAAACTGACAAATGAAACATTCTGTCGACAGCTTCTACAACTGTGCAGTGCTGAGAGCGAGGAAGTGGAGAATAATTCAGGCAACAATGAATTGTTATTTTATTTACCCCTGTTGGTATATAAAATTGTTTATTTATTTGTTTATTTTAACTAACCAGTATTAACAGGCTTTGGATTGCTTTGGAAGAAGACACAGTCTATCATGGACATAAATGGGAACATAAAATAAAACCAGACAGTTTTATTTAGTTAAATAGCAAAATACACTGTTTTATATTATGCCTGCTGTGTTGTGATTAAGCTCTGCTTTGTTGCAGAGGAGAAAATTAACCAGCTCATTTGCAGTAGTCTCTGTGATATTTAGTAACCTAATTCTTTTTAATACAAGGTCTGATTACATGCATCCTTCCATAATGGGTCAGAGGTATGAAATTCCCCTTTTTAGTCTTATTTTCTTTGTACTGGCAAACAGAGGAGTTCTCACTTCTCACTTCTCATGTTACTGAGGATGTGAGACAGGGTGAGCTCATAAAAGTGGTGACTAAAATGTACATCAAACAACAACTTTCAGCAGTTTACACTGAAACATCAAGTGAACACAACTTGCACTGTAACATGATGTTATTCAGTTGTTGTTTATTATGAAATACAATAATCCTTCCTCAGAGTAAAGACCAAAAAATATACCTTTTTTCTACATTTGTCTCTGTTTCTAGCTCATAGTTAACACCGAATCAACTGGGGAGATATTGTTTATAATAATAAGATCTCTCAAAACAAATCTTTTTTTCAGTATATTTATTTAAAATGAGGTATATATTGTGCTGTGGTATGGAAAGGTTAATTATTATTGTTAATTATTACCCTAGTACCCACTACACATGCATGTGTTTAATTGTTATTCAGTTATCAGCACATACATGAGAACTGATGTGTGTGTGTGTGTGTGGGGGGGTGTCACTGAGGCTGCACCCCCGTTCCTCACAGCATCAGGTGTTGAGCGTAATGGGAGCAGTGGGTTTGAAAGGTTGCACTGGAAGTCAGCATGACAGACTTTTAAAAGTAGAAAGGCCATCTGGATTTAGTTAGGAAAAAAAAAATCTGTCTCTTTGGTGCCAATCCAACTGCTGGAGCCCCAGGCGACCACATAGCTCACATATGCCTCAAAACGACCCTGGACATCACAAAAAAGCAAAAACCTGGAGGCACTGTTCAGATAACTGTTCTGCACTGGTACACATTTGCAACTGTGAGAGAGATAAACACTGCTCTGCGCCAGTGTCACCAGGACACCACGCTCTTTATTCATTGCACCTGGCGATTAAAACGACTATTTCAATTCCATCTCAAGTGTGAGGTGAGATTCAGCTGCAAGCGGAGGACAAAAGGTCTCTTTCTACAGATGTTTTATTCAATTCGACATCCTTTTTACGGAAATGCCTGAGTGACGGCAAATTATCAAACAGCATTCTTAAGTAATATTTAAAGTAATGCTCCTCTGATGCTTCGAACTTTGTCAAGGTTACAGAACAATGGCTTTTGTTCGCCAAGTGTTGTAGCTCAATATCCCTCCTGCTGTCAATTAAGGCTCGCAATAACAAGCATCTTATTGTAGTTAGGCCATTAAAGAGGCAGCAGAATAAATTCTGTCACTCTCCTCATTTTTCTTCCCCTCACCCTGACAGTGCCATTGTATAGTTGCTCAAGTTAGAGATACGTTTCCCTTTACTTTATGGGCTCCGTTAGGGTTTTTCTGTCCTCTGCTCTCACCTTTTTTTTCAGCTATCTCGTCTCTGTCTCTGTCTCTGTCTGCCCTCAATTTGATCCAGATTATCTTACTTTGAGCAATTATAGACTTAATTCCAAACTATCATAGAAGGAACCGAACACTTACTGATGTTTTGTTTGACCAATAATAACAACTTTGACAATTTCAGTAGAGTTTATGGGCTCTTAGCCGCACTGAAACAGCCTTAATTAAAGTTACTGAGGACCTTCAGACACTTCTGATGGTCTTGTTAGAAAACCGTGCTGATTACACTCTGACATTGTTTCAGTTAAACAGAACAGAAAATGCCTGGTTTTGTATGCGGTGTTCCCCAGGGTTCATTCCTCAGCCCCCTCGCTGTTTTTGCAAGAGCTTCAATCCTCAATCCTGTTAGTCCCAGAGATGATATACAGGTCTGTCTTGTTATATAATCAACTGACTAATGTGCTGACTGTCACAGCTTTCTGATAAAGTCCGGAATAAAGTAGAGTCTGCTGTTAAAAATCTAAAAAAAAAAAAAAAAAAAAGGTTTCTGGTGTCTGTTTTGATGACCAAGTAAAGAGCACAGCGTGATGTAGCTCCCAGCTACATATCAGACTTTTTTAATTACTCATGAGCCAGTGTGCTGCTTCAGATCCTCGGGGATGATGGTCCGTAGTTTATGAGTGGGGAAAAAAGTGCAACTTACAATACCAGGGTCACCTTACAATATAGCAAGACTTAAAGAGCAATTTTACCTCTGGAAATGGGTCCATTTCTTAAAACTATGTACTGGAAAGGTGCTGTCTTTTTTATTGGTGCAATATGAATGGACACAATTAAGCAAACAAATGTTGTATTTGCTATTATTCTATGGGGGAAACTCCTACAAAAATGTACTGTACAAGGCTTCTTTCACAGCCACTCTCTTGCCACTGCTGTTATTTCTACATGCCTCCACTTGGAGAGTGTTTATAAAAGGCAAGTGGCGAATTTATTTCAAGTTAGCATTGACCACCGTTATATTCATGTGCACTGAGTCTACAAATATGTGTGTCATGTCTGTAAATTCAGATTTGATTATGAGCTATGACTCAGAAGTATTGTGAAGTAAGCGATTCTTGGCACTAATTGCAGCTCACGTCTCTCCCTTGTTTCTGCATTTTCTGTTTCTCAACAGGTGACTATGTGTTGATGACAGTGTACTTTGACCTCAGCAGAAGGATGGGCTACTTCACTATTCAGACATACATCCCCTGTATCCTGACTGTGGTCCTGTCATGGGTCTCCTTCTGGATCAAGAGTGATGCTACGCCTGCAAGGACAGCCCTAGGTACACAACACCACCACCCATGTATATGTGCAGGGAACTTAAATTCAAAAGGACTTGTGTAACTTAATCTTCCTTGGGAGCAGTAATTTTTTTGCAATACTTTTTAATGTTGCTTTTCTGTTTCAGCCAAATTGGCAGATAACTCCTGTCATCCGTTTGCTTTAATTGAAGTGATGGGAATACTTTCATGAGAGGATATAAAACTTCCTGCCCCTGCTCATTCAGGCTGCGTTAGTGTAATATGAGGGAAATGAGTCGGAAGTTGGCGGCAGGATTTAAAACCTTCTGATAATTCCTGTTCAATCTGAGATTTAGACATCTTGATAGCAAAAGCAATAATCTCTTTTTTGATTGGTAATGGCAATATTATAACTCAGTCTTTGTCACTGTAGTTATTACTAGCAAAAGCAATCATATTACTAGAATACTTGCACATCACTGAACATTACTGTGGAGCAAAAGACAGCAAATGAAGAGGAAGTCATTGTGTGTCTGTCTGTGTGCATTTGCAAAATGAATATGTATGTTTCATCGTAACTTTAGCTGTGCATTAAGCCATTTTGAAAATTTATGTCCCATCAGTGTGGCTTGTTTTTTGTCCTTTATTGTGGCATTAATCTTATTTTTCTTTGCATGAGTTGACATTTGTTTTGAATTATTTCCCTCTCCTGCTGCATGCCTGCCATTAGTTCATTTGCTTTCCTGTGGATGATGATGTTGTGAAAGGTGCTCATGGTTCCATGTTTAAAGTGAAATTCAAGGTAAGTGCCTGAGTAGGTCATGTCCATGTAATGTGCTCTTAAATAGTAATAGGATACTTCTGAATTTACCATTTCATTTCCCCTTAAGATGTGCTATAGTTAAAATGATGAGTGGGCAACAAGAAGAATATATACTGTATATACTGTATATGATGCTGGATGTAAGTCTGGATAGTCACTGTTAAATAAGCTATTTTTTCAGCCATAATAACATTTCAACATAGAACTACGAGTCCAGAGAATGGTTGCTCATTTACTCTCCTGTAGACTTGGTTGCAGCGTAACAGTGTAAATTGGAGCACAAATTAGCAGCTTTCCCATGGTTTCACATTCACACATTTAGGCCAGGAAGCCCCCAAGTACCCCAGTTAGCTCCCTGGCTCTGTGGCACTTGCTGAAGGTTAGACTCTAACTTATTAAACTCCACCACCCAACTTGACCAAGAACTCAACCCGAGCTGGCATCTCCAACCTGCAGCTACCTTCACCCCCTTACTGTCACTTGAATCAAAACAGCGCAAACAACTCTGAAGTGCTTTAATTCCACTCAGTCCCCCCTGCCCTTCATCAGCCTGCTAGTCAGCCAGTATCAAAGAAGGTCATCTGGAACGTCTCAGTGGTAATAAAGGAGTAATACTGGAGTTCAGTTCCTCCCTATTCGTTCAAGAAGAAGAAGAAGACAAAAACTTCAGCCGACAGTCGAACAATAAAGTCGTCTCATGTTGTATCAAATTCACTAATGACAAGCATGTGCCGGACCAAACGGAGCCTCTCCTTTTAGTGCTGTAAATGGAAAGCTGATCATAATACAAGATTGTGCTCAGATGGAGTTCTGCTCAGCTTACTTTTTGCTGTTAGGTTGATGAAAGATGACACGATGACAGCTGAACATCAAAACAGTGTGAAGCAGATGAGATCAAGAGAGACAACAACACAAAGGTTTATTTTCAGTGCGTTAAGAAATGCTGGTGTTTGTAGGAGCGGCAGATATGTGTTGAGATACTACTGCTTTCTGGCACTTTACCAAAAGCCTCATAACTAGTAGATTAAGATACATCAGAGAGGTTTTACTTCATATTAATTTGGCTACAATGAAACAGCTTTTTTACCAGTGTAGGAAAGATTAAGGATTACTGTGTGACACCTGTAGCTGCTGCTGTGTCTCCCAGCTTTCACTTAATCACAGTGTGCGTGTGTGCCTGTCTTACTCTCCATCACTCTGTCAACCTGTCTGTCTGCTCAGTGTAGACAACAACCGAAGGCAGCCAAAGCTTACAGTACCCGGGCAGTGGTGTGATACATCACCAAAGGCAGTGAAAGGCTTGTGATATCCCCTCAGACAACAGGTAGCAGCATAGCAGCAAGCTGCCCCAGTCCCGATAAACATCCACATTCAGCTCAACAACAGAAAGTCATTTAGCCTTTCTTCCCTAGTACATCGCCCTCGTTTTCAGGTTGGCCTGAGACCTGATCCAGAGGCTGAAGGGGAGAGGACAGATAAGAGGAAGAAAAGCTGAGCTGCGAGAGAGGGACAAAGCCAGAGTGTAAAGCAAAGTGAAGGCCTCTGGCACGCGGTGGCAGGGAGAAATGTCAGCAACGGGGGGGGGGGGGGGGGGGGTCGGTCAGATCACGGAGGGGGCGAAGTCTGAGAAAAAGGCAGGTGATGCTGCCCCTCCCCCCCCGGGCTGAGTTCCTTGACAAGCTGCTAACATGTTCCAGGTGGTATTTCCAAAGACCTGTCACTCACCCGCTACTCCTTCAGCAGGCAGGACATTTGGATAGCAACGGGCAAGTAAGAGAGCTGAACTCCAGGTTGATTCCCATTAGACCTCAATCTCTGCAGCTCAGACAGATTTTGGAAGAGATACGGGAGGTTGTTGATGGGGAAATAAACTCACCCCGAGGCATGAGTTGAGAATGTAGGGTAAAAAAGAACTGTGGTTCTGGAGTTAATTGAACTGGGTAGTAACATCCATCATCATGCTACACAGAACTATCTAGGGTAATACAGAATAATATCACAGTGCCAGACAAGTTCATTTCAAGACCAATTCACCAATTGGAAAAAATATATTTTCCCAAATTTGAGGGAAAGCTGATTTTTTTGGATTTGTGTGTCCAGATTTTGAGATTTGACCTGTAAGATTTTTGCTGTCATAATCTCCATCTTTAGGGATAACTCTGGTATTTCTGAACCTTATTGTCCCATGCTTTTGAGTGTAAATGATTGATAGGGACAGAAATCTTTGGAATCAGTCCACTACTCCACTACTACATGATGACCATGAACAGCGGCACAATTGTCTATGTCAAAGCATGTCTATTAAAGTGCTTGACAACAATATGAATAGGATTCCTACAGAGACAGAGCTTTAAAATCCTTCTTGTTTAATCAGTCTCTATATTACTGCCACAAAAACAGTCATTGTAACGAGCAGAACACAGGAGATGCTGGAACTTTGTGTTATTGTGTGACTTTTGGTGGAAGTATTCAGATCCTATACATTAGTAAAAGTACCACACAAAGAAACTAACCAAAAAACTAACCACAAAAACAAGCACTTTAATGAACGTACTATGACTTGGACAATTGCCTATTAGATGACACTGCAGCAGAACAGCACAAACCTGCTTCCCTAGGTAATTTCTATGGGAACCATCAAGGATTGTCTGGCATGCACTGGATAAAGACAGTCATGAATGGATCAGTCATGATTACCCACAGATCTCATTTTGGATGCTTGTCATTTTTCTACCAAAGAAATATCCTCAAAAGCCAGAAAACACACTGTTGTGTTATTTTAATTCATCTCAAATATTGGGACCTGGCTAGCAGCAACACAAGTGGCTTATTTCTCAAGATATGAGAGTGATGGGGAAAAAAAGGTAACATTTAGAAACCCAAGGTTTCCCTGCAAGAGCCGTCATTCACACAAACGCTTGTCAAGGTTGATATGTCAGCTTGGGTGTAAGAGCTGACAATGTTCCTCATGGGAGCTCTACCAAGAAGGCAGTGAGTTAAAGATAGGAGCTAGTACAGAGACATCAGTCCCTCAAACTGTGCTGAGAGAGATGGCGGAATCTAAATCGGGTGCTCTGTTCATCACAGGGACAAACTGGTTATATGATCGCCTATGTTTTTCTCCCTGAGCAGTTTCTGTCTGAGATACCTGGTAGGGCTAATGGTAGCAGTCGCAAATTCCAACAAAACAAAATGAAGTTAGCCACAGGGTTACTAATGTGTTTCACAGTAACAACACGTTCATACACTGTAATTAAAAAAAGTAATATGAGGAGATTCTCTGCCCGTAAAGTTGCCACATAAAGCAGGGTCTATAGATATCAAGCCGACCGTCAGAAAATACACGGCTGAGTGAATCAATTAGAGAAGAGTAGACTTGCTTCAGGCTGTTTAGTCCCAAGTGTCTCCTTGGTCAGAGGGGACTCATGTAGGGCCATCTGACTGATTACATGCATGGGAGACGTGGCTTTAAGTCAAGGCCTCTACAGCGTGCGCGAAACACCTTTAATCAGATTAGATTGAAGTTGCCATGTGTAGCATTTTAACCTCAATCACTAGCACATTAATTTGAAAACATCAGCATAATTACCACAAACAAACAAGGCTCTCGCCGAGGAGACTGTCAGCTCCTATGTGCGCCGCATTTTACTTTGTGTTGATGTGGTGGAAAATCTGCCGGAGTGCTTCATAGCTCGAAACAGGAACGCCTTCATTTTTGCAAATACTACACACTTTTATTCCACTTCAACTGGTCCAACTGCATAATTTCAATTTAACTTGTCAGAACATATATATTCACTGTTAGGGCTGCTGTGATCTCTAAGCTTTCTTCAAGCTATTCAGCACAAACATACTGATCCAGTGGAGACACTGGAAGCAAATGGGTTTATAGTAAATGTGGTCAAAAATCCATGATGTGAGATACTCAAAAATAGTGCATTCACCATGTCGTCATTACTTCAGTAAATAATAATACAAAATGTTCATGTCATCTGCTCATTTAGTGGCACCATCATTGCATAACTAACCTGATAATCTGACTTAATTATCATTTTGTGTCTTTCATTATTTACATTCACATTTACTTGCAAGCAGTTCTTCCTTTCTCTGCCTTTGCTGTTGTATTGCTACGTGTCCTGGCGTGTTACCGCCACCCACTGTTGATCTGTGGAATAGCGTGAACTCAACGGTAGGAATATGTATCATGTCGCCCACATACTCATGCGTGTGCATTCTCATGCGTTCTCATTTAACTTTTTTCTACTTTTCATTATCTACAAATTTAGTGATAATTTTCTCATTAATCTTTGAAATGTCAGAAAATAGTTTTTAAAAATGCCCATTGCAATTTCTAAAGCCTAATTTAACACACAGAAATATCTGGTTTATAATACTAATATATGGTAGAGGACTAAGAATGCCAGCACATATTCACATTTCAGAGGCTTTGTCATATTCGCTTTTACTTAAATGAAAACTTAATTATCAAAATAGTTGTTTATTTGAGTCCATTGAATTTATTAATTCACTTATCATTTCAGATGTAGCTAAGTAGCTGGTTATCTATATATGAAGATTTTGTACCCAAAAGCTCTGACTGGTTGCCTGTTTCTCCAAGAGAGAGAATCAGCCATCAGCGGGCACAACAGACCTACAGTATATGAATCGCCAAACAAATCAGAGATGATGTGTGGCAAGGAAGAGAACTGAAAGCAGCCAAAAACAGCTTCATAAATGCTTGATTGTTTTTGCTGTATTAGAACATTGTGGAAAGTTCTATATTTCAGGGGAAAAAAGCACTGGTCTTTGAGCAGATTACGTCTGTAGTCATAATGAAAACCATGCAGAGCTTGTGACCTGACTACTGATCCTTGACTGGTTCTCCTCAGTACTATTTATAGACGCTCCATGAGCACAAGCTGTGGTCTGTTCCACCTGGTTTACCCCTGGACACACAACAAAGGTCAACTTCTGAAATTTGTTAACATTTAGTGGCAACACCCCATCACCACTAGACACGTATGACACTGGTTTATGCCGACTACCATGTACAAAAACAGAAAATCTGTTCTTGTTGCTGTGATCACACCATCGAGATTATTTTGCCCACTGAGGATGCCTGGAGCATATTTGCTTTGTACAGGCATATGCACCAGAGCTTTTCTCACTTCTGTGCGACAGCCCTTGTTTCTGGTCTGTAGATGTGAGACTTTGTGTTGTTCAGATCGCCTGTGCAGCCAGGAATCACCCGGTTGCTATGGCATCATGTAGCGACAATTCCCACAGAATGAATTAAACTGTGCAAAGAAAACTCATGACCTTGATTTGAAATAGCAGCTCAAACTGTGAGCACCCAGTGGGTAGCTTGTGATAAAAAAAACAAAACAAAGACAAAACAGTGTTGTCGATGCACTTGCTGTTTTATTGAGTTCACACTGTTTACAGTGCACTGGGATTTGAACAGATAGTTAGATTTAAGGTATTAGAAGCAGAGAGTTGTTAATTTACCTAGTTTGCTTAAATCTAATGAGCGGGGAAAAGGAGAAAGTCTAGACGAACACTAGACCAGAGGAGGTAGCTTGAAATAGACAGGAGCAACTCGTCTCTATGGAAACCACAGGCAAAAACAGTGGCACACACAGCCATGAAAGACATGTAGGAGATGAGGATGAAAGAGACAGAGAGGGAGAGAGGGAGAGAGAGAGGGATGGAGAGGGAGAGGAAGGGTGAGGCGCAGCATGAAGAGAAAGAGGGGAGGATGAGAAGGATAGACGATGAGATTACTAGAATGATGTGTGTGTGTCACGGTGGTAGATATCAATGCCCCCAGTGGGTATTAATGTCACTGGGTTCATCGCTGTTTGAAAGAATTGATTTCATTTCACCAAGCACACACAATATTCTCCTTTAAGACACCATGGGGAGTAATTTCTCAAACAATGGTGCTGATGACACAATTAAAAGTCATCCCCAATACTTATTTACCAGAGTGACAGGTAATTATTGATACTGATAACAGCCGCATTCACGACTTTAGAAAAGGTTAGTTACTTTCCAAAAGTGACTAGTGTATCAACAGTTGACAGGTGATTGTCAGGTACTTCCCTACCAGACTAGTATGCATTTTCAATTCAGTGTGAGTTTTCACTATAGAGATTGAGCTAATGCAAGAGTTAACAGCCTCATTTCCATCACTCATCACTGTCTTTAAAAGACAAGTGGACTGATGGAGCTTTAGCTCTCCAGAGGCTGACTAATGACCGCAGTCTATACATCAGTCAGGACGTTAACTGTCAGCATAATGTGGCTTTTCAAAACAAATCTCTGTGGGGTTTTATGGCTTGTGACTTTATTGCATATTTTTGGAGTCTGTGCCAAGGAAAGGGAAACTAAAAACTATGCATTGTAAAAATAAAAATACATGCTGTTTTTCAAAGAAGTCAAATTCATGACTTAGTAACTCACAAATTTGACTAATTAGCTCCTAATTTTGACTGTATATACTTTCATTTTGAATTAGCATCTCATAATGTTGGCTCACTAAGTTATATGTTTGACTTTGTATTTCATAATTTTGACATGTCAGAACATACAGTATATTCACTGTCATGTTGAATTGTCATAACTCATCATTTGACTTTAGGAAGTCATGAGTCATTTTGACTGAGTAGCTCATTATTTTTACTTAGTATCTCACAATAGTGCCCTCTAATTTCAGAATTATTACTAAGTAAGTCAAGATTTTTGCTTCCTATCTCACCATTTTGAATTACTAAGTCAAAATTATGACTTACTTTGTGTACATTTATTTTTATCATGCCTGACTTGTATTTTTTCTTTTACTTGGCAGAGATTGACTTCCATACATAAGATACTTCATTAACAATGTATAGCAAACTGCTCATTGCACTAATGGTAAATGAAGACTTTGCCTTGATTAAATATATTCTAAACTCTCAGTTTTGCTCTTGAAAGTACTGATGACTATGTTGCCAAACAGGCATTACCAGAAATAAGAAATGTTTCAATTATAAAATTATCACAAAAAAAGAAAAAAAGAAATCCTTGGGAAAAAAAACTTGAATTGAATCCAGTCACAGTCTAATTTCAAAAAGTCTCAGTTCTTTCCATGCAATGTCTAGAAAGTTTCTACTGTGGCTGCGGTTTTAAAACTTTATTGAATTCATTACCATTGCAGATATACAGGAATACAAGGACATCTTTTACTGCATCCTTGCTGAATTATGGCTGCACTGCTTGAGCCACTTCAGAGACAAGTCATGTTTCAGTCATGAGGAGGTGTCAGGATTTGCCTCATAATTCTGATGGGGCTCCACTGTATAATAGAGGTTCTTAACCCACAAATCGATTTCTGACATATCATTTTATCACATTTTAGATCGGGGAAGGGAAGAGGAAAGATAAAAAGAAAAAAGAAAATTTCATTATTTGATCATTTTAACGATTCTGCTGCAACACACTCAAAACAAATCCCAACTGTGGGTGTTTAATGGAAGACTGGATTGACACCAGAATGGGGACATCTACCCAGAATACCCCATATACATTATTAATTCTGATTAATAAACCTCTGCCCACATGTTATATAATCACTGACTTCTGCAAGGGTCACCCCAGCACTGACCAGCAATACATTGTGCAGTCACAGAGAATTCTCTTCATAAAGTATTGCTCTTCCCGTCCTAGGTATCACCACAGTGCTGACCATGACAACCCTGAGCACAGTGGCCAGAAACTCGCTGCCCAGAGTGTCCTACGTGACAGCCATGGACCTGTTCGTCACTGTCTGCTTCCTGTTCGTCTTCGCTGCCATGATCGAGTACGCAATGCTCAACTACTACTCCTACAGTATACGCAGACCTCCTGCCAAGACGCAGCGAATGGTAAGCCTGAGGTGAATGCATGAGTAATAGGCTGGTACTATATATTAGCTCTGTGTTCGGCTTTTATTTATGTTAACATCCACCACCGCCAAGGCCAAGGTTCTTCTTATCACAGCTGCATAAACATCCTGTGAAGCATGTAGCTTTCATCTGTATCTTTTATATAATGATCTCATTAATATATCGACATGGAAAGATTACTGAACGGGCCTGTGTCTGAAGTGACATTTCTTGTTGGAAGGTCAATCAAATAACTAAAAAAAAATGCAAAACAACCTGTAGACAGAGTCAGTGCAACTACAAAGTTACCCGTTGTCTCATAATCTGTCTGTGTGCATCACAACTACATTAATGATAATTAATGAATGAATAACTGGTTTGAAAATATGACAAATTGTATTATTTAGGTGGTTTAGACAAATACCTCATTAGTTTAATGACACAAGATGTCATAGATGCCATGGAAACCAGGGGGGGGGGCTTTAAATCCCCAAACACCCATGGAATCAGTAGCTGTGATCCCTTTCCTGGCTGTCTAGACAAAGTAACACAAAGGACAGAAAAGGGACAAATGACTGAAAATATGATCCCCCCCGTTGGGGAATCAACCCCCGAATCAACCAAAAACTTGCATAAAGTGTGTGTTGATGTGTTTGTTCAAGAGAATCTGCTCCTCTGCATCTGTGCTTCAGAGGCTTTTTCAACTTATCGAGGGTAAAATTCTTGTAATCTTTCCAGTGAACATGAAATAACAGAAAAAAAGTGTCTGAATGCCGGCTATTGATGTTTTGAGTCTAATTATATCAGCCTTCAGAAACTCATATTGATTGAATCCATAGGGAGTCAACATATATATACACAGTATATACAGTGCACAATGTGCTCTCAGGTGTCTGACATGTGTGTCTGTATGGGCACATGTGTGCAGTCGAAAACATTTCTAGCAATCACTCCTGTGCGAGAGCCTGATGCTCTGTGTGGGCGTTCTCAAGGCTGCACCTGTCGCGAACACTTTAATGGCGGTGGCACACATCTACTAACACTGAGTCAGCCACCGCTGCTGTCATTTCACTCTCTCCAGATCCCCTCCCTCTTCATTATTTCCTCCCAGTGTAGAGGAGTTCTGCTGAATGTGTCTCAGGGCTAAAAAGACTGTCAGCTTGGGCTGAACAATTAAATTGTGTTACATTCAGTCCCCTCCTCTGCATTTCTGGCTCACTGCTGTATTTTGGCCCAGTCTGTCTGTGGGGAAGCCTCATATCCGCCCCCCCCCCCCCCCCCCCAATCCATGTGGCCCCTTTGTGCCGCCCACTCAGTCAATTCTCTTACTCCACAAGACACATCTAATTCTTTCTCTCCCTCTCTCACCTCCCACTCTTCCTTTAAGAGCAGACTAGAGGACTGGAAAAATGTGTGAAGATTTTACCCCAATTAGTCTGTCCCACACAATTTTATAAACATCAGGGAGGAAGTCACATAATGAATTTTCTCAGGGGTACTTATTCAGCATTCCGGTCTAAAAAGAATCAGGCTATAGCTACATTATGTGTCTATACAAAGGATAAAAATAACAGAATACAATGATTGTTGTTATATGTTCAAACATTTTTGAAAATTTAAATACTTTAAATGAAATATGTTTAAACATCAATATTGTAGTGGAGTCTATTAAAAAAAATCTATTTCCAAGAGTGGTTGAACTTTTCAAAAAACCTAGAAATCACTATGCTGTTCAAAAAGCATATTGACTGACAAATGTGTTTTGCATTGCTGGGCCAATTTTGTTGTTTGGTGCTATATTTTTTATTCCAACTGATAACTGGACAACTGTAGAGCATGGTACATCACTTTGAAATCTATTCCACATATCAATGGCAGAGTTTAATGGAGTTTTTCAGCAATCTAAAACATCAATAAATCCATGTCAGGGCTTTGTGTCTTTATAGACTTGCCATTTTGCATTAATGATCGATCAAGAGACTGTAATCCACTAGAAAAGCTACACTTTCTCCACTACAGCTTCAGTGTGTGGGAATACATTGCAGCAAAAAGGTGGCATGTTGCATTATGAGAAAGGCATTCTGCCACAATTGATTTTACATTCTTGCACTGCATGCATACAAATTTACCTCTTGCAATTTTCTTCTAATTTTTGAAACAGTTTGTCCTTATTTCAGATGGATGTAAACAAAAGCAGGGTTCTATTTCTAGCCATTAACTGTTGATTTGAATGTAACTCAAGTAACAACTTAGCTAGGGTTGCCAGAGTGTAAACTTCCTCAGATGAGATAAAGAGCAGCATAGAGATGCTAGCATCAGCCTAAACTATAGAAGCCAACATGTAATCCTACAAACTAATGTAGCTAGTTAATGACTCCTTGGAATTGGCAGCTGTTTTAGGTCGTAAGCTGGTCAGCCTGACACGCTAACAGTTGCAGCTTTCGTTAGAGCAGGAATGTTTATCTGCAGTTTTAATCTCATGTTTTTGGTTTTGTAAATGTTAAAAAGACACCACCCTCCAAACTTTTAAAGAGTTGAGTCTCTAGTTGCGCTAACTACAGCACTACACTTGCTTTGCTTAGACATATTGAGAAAATCAAAACTTGATAGGTCTGCTGTGCTGAGTTATGTTTGCTAAGCTATAACTGTCATTATCCATGGGGAGGGATTTAGCAAACTGTCAATTCCTCCACCATAACACTCTCTTCCTGTCTCTCTGTACAGGCCTACTCATCTTTCAACATGGGTCGCAACCCTCGGTCCATGATGCCCATGGGCAACTCCCTCTTTTGGCACGACTACGACGACAACTGCCTGTATGAGTGCCTGGACGGAAAGGACTGCAAGAGCTTCTTCTGCTGCTACGAGGAGTGTAAAGAAGGCGGCTGGAAGAAAGGACGGATCCACGTCAACATCCGCGAGCTGGATTCCTACTCTCGGGTTTTTTTCCCCACGTCCTTCTTGCTCTTTAACATCGTCTACTGGGTCAGCTACCTCTACCTCTAGTCAGTCACGGGCCGTGATCCGTGGGCCCCAGCTGAAACAGCCACAGTCCCTGCCACTTTGCACCGCGGCTCATGATTAGAGTTCAAAACTAAGCGTGGAAGAGGAAATGAGGTGGATCCACTCTGTGGAAGCGTGAAAGACATGCTGCCTCTGGAGTGGTATGACTGAAGACTATGTGTGTGCTTTTGTGCACAGTGTAAAGGCCATGATACTTTGAGCTGTGGCACTCCAAGGAGAATAAAATGCTCAGCAGTAGAACAACAGACGCGTCAGCATTATCTTGAATGGATAGGTCCCGTTTATGACTCTCAGAAACCAAACAACAGACTGCTATGACTTAAGAGACGTTCGGGAACGGGGGTTGCATTGCTGAATCTTGGTCGTTGAGATGGCGAAGCACCCATAGTGCCTTCTTTAGAAAGGGTGCGGCACCGAGAGACGTGGCTTCAGAGTTCCCTCCATTATCTTTATTACCTCATCCATCACACCGCCGCATGCTGAGCTGTTTATTCTTTGATGAAACAAACCCAGAACACAGTTCTCACTACTGGAGATGTTTAAAACTAACACTCACCATTCATTTTGTAGCACATTAGTTTTAGTTGTGCCCTAGAATTAGTTCTCCTTTCTAATAATAGTAAAGTTTTCTTATTCTTATTCCTCTTATTATTAGAATTAGTTGTATTTTCCCAGCAAGTCAATTAGCTCACACATCAGTTGTTAATTGTTAAATATGAGTTAGTGTCAGGGGCAGTGGTTGTCTGGTAAAATCTTGTTTATTAAGTCAGTGAGCTTTTGTTCATGATGCTTTATGACCAGGCGATGCAGTTTACAGTAGATGCCAAGAAGATTTGGGTATTTTTAATGAATGCTGGGTAACACTCTTACACACCAAATATATAGGAACTGCATATATACATACCAATGTAATACTAAACATGCTAATCTCATCCCCAGGCATATTACGTATGTTACAGTGCACAAATAAACAGATTAGGGTTAGAGCAAAGCTGGTTACTGCCTGACAACAGCTATAACAAAACAACTTCACATTTTATTTTACACATTTTTATTCGTATAGATTTTTGTTTTATTATTTACTGGGCCTGTGGATTCAAGGCTAAACGGAAAAGTTTGACATTTTGGGAAATGCACTTGAGAATGTAAATTCGAAAATAGGTCTTTATTTACATTAGCGATAGGCTGTCTTTTTTAGGACAGACTTGTATTAGAGACACGCTTTTATTTGTAATTCCCCCTGTTCCCCAGTTAATGCAAACTCAGAACCTCGTAAAGTCCATTCCCACTGCACTAACTCCATCAGTACAGTACAAGTCATGTCAGCTGTCCCAATTTGTCTGTTTAGCAAACAATATTCATTCAATCATGCTGCCATGAATGAAACTTATTACTTCCTTCAGAATTTTCACATTAAAAGTCATGCAGCCTACCAATAAAAGGATGTAGATCTTACAGGTAGAAAAAAATGACAGGAAGTGTTGAGTTGATGGCAACTTAACATTGATCCGGACAGCTTTCCTGTTTTCTGTTAAAATAGGAAACTCAAAGCTGTAAGACAAGCAAAACGTCACTCCATTTTTGTACTAATGAGTTAGTGCTGTGGGAATGTACATTATACAGAATTTACCATTTAGGAGTTATATGCCGAGTACCAGCAACTTTTGCTGTTTGTGTAGTAACTAGACTTGGCCAAGAAATGAGTTAGTTTGTTAGTTAGTTAACTCCTAAAACAGCAATTTGTCCTCTTTACAAATGTTTGTACAGATTAAACAAGATATAATGTGTTAATTAGCTTTAGAGATGCTAGTAGGTGAACTCTGTTACTCACTGTATGAACAGAGTCATACTAGTTGTTTCCAGTATGCTAAGCCAATCCTGCTGCTGGTTGTAGCTTCATATTTACTGTAAAGACATGAGAATAGTATCAATCTAAGCAAATAAGTAAATTTCCCATAATCTCAAGCTATTCCTTTAAGGTTTTAGTAATCTTGAATAAATTTCATCAGCAGTGATTTCAGTGGAGAGTTTCAGCTGCACATGATGTAATGCTGAGAAAACACAAAATAATTGTTTTGGCATGAAAATGGCTCAGTATAAATATGTTGGATATTGGTATAAACGAGCTGCAGAAACATTAGTTTTGGCCACAAGCCACTTGAACCCAAGAGCACATACAAACATACTGTACATGGCCTATTCATTTTGCATTAGAGTCATTCCATCCAGCTTCATAGTAGAGCTTGAGTACATAAAATTGGAGTCTTGATGAAAGCTTAAATTTTTTTCCTGATTAAAAATGGAAGGAATATCTGATGTCCTGCCATAAGCAGGACCTAAAGGCACATCCTCTTGTGCTCAGCTGGCAATGATCACAGGTGCTGTAAAATAGGTTCTATATATTGTGATACTCATACATACACTCACATACTGTACACGGCGTGGTGTTAAAAAATGGATGATTCAGGATGGTTGATGATGACTCTTGATGGAGTCCCACATCCCCTCCGCAAACATGTAAAATTGATGCCATATATGGAGGCACATGGACACATGTCCCCCCCCCCAAAAAAAAAACACACACACACACGCGCACACACACACACACAGGGATAGATGGTACCGATGGCAGTTGAAATATTTTGGTTTTGTTTACTGTTATCTGGTGTTTTTTGCAGTTGTTTGGCTTTGTAGAACAATCAACCCCCTCCCCCCTTTTCTCCCTCTCCCCCCACCCCCACCCCCACACACAACCCCCCCGCCCCAGTATTTGTATGTTCAGAGAAAAGCTTTTATGTAAGATGTATCTAATTAATGTTTCTATTTTCATACAGTTATATATATGGAATGTATGTTAGGCCAGTAGCGACGCCGGAGTCAATCTGGTTCCAGTTCAGTCAGTTCAAGCTGCCTAAATAAGTTTATATTTAGGGGTCTTACATATTCATGAGGCCTCCAGACACATTTGTGTCCTGTCCAGAGGTTTGTAATTACAAATCATATTGCCCGGAGTGATGCTAGAGAAACAGCAGAAGGGCTGTTAACCCTGTGGGCCATTACTTAGTCTGTTGATTTAATATATCAGCTCATATGAGAGAGTGAAATTTCATTAGTATTTTGACATTAGATCTATCTATCTATCTATCTATGAACTGACTGAATTGAACATAGCTTGGCCCACACTGCAGTAAACTCTCCTCACCTCTGATATTTCTACTACACTTTATAAGTGTCTTAGTCCGTTGAGATACTTCAATACAACAAAATCACTATTTTCTACGTCTTAATGGAAATCACCTGTGTGTTTCAACTGACTGGGACCTGTATTTATAAAGCCTCTTTGGAATCAGAGTGCTAACCCAGGATCAGCAGTGGCGAGCATAACGAACTCACTCAAGAGCCTCTTGTAGAGACCTCATCACCTGCATTATAGTTTCCCTGGAAAGCAGTGCATCATTTGCGCCGAGGTGACAAAATTATACGTTACTCCTAACCTACCCTGAAAACCAGTTTTGTTTTGATTGTCAGCGAGGTCTGTAGAGGGCAAGAAAAAAGCCACACTGATCTTGGATCAGCACTCCGAAGGGAAATATTTTATGAAAACAGGATCTAGAGTGAAAATAGGTATCTTTTTTCTAGTGTGTGGTACATTGCTTATATTAATAAATAACGTTTTGGTCAAGTGCTACTGTGAAGTCTTTTTGTGTGAGAATGAAACTCTTTGAGAGTATTTCTCCCTGTGTTGCTTAGGACTGATTCATGCCTACGGAAGATAAATTGTGTCTTAAGTTGCCATTAGCCTCTAGTAAATAGTTTCAGTGTGCTCTGGTACAGGCATGAAGCCACAGATCTGAAAACACCTTGGACCAGAGGACAGGCAACTCTATTATTTCACAGGAAACTCCATCATTTGGAGTTTTACACTTCTGTCCACGAGTGTATCGTCTCTATATCCTTCATAATATCCTTATTTTGAACTTCAGTCCCAGAGCCTCCTTAGCTTTGATCCCTGTGAATGATTACCAATTTGAACAGGATTTGATACTGAGACAGCTACAAGAAGTGACCTGACAGCCTTCTCTGGAAGCTACTAACCACATTTAGATGCAAAAATGTTAGTATAATACAGTCTGATTAAGACAAGTCGCTGCTGTTATTTGACTTAAACATTAGCAATCACAGCTCTGTGTGTAGTTAGTTTTGGGCAACAAAAGCACTTTGTTAAAGGCTGTAGAAAGACTGTGGTTTTGGTTAAATAATAATAATAACAAAGCACATCCTTTCTCATGTTTCCAGTCCACTGTGACCATTTCAGTATTTAACCAAGACCAAATCATACTTTAACATAGAACTTTGACAGTCTAAATGTAACTATAAAAACTCTTAATCATGCTTAGTAGTTAACCCAACCCACTCTCATGACAATTCATGTCCATGTACACAAAATGTAACCGACTGATTTCATGTAAAGGGTCACAACAATTTTTCAACTTGCAGTTCATCAAATAGAAATAGAAATAAACATTTAATGTATTGATTTATTTAGCCTACATGAATAGGATTGTTCTTTTTTTTTCACGAGTAAGTAGTAAGTTCATGAGTATTTCAGTAAAATACTGACTTGTAGTGACTATAACAACATTACACATATTTACAGCACTTGTTTAAGGTTAGTGAAAGAGAAAATGTGTTCTGGTTAAGAGAGAAAAATTTCACTGTAACCAACTAAACCCACAATCTTTGACTAAATCTTAAAGTGTTTTTGTTGACGACACCTAATTATAGACGGGACTCTGGATGCAAACTCTGGTCTCTAGTGTAACGGTCATGCACTCTGTACACTTGCCATCCACCACAAACTACCTCCTTACTACTCTACTTGCTTTAATGAATGTAGTGCATCATTCAAAACATACATTTCCAATTGAAATATACATACACAATTTGTGTCCATGTACAGGTAATCAGTATATTACATTTTGCATGCATGGACATTTATAGCAGGATGCGGTACCAGTGGATATTGGATTGCAAGATATTTGTAGGGAAAATAAATAAAATACTTTGGTGAATCTTTCGCAGGTACTTTCATTAATAACGTGTTCTCATTATGCTAATAAAAAGCATAATCCTTGCAGCATTACATTCCTCTCTAAATGCATTTGATATTTCAAATTATTGGTACAGAAATGTGAGATGATGTGTGGCAGCCATGCGTGAACCTGTTCACCCACTAGACTGTAGAGAACTCAGGCAGACTTTTTTTAAAAACCAGAACCAGGAGGCATGACCACATCATTCCTGTTTTAGCCTCTTCGCACTGGCTCCAAGTGCTTATTGATGACTTTTAAGGCTCTTCGTGGCCTCTCTCCCAGCTACATTTATGACCTCTTAGTACCATATGAGTCAGTACTTGGTTTGAGATCCTCAGGCAGAGGTCTTTTATCTGTCCCAGAGACCTGCCTGAGAACTAAAGAGGACAGAGTGTCTGCAGTCAGGCTGGAACGACCTGCCTGAGGACACCAGGTTGGCTGAGTCAGTAACATCTTATAAATCCCTCCTTAAAATACACTTTTAAGGAGAGCCTATCCTGATTTTATTAAAGTTTTTATGATATTTTATTTGTCTTTTTATTTCTGTTTTCATCCTTTTTTTTAATCATTTATTTTATCTTGTACTGATGGAATTGGTTTTATCTTCTTTTTTTTCCTTGTTTTGATTTGCTGCTTTCTGTGAAGCATTTTGTAATTTGAGTTTTCAACAATTATAATCTTTATTTGCTCTACAAATAAAGATTATAATTACTATTATTAATATGTCTATGCCAAGAAAGGACAGGCCTTCTGTTCTTTATAAATCTCCAAATACAAATTTGTCCCAGAGGGTGAGGTACTGTTCAACAATCTCTATCTCAGACCCTTGATTTAGTGACATAATTTTAATGATATTTCTTCAACGTGTGCACGAGACAGACAATATTATCTTTTAGTGCTCCGTAAAAAAGGAAGAAACCATGAGGGACATAATATAAAGCTAGCAGCAGCAAAATTACCACATGGTGAAACAGAATTGTGATATTAACTAAACTAACTAAATTAAAGAAACTAGATCAATACAGATCTGTGTCTGAAATATTGGTAATCTTCTCTGTAATGGCTTTTCATGCAGCATGGCATGACAACTGGGTGTTATTCAGTAAAAGAAACACCTCACTGAAAAGATACATGGCATGAATAATTATAATGTTTACTCAGGGAATATCTAGGTGTACCAGCTGGGTGCAAAGTATTTAGTCTCACTAAATGATGCAACCTCAGGTGGTATCTGCAACCTTGAAAAGATTACCAAGCTCAGAGTTTACAAGATAAACATTTGACCAGTGCACATTTGTTGGTTTCATTATTCTAATTCAATGTTCTGATGGGCAAGTTGATAAATTAAGCTCTCCATATACAATAGAATGACTTACAATTGTCCTCAGGCAGTCTGCTCACCTAATAACAATGATACGACTAATATCCACTGACAGATGCATGGGCACGTCATTGCTTTACCCTGAGTTTGCTGACCTAGTTTGAAGCAAGAGGCATGAATGTAGTATGAGCTAGAGACAGACAAATGAGTGGAGTCAAAGGGTGGATGTTACAGCACCGCCAAAACTGGAAGAAGCTCCTACCACCTACGCTAGGCAAAAGCAGGATGGCACGCCAACCAGGCAGATACGGAGAGAAAAGCACTTATGCGGTAGAAAATTGAGCTGTTAGAGTGTGTGTGTGTGTGTGTGTGTGTGAGTGTGTGTGCGTAGATTTGACTCATGAACTTGCTCATGTCTGTAAAGTGACAGCTTCACTTACAACAACAATGGACACCCCCTGTGAGAAAACTGGCTGCAGGGAATCAACGCTTTTGTGTGTGTGTGGGTGTGTGTGTGTGTGGGTGAGTGTGCATACGTTCATACAGCATGTGTTTATGCATGACTGCATGCATGCCTCAGTAGGAAGGGACTCTTTTTGTTAGTGTGTGTGTCTGGGTGTGTACAGGTGTGTGTGTGTGTAGCTACTGGATGTCTGTAGTAGTGTGTGTCCATCTCTGTGTGTGCACAACAAAAAATGATATGAACCAAGAAAAAAATCTGTTGTATGTAAAGAACATTAAAAGTCTATTTCCTGAATTTAAATACATTTATATCACCCACGAGGGTAACACATTATGATGAAATTGGCTATCATACTTTTCATAATAAAAACTGAAAAAAAAACGGCTCCTGTTTATCAAGCAACTTAAAGTGATAAAACCTGCCTAACTGAGGAGCTATGTTTTAACACATGATGACATTAAGCTTATTGAAAGATCATTTTGACAAGACTGAATCATTTTTGAGACCGGGCCGTGCACTCTAGCAACCTGTACGTATGTTGTATCGTTGTAACTTTCCACCAAACTACAGTGGCGAGTTGACCAGGGGTAATATCCACAGGTTTACAGGCTAACAAGTGCCAAGTCTTCTGTCTGACTGGTACATGGATGAACCTGGCAAGCCCTGAAACCCCCCTAGCAGTCTGTTCAGTATTCTTAAATGTACAGGCTGCAGTTCAGCATGAAGGGAGCGTGTCAAGGTGTCAAAATACCTCAAGTGTCTACAACAAACCTTTAAGAGCAATAAATGAAGTATTTATCACAACTGTACTGCCTTCTCTATGATTGATAATCAGATTCAACTGAAAATGTGGAGACATTTGCAGTAGTTTTCAGCACTGTGTAATGTTGGAGATCTTCCTCGGCAGCTTGTATGCTGCCTGAGAGGTAAAAAGCGAGGATAAGGGGGAAAAAAGGCTGTAAATCACTTACTACTGCTGGGAAGGATAAAAATAAGGTGTAAATTACACCCTTGGTCACTCACTCACATACAGAGAGAGAGAGAGAGAGAGAGAGAGAAACACACACCACCTTTGTCCCACTCTTCTTGAACTTTATCACCACTGTAAACAGCATTTAGAGAATTTGTCCATTTGTGTGCATTTGCGATTAATGATCTGGACATATGAGCAGGTCTGAGGAGGTCTGTGATAAAGCAGAGATGTAATTGACTTCTGAGCCTGTATAGATACATTAGTTTCTATCAATATCATAGTGTCAAAAAGACAGATTTAGCATTTCAGTGCCTGTTTCAGCTGAGGTGTCACAGTCACTTTGATATTAGAGGGCTTTCAGGTGTAGTAATGCTTCCTCAGGCATCGTCATGTCTTGGGAAATAGTGTCTGTGAAAGGCTGATTGCATTCCTAAATATTCATCTCTTTTGGACATGGTGTGTGTCTTTGCTGTTTTTTCAATAGAAACTGATCATTTTCAAAACATTGTGATCAATTCTGAATTTGAATACTGTAAGATGTTTGCTATGACAGCCCCCACAAGGGATGTATGATAAAGATGAATGAAACTACACAGAAGAGGTGTACAATAATAATGCTATTCAAAAACCTCTTAGTAGCTGCCTTTGTGAGGCTTATCATGTGTTCACACATGATTCACACTTGATGACTCAGAAAGCACTATTCACTCAGAAAAGTGGTAATTACACCTACAATAAATGTTTTCTTGGTGACAGCACTTAAATATTGTATTATTATAAATATATGACAGTATTTGTGTAATTGCTTTCATTGCCAGAAGGGGAACAAAAAGTTTGGTACTGCAGGTTTAAGATACACCGTAAAATATAAAAATATTGATCTTAACTGCTTTAACAACAACAAACTATTGTGGCTAAGTTAAATGCTAATATGGTGAACACTTGGTGTGTCAAGCCTCACTGCTGATTTTTTTAATATTTAACCAGAATCTTCCCCATAACCTTAACTTAATGCTGTGAGTGCCTAATCCTAAAGTTGGTATGAACAGAAATTGTATTGCAATAGCGGAAAAATACACTGTCAGTAAACATTCTGCTGATTCGTATTTGCCGTCACAAATTAGTGGCATATGTCTAGGAGACAGTGCTGAGATAAGCCAATCACACCCTGATGCACCCAATCAGGAACCAAGCAGTCAGTCTAAGAATAGAGAGAGAATGTAAACAAAGGCAGAGGACAGGCCATGTGTCTTTGTTCATATAAACAGATATTGTGAATGGTTGAAATGTTAGTGTAAACACAATAGATTCATTTGCATTATCTTTTATCAAAATTAAACTACTGTCCTTGTGTCTGAACTTCTAAAAAAGCACATATCTTCTTTTCTTCAGTGTATTTCTGTCTCAGATTCTGTTGAGTCTCAATCTTGGAAATCTAAGCTTTAATTTAAAATGACTAAACTATTATATACATATATATTATCTATGACTGCTTGCAATTGGATGTTGACTTTTCTTCTTTTTTTATTTTCCTTTCCTTCCACAGACTTTACCTTTCTGAGAGTTCAACTGGATTTACATTTTTTATCATTAGAAAAAGAGAGGGTTCCAACATTCTGCAGATTTTATGGATTTTCTGTCTAAGATCAAAGAAGCAATATTTGGAATGTAAATTGCACTGTCTATATGTTTCCTTCTTTAAAATCATGCACGATTATAATGTAAATACTGTTCTTAATGATAATTAAAGGCACATTGGTTTCTTGTAATTATTTTCTAATAAGAAAGTACAAAAATGGGAAAAAGTGTGAGAACTGGGTGTGATAAGACTGCTGCATGCCACTACCAAATCTCTGCTGGCTGCCCACATCCATGATGGTATGATATGATCCTTCCTCATGATAATAGAAAAAAATGGCCAATTTTCACTCTCTCTTAACAATCTGATTTTATTTCCCCAGCAGCAGGAACAGCAGCACAACACAGAGAAAAAAACATGTATGATTGAATGTTAAAGATGATGCCATTAGCTGAATTTAGGAAACAGCATGTGAAATTCCTGTGGTTAGTGAAAGGCTACTGCTGCTCATTTCCGACATGATGAATAGTTTAAATCAGTGTGTCTCAAGATCCAGATGATTTATGATCAAAGGGAAGTGAATAACAAACCTGTGGCAGCAACCTCCTTTGTCAGTTTCTAGAATGATTAAATCATTACAGTCTCGCAACACTGGATTGTGATTGAGTCTTGATCAGTGACAGTATCAAATGAATTCAACGAAACGTTCATTCATCAGCTGCGACAAGGAAAGGGCTGCACTGAGGGCTGCTCAGCAGAACAGAAAAGTGACTTTAACAATACTGTAAAAGAATAATAAAGGATAAAAAAAGAGTATTTGAAAGACTTCAAAATGGTGCAAGTTGTAATATCAAAATTGTAATATGTTCTCTTTGTAATATCTGTAATATCTAGAAGCGGGGGGGAAAGCGATTCAAGATTTGAGGCAGGTTTTCAATGTCTACACAGATGACAGGAATTCATTTTAGTGAGCTCACATTTTAACAACAACACAAAACCTGCAGCCATGCTAGCTGCTCTACGAGGTTGTATTTAGGTATAGTCGTGCCTTGAGTTGTATGTTAAAATATGTGCAAATTCCGGCAACCAAAAATTGCTTTGCAACTGATATTAATAAATCCATTGCTAAGTTTGAACGTCCATGCTTAATTATTAATAACTACTAGCTAGTTTCAAACTAGTCATTTACTATATCAGGTCACACCATTAAAGTTTAGAAATGTCTTTGTTTCAGAGTTGGTGGTAGAATGAGAGGGAATTTAGAATGAGGTGGATATCCAATCAACTAACTAATGTTAGCTTTGCTAGCTGATTCTGTTAGCTACACAGCACGTTTATTTAGTAAAAGTTCATCTCTACATAGGAACTACTAGATCATGTATAAAATGAGAAAAATAAATATATGCAGGACTGTAGCTATTATTGAGAACACTGAGGCATGGCACATATTCCACTTTTTTAGACTATATTTAAATAGACTACTTTAAGTCCAGTAACTAAATACATGCCTCAGTACTTATTACCAACCACAATTATATTCCTGGTGAGTGTGGACAAGCCCTTGAAACCAGTAATATATGTATGACAAATCACAATAAATGAAACATTTTCTAGACTTTTCTTTTTGCTGCCTAATCAAGATTTATTGAAGGGTAGGGGACTGAAATCCTGGCTACTGCTCTGATTACATACTGCTTTCAAATATTCTTTAATCATGACAGAAAAGATTCAAATCACCCTGGAGTTACTCCTTAACTTAACTGGCAGTGCATCAGACTCCAACTTTAATTATTCATTAGTTACAAGTTGTTTTCATGGACATACAGTTGTGTGGTTGCACTATGTTGCTGCCTGTTTCTCTGGAATCATTTTAAACTGCAGCAATAAAGGAATCCAAGTTGCTGAGGGGTAACAGTACTGTGAAGCACAGTTTTACAGTTTTTCAACAAATAATGACACAACCATTTAAGAATTATACATTACTGAAAACCATCTGCTCTTCAATATACTCATCTATATCCATAATTGATGCCTTAAATTGCTGTGTGTCTGCGTAGTCTGCAGCATGAATGGTTGTTGTCTCTCACTCTTTTATGTCTGCCAGAGTTAATGGACACTTTACAGCAATTTTAGAACAATATGAGGTCTGAAATTTGTCAAATAGCTTTTTCAAAAATGAGTCTAAACATCTTACAAAAGACGGTTGAGTAGGTTTCAGACTGATGAAAGCATCAGGGATATTGTCAGTTATTATACTGACTTTTCTGTATGGGCACAGGTACCTGGCCTACTTATTGTGAATCATCAATGCTGTCTGGTGCTAAAATAGTCCTTAAAACACAATCAAAGCTAGATGGCTGGGTAGCAACAGCCTGGGGGCTACACACAGAAAATTGTTGCTTCAAAGACTCAGATGAGTTTGAACTGGGCAGAGAATATTTAATTGTTAATAGAGGGTAAATGTGAAAGTCAACTTGAAAGACACCACTTAAAAAAATCACCACTAAAGTGAGTTTGACCGAAGCTGTTAACCTCAAGCTGCTCAGTGGCAGTATAATGCTGTTTGTGATTCAGGGATCAACAAACCCTGTCTATCTAAATAAAGCAACCCAAGCAACCTGAGGAGTTTAAAAATGAAAACCGAGTATGTTGGTTCCATTACAGTTGCAAATTGGATAGTGGAATGAAGGCATGTGCTGCATGCACAAACATGTCTCTGACAACTTGCAACCCACAAAACATTTGGGCCTCATCTGAGGGTTTTCATTAATGGAAACTCCAGGGAAATCTGTTTGTTGGCTGCGTTCATCTGACTTTCAGCCATTTGCAGAAATGTTTACAACTCAGCGGTACAGAGAAGAGGGTGTGGGTGTGGGTGGTGGTAGGGTTTGTGGGGGCTTCATCTCACAATGCCCACCACTGATGACTTCATTAAAGATGCATCCTGTCTCTGTCTGGGTGCCTAAAGTAACAAATAGGGGCTCGGGGGAAATCTGACCAAAATAGTTGTCAGTCTCCTGGAGATATATCTTTATCTTTCCGAGGGGAAATCTTCCAATCAAAACAGAAATCTGACAGATGCTGCGGTTATTAAGACTAGATATTACATGTATTTTTCAGATGGCAATAACGTTGCCAAAATAAAGCCTTTTCCTAAAATTTATACTTTTCTGCCGCTCCATTCCACTAAAACTTCCAACATTGTTTTTGGTAGAATTTAAAAAATGCTTTACAAAACTTAAATGGATTGATAACAAGAATAACTGTTATGAATAACAGCAATGTTTTGGGGTTTGGATTTACTGGGTGAAAATACTGATAAGTGCAGCTTTAAGAGGAAAACATTTTCATTTTGCTGCTCTGTATCTTTGTGAGAACAAAAATATGGCATGGGGGATTTCTTAATACAAGAACTCAGTTTGTTATAATACAAAGACTTGAGTATTGTGTGGATACTTCTCTCTCATTATTAGTTTTCTATGTTTTTTTGTATGTTTTGTTGCTTTTGTTCATGTTTTTTCTATTTGTTTTTGACCATATTTTGTGAGTCTGACATACAGTCGATACAAAACAGAATAAATACAGTAGTTTAAAAAAGTTTTTTGTTTACTTCCTGTCACATAGCATCAGTGTTTCTACATAAACAGTGCTGAAAGCGCTGCCAGTTTACAAAACAAAAAAAAAAAAAAAAAAAACACCAGCTCAAAGTCAAAGACGATGTAAGCTTCCTGGATGGGTAAACATCCACAAGTGCAGGGACACACATTGGCATTTCCTCAGTCTGATCTCCAGTTTCATTGTGTGTGCAGAGCTGCAGCTCAAGGGAAATCCTTTGACCATCACAGTCATTACAGAGGAGTGATTAAGAGAAATGAGCAGCCGTCGTCCAAACATCTGTGACGGCTCTGTCAGCCCCTTTTTGGATACTGTTGGTGGGGGGGGGGCTTGAGTGAAAGTCATCACGTCCACCAGCTGTCACCACTGGGCACGCACACTCCTGAGGTTGGCTATTGTGATATTTTTGAAACCACTATTTGGCGTCTGCACCTTGAGTTCAGACAAACTGTCTGATTTTAGCCTCGTTTTAGCTACATGATTAGTTTTATGATTTCTTTTTTAAAGCACAGATGCTTCTGGCTTTAAGTTTAAGCCCAAATTGGTAGCTGCAAACATCTTATAGAATACAACAACACAATCCTATAGGCTTTTAAGTCAGGATTCAAAACAAGACGTCCCAATTGGCTGTTCAGAGGCAGATTAAAAATCCAAACCAAAAATCATAGGGCTTGACCTGCCATCCATTCACTCATTTCATGTTCTTCATGGCACTGGAATGAAAGGATTTAAGTGCACTTGTTCTGCTTTTATCTGGATCATACAACAGACCTTGACAAACACCATACAAGCCAGTCCAGTGGGTATCTTAATGGATAAGCAATGTGAGGGAAAAAAAACTAAATGTTTTCAGTCTTTACACCCGACCTCTATTACATGTCATCCCCTGTCTCTGCCTTGCTTTCACATAAATGCCTTTAGAAATTTAGCGTACCCAGTCAGCTGGAATGCCAATCTACGCCGTGATGTTTCTCACTGTGCTGAGGTTTTTATTTGCATTTGAAACAGCAAAAAATAAACCCGAGGCAGAATCAGCACCAATCTTCTGGCAGCTGCTACCTAGCAGAGTGCTCTCTCCGGATTTGGTAGAGGACGAGGCCAGATGCCAGAGAAGAAGCCCGAAACAAAAACGCTGTTGGAGTACAGAGGTGCAATGTTCGGAGGAGCAACAACTGGGTCAGGAGGTGGCATTCTGTCAAATGCACCTGAATTCTCCCCTTTTTACTTGATATTAAGATGCTCTTTAAATTCTGTGCACACAGTGTTTAATCTTGTTTATACGGTTTTCATCTAATAGCAGTGAAATTCTGAAAGGAAATAAAAAAAAAACATATTTTCAGGTTTTGGAAAGTGATCAGAGGTTTTGATTTGACCAAAAGAGCTTTGACACTATGAAACTTAAAATAGCCCCAGAGAACCATGGATATAGCGTTACGCTTTATAATTTGCAGGGTCGTGGGGGGCTCAGAGCTTCTCCCATCATGCATTAGGAAAGCTCATTCTGTGGAAGATGGAGGTGTATACGGCAGATATTTTGAACTCATATCACACTCCCTGTGGGACGCTGCACAGAAGATGGGGACAATGGCAGACAGAGACAAAGCAGATGGAACAAGAAAATGAACCAGTGAAAAGGAGTGTAGAACGTTACTGTTGTAGCTTGGTAGCTAACAGCGCTTCATTCTCTAAATATATATCTATATCATTTCCAGTACAAATTTTTAGGACAACTGAAGCTTTGCTAAGCCCCAAAGGTACTGTTGCTATACCTGCGCTGGCATAATATGCAGTATACGGTGCTAACGGCAGCACCTGGTTTTGTTGGCTGAAATGACCACAACTAGCCTGCATTAGCTATTAAGTTTACGCTAACACTATGAGTTGGATAAGAATTCAGTACAGCTGACTTTCCAGCTAACTTGTTTTGAAATGAGAATGGTTATATATGCACACAATGGCTACGTGCATAATGCTAAAATAAACAGGCTAAAGCTATTTGACTCAGGCAGAAAGTTAGCATCCTTACCAGATGATAATCATATAGTTGGCTAACTCTATGCTCATTAGCTTTGAAAGTACCACAAGATTAATACTCTTAGTAAATGAGTAAACTAGTTAGCTGGACATGCTAATATTTGCAGTTATATTATACCTTACAAATATTCTTTTTGGTTTTAGTACGGCTAAAAACAAAAGAAGTGACTTGGACACTTTACTCCGATACAGATTTGGGCTGAAATGCCCTCCCTATCGATTGGAGTGCTTTTTTAAAGTCTTCATTCCAGACACATGATTGCATAATTGGACGCCACAAAACCCATATATGAGACGTGTGAAGGGTGCAATCATGTGAAGTGGAGAACCTTTAGACACACCGGCTCTTTTAGAAGCTGGAGACATTTTTTTTTTTCTTTCCTTGTCTCCTTTTGAGCTCGCGCGAGTCAAATAAAATATTCAGGCTTCATCCCTGCAAGCTGAAGACACTCCGGATGGAATTTTTCTGAATGCACACTCTGCCTTTCTCTCTCTCTGTCTCTCTACATCTCCGTCACTCACAAACATACACACACACACACACACACACACACACAACCCCCCCCCCCCAATGCCACAAACATGCACTGTGTGCCTCTGTGCTCTGTGTGCTACAGATAATCTTTATGAGGCAGAGACCCCATTGAGAGTATTTATAACCCAATCAGACGGGTATTCAGCCTTTTCTTCTCCTCTCTCCACTGTTTCAGCACTTGCTTGTGTATGAACGTTAAAGCTACTAAATCAACATATCAACGTGAGATCCATATTAGCTTAGCATGTGCGTGTGCGTGCGTGCATATCCTGTATGTGTATGTGGCAGCAGGTGGTAATCCTCAAAAGAAAATTTCATTAAAGAGTCATTATTGCCCGCACTAAAACCAAACTTGGTTAACTGCAAACAGACAAATGTGTATGAAAGGTGAAAAAGCAATGAGTGTACGAGCGTTTGCCTCGCTACGGCTCTTTCAGCCAATAATCACAGTTGTCAACTCAAGTTGTGTAACTCCAGATGGCAGACTTTGAGGTGAAATCTTGTTAGTTGCATGTCATTTCCCAGGAAACTGTGCTGCCGTGTTGCTATTTATTTTGTCAGCGCTAGGTGACTGGAACAAGCAAGTGTGTGTGTGTCTGATCAGCAATGTTAGAATCACACCTTTAGTGAAATCTTGCCAAAAATGACAAGTCATATCCCTAAGCTGATCTTAGTAGTGGGAATAAAAAAAACAAGGACGACAGGGTATAAATATTCTTAGATAGTGCTTGTGCTTATGTGTTCATGAAAATTGACTGGCAACACAGTCATGTCTCACTTGCTTTCATCTGAAGAAGCAGGTGGATGTATCCCTAGGATATATGTATATACAGTATATGATGTTTTAAATTGACATAAAAAACAACATAATCTGGTAGGAAAGACTAACAGAGAGAAAGAACTCAAGTACTGTCTGTGAAAAGATAGATGAGTGATGACTCAGGAGATGCTGCATCTAGCCCAAAAATGCTGAGTATTTTGAGTGTACAAAAATAAAAATAAAAGTTATTAATGAGTTATTAATGATGAGCTATTTGCCTGCCTGTATGCCTCAAGCACTTGGCAAAAGGAAGGAATGACAGAAAGAAGGAAAAGAACATATTTAAAAACCAGTGAGTGATTTGGGAACTAGCACATAAAAATAAAGAAGTTATTACAGTACAGAGCTGTGTAAACTATGCCAGGATTTTGTTATTAGTTAATATTTCATTATGCACGAAAATTGTTTCCAGAAACCTATTAAAAGTAAACTGTAAACTGCGATCCAGGTACAGAACACACAGTGGTTTTACTGGCTTCTCCACAGCTTGACAATAATGGAGGAAGTTTGGGACAACTGTGTGAAGCGCTTCAAGCTATTGGTGAGGGGAAGGGAAGATGGAAAGAGAGAAAAAATCCCATCCATCCATCTTCAATAATCCCAGTACACAGTAGATATCAGCTCATCACGCAGCAGTGAGCTGTAAAAGGAGTCCTTTTTCCCTGGGTTTTGCCTCTAAGACTACACACAAGATCCCATACTTTACTGGTGCTGGTTGATGGTGCTGTGTACAGCCTGAGGGGAAGCCTTGCAGACACTGCCCAGGGCTGAGAAAAGTACCTCACCCTCACCACCTCTGCATGTTTAGCAGGTTAGAAATAATTTCATTTGCACAACTTGTTACTGTAAATATTCTCGGTAAAAAGGTGGTTGAAGAAAAGCAAAGGGCTCTCTATAACACAGAAACTAAAGAAACTAATCATGGTTTTAAGCAGTGTTAGTGCATTAAAATCTAACCGATGTTTATATAGGATATTTATTTTTCTGTTACTCCATGATTAAGGTTTGTTTTATTGTTAAACATCTGGCCCTTAAACATCTGGCCCAGTCAACATGGGATTGCAAGACAAACATATTCTACCAAACATGCATCTTCCATAATACAGACACAAAAATATAGGAGCAAAAAAGTTACATTATAAGTACTGATATTCTTTCAAATAAGATTTATGTGTTAAATTCCAAACAAACTCCTACATACCTACAGTTTATATTGATGAAGGGCTTTGTTTTCTTCTCCCTTGCTTTCTCTGAATAAGTGGCTAATTTAAATGAACTGTCAACTCTGTTTTTGTCTTATTAAACAAAGTATAGTTTAGCTCCCAGTAAAAAGGACAAGAGTAAACAAAATGGAACTAATTTTCTAGATCATACAGACAGTACATCTGATTTTTTTCATCAACAGTGAGTGGTAAAATACCAGCTCTTAGATGGATACACTAAGATCTTCACATTTTAGATGAATTATGTTCAACATAATTCTCAGTAAAATATCTTTTTGTCATCATCCATGATTAAAAGCTTAAATTGTAATAAAAATACAGATTAAATGATGTTTTAACACTAAAATATACAGAGGAAAGGAAATATGGGGCAACTGTGTCCAATCACTCAAGTTTTTGGTACATGGAAAGAATGATAGAAATGATAAGAGAGGATGAAAAAAAGTCTTATTAAAACACCAATGAGTGATTCAGGAAATAATGTACCCAGCCCAAAAAGATGACTATGTCCAGACTACAAAAATAAAAAGGTTATTACAGAGCTGTGTAAAACTAGCCTGAACACGCAGGGTACAAAACATTGTTTCCCATAACCAACATACACATACACACACACACACACACACACACACAGTGGCTATACTGGGCATACTTGTTGGTTTAAATGCCTCAGGTTATTTGCAAAAGCACTGCCCAGCCAGAAAACAGTTATATCTGTAAAGTTAAATTTATCTTGTGGGGTCTTATCTGAGGACTTTGTTTACTGAAGGGGAAAAATCAGTGAAAGAACATTTGGAAAAGCAGAATTGTTAGATTGAAAAAATGTGTCAACAAGTTCTATGTGATCAGGGGGAAAAAATGATGAGGGAAAGCAGGAAACAAGAGCGCTCTTATGGAAAGATGACTTCCTTTCATGCACATCATATGACTCAGTGGTGTAAATTAGCATTTGGGTGGTGGTCCATGAGTCACAAGAGCCTGCTGTTGGATAAGTGTGCACCTGCGTCATAAGAAACGTCCCTCTTGACTGAAGAGTTGTTCAGAACAGATCTGTGATCATATGTAAATTACAAATCACAGGGAAAGTAGAGAGGGGAGGGGCCGCAAAGTGGTTCGCCTCTTCCTGGATCTGCCGCAACCCAATTCAATATGTCGATAGCAGGAGGAAAGGAAAATGCAAGTGTGTGTATGAGAGGCAAGCCATGCATCAAGGTTGACCACTGTCATCAGCAGTGGCTAATGGCCCTATTATTACATGTTAATACAGCTTGTCACAGGCTGGGAAATTACAGGGGCAAAAAATAGCATGTAGTTACAGAGGTTTGAATTTCAGTCTGATACAGTATGAGAGTACGGTTCCAAAGTAAAAAAGAAAAGCTGGTCACTCACTCATGCCCAAGCCATCCTTTCTATTTTATGACAACAAAATTCAATGTTGTTGACACACCTCATCAACACCCTGCTGTTTTCTCTTTGGCATGCTACATCAATCAAGTGCTTTACTTCCTGCATGGCAAACACCACACATAAATCTTACACTGATTTGTGAGTTTCACATAATGTGGATACGCCTGTGCACTGGATTATTGGAGAGCATGGAGAATTGGACAGTGTGTACCTGTATCTAAAAGTTAGGTGTGTGTTTGTGTGTGTAGCCGCCATGATCTCAGACACACCTTGTTGTGTGTGGGAGAGTTCTCATTTTCTGCCCTTAAATCTTTCAAATTACATGACACAATGTTGCTTATGGATAGCGTTGTAATTTTCGATCTGGTCTTCAGTGCAACATCTAAAATCTCAGCTGTAAACAAGGTGGTTATGGCTGATCTGAGGGACAGTCTCATATAAATCCTTGGGAACTGTAATTAAAATTGAATGAGACAGGAATATAGAGAGGAAGATATGCAGGAAAATAGAGCACCGGCTGAAATTGGTTGTACTGTACTTGACAAACAGCAATCTATTAAAAAGGTGCAGTGGCAAGTGAAAAAATGAATTATGAATATTAAAAATTAAAAACAACGCCAAGGAATTCCTTTTTACCTACTTTATATTCAAAACTGATTCAATGATTTCTTGAAGGAGATATTGCTTGTTTGAATGTTGAATATTTTCATACTCATTGCATTTCTGATGGCGTAAGACAAGATGGGAGATGAAACAGATGACATATGGCAAAGGTCAAGGCTTTCTGCTGGGACTCGTGGAGCTGTTTTCATTCAATTATCAGAGCTACACTGCTTGCTATGGTGCCGCTGTGCTTAAATGGAGCCCCATGAGTTGCTTGCAAAATATCATGGAGTAATGATGTTTCATGGTTTAAAAGGCTGATCTTTTAAAGTTACTCATTCTTATACAGTATTCAGTTGTTAAAGCATATTTCACAGTTTTAAACAGTGAATCTCCGTGTGAATTTCATATTTTTCTCTACTCTTACAAGTGAAAAGTTGAATTCATAAGCAGTTAAACGCACCAATGCTTGATTCAATAGACTGAAGAGTTTTGGTGCTACAGCCTTAGTTGGTCTGGTATGACCACTGACTGTACATACAGACGGATGACCTGTCTCCACTTCCTCCCACTGTACAAAAAGCCAAATATCCAGATACAAGAGCTGCCATTTTGCACTAGTGACATTATTTTGGAGTAGGAGTTTGCGCAATAGTGATCAGGGAATAGAGCTATGATATTGAATTCCTGCCAAACCAATCACTGTCAGTCACAGCTGTCAGTCATTATGCCACACCCCGTTTTTATACCATCAGTAAGTAATTGAAATCTAACTTGGCAGAACAATCAACCCTTGAACATGAGAAGAACTACCTAAAATGACAGATGCCATCTTTGATGTCTATTTTAATTTTTCAGTTTGGCCTATGGCCCATCCACTAACATGGAGGGGGTAGAGTTTATGACTTATACTGCAGCCAGCTGCCAGGGGGCCACTGAGAGGTTTTGGCTTCACTTTTGGGGACCTGTCATGTCATCCATCTTCACTGAGTATGACCAATAGCTACCTTATAATGGCTAATGCTAGCTAGGTGAACAGCATTGTACAATGGACACTGCTGAGTCCAACAATGGAGACTTTCTGACTCTTCTCCACTTGTGTTACTGTTCCAGTAGTTTAGAATTTTAGCTAAATGCTAAAATGTTAAACATTTAACATCATCTAATCACTCATCTCTTCACTTGTGCTACTGTTGTGGTAGATTTGCATTTAAAGTAAATGCTAGATTTGTTACTAGTAGCCACTGTGGCTGTGGTTTAGTGAAAGTTATAGTCCCCCTTTAATCTGAGGTGCCTATGTAAATAATTTAAAGCTGGATCATACTGCAAATTATTCATAATATGAGGCACATAGACTACAATCCTTTTTTTTAAAAACAAGGCACAAAGAAAAATGTGAAGCCAATTCAAAAGCAATCCTTTACTACAGTGCCCGTCCATCTTTATGAAGGACTCCTACTGTGAGTAGTTCACCTCTGCAAAGCCTGACTGAACCTTTGGGAAACAAACACAAAGAACAACATGCTTCCTTGTTTCCATCAGACTCTTTTATCCATAATTCATATGATCTATAATTCCAGTTGCTGCCTGGCCTGCTTGCTTGCTTTGACAGTACTGAAACTGAATGCTGCTACAGTTTGTGGGTCATTCTGGTCTGAAAGGCTTTGGTGTGTTATACAGGTTTAGGCTCTGACAGAATACTCACCTACTTCACCTACAGCAGCCCCTAAATGACATTCACATCTTTTCAATAATGAATATGACAGGCTATAGGGTGCATAGTGGCCTAGTTACAGTGGTAAAGATACATATTTTAGCTTTAAGGAGACTTCTTTGTTCTGTCTGCACATAAATGTTTGACACCCTAACATTATGTATCGATCAATTACACATGTAACCAATGCAGTCTCTATAAAATGTCAGAAAATAGGAAAACATGCCTATCACAAGTTCCTGAGGCCCAAGATAATGTCTTCAGATGTCTTATTTTGTCTGATTAACATTCCAAAACATAAAGATATTACATTTATTGACATAATACATAAGAAAGCAGCAGTTCTTCAGACTAGAGAGGCTCAAATTACGGACAGTTTGGCATTTTTGCATGATAACGGATGCAACATCGCCTTGCAGTTTTGGCAGCAAAGTGCCCCCATATAGGTCACAGATTATCCCTATTGAAATATGACCAGAAGCAACAGATTGCGTAATAATGTAACTGCACTCAAAAAAGTGAACTCCGTTTTAATCTACTCTTTAAGCTGCTGAGTTTCTGCCCTTTGATTGGGTAGGGTTCAAAGACAGTTTAAAGGCATGTTAAATCAGGGGTAGAGAGTGCCATCACCTGTCAGGCTGATACCCACCGCACGGTCTAATGATAGGTCAAAATGTATTGGGCTCCCATAGCAATGCTCAACAAATCTTTAGCACATCTGATGTGTACTGATAAAGTGTAAATAATGTTCAGATTAAATCTAGCCTGTATAGCCCCATTTTCTTTTGTATCGGGGCCTCGTCAGCTGTACCTCTCAAGGAGAGAGCTAGAAAGATTGAGCCCCTGTGACGGCTGACTGCAGTTTAATCTTTAGTGTCTCTTCAGTATCATCTCATTTTTCTTGGTCGATAGCAGAGATGACTACTGTCTATGAATGGAGCTTAGGTAAGAGAACAAGAACAGCTCTGTTTTAGTCCTTTTAGTGAGGATATTGTTTATGGTTAGATGGGATTTGCCTTGTGGGGATACAGCTTTCTTCACTCAACACTGACCTGAAAATGTGGCCAGTGTAGAGGATATGAGCCTCTGTCCCTAAAGTAACTTAACAGAGAATCTGCATTCAGTTAATCTCGATCAATTTCTGATGTGCTGTCTTTCAGGTTAGTTTGTGATTCCACAGAAAACCTAACAACATCATGATGCATTGAGAAAAAGTGGCATTATAGTGAAAATGCTGGCTGTTTGATCCACCTTTGACTGATATGGGAGCTGGATATGAGCTACACTGGAACAGATGGAGGTGAAAGGGTTAATTCAATGAAACCTGCAGTGTTTCTTACACTCAATACTATGAACCAGTGTTCATCAGTGAGGTGTGACTGACTGACTGGATCTAGTTAGGTCAATACAGAGTATCCACGTGTTTTATGTGGTGATTTATTCATTTCCAGTGCAGGTAGTGCTTGTTGGGAGGTAAAAAAACAAAACAAAACAAAAACAGTGCGTTGTTGACTACCCGTAAAATGGGGCAGTAGTAGCCCAGAGGTTATAGAAGCAGGCTTGTGCCTGGAAGGCCACTTTTCAAATCCCCTAGAAAATGAAGGCACTATTCTGTCCTTTGGCAAATACACCGCTGCAAGGCTCTAAAGCAAGAGACTGATTTCACAGCTATTCTGGAAGACCTGCCCAGTTGTAAACAATAAAGGTTCTTGTATACTTCAACCCAAGTGTTTGTTGGGTGGTTGAATACCTTTGAAAACACTGCCTGAAAAAGCATACTGTTATTCAAATGTGTCAATGATGTTGTGACTAACTGCCTTCCTGCTCCATTTTACTTTCTGTTTCTGTTGACTTGCAATATCATTCAAAAGTCATGAAGTACATACGGTATAGAATTAGTATGCTTTAAACAAGGAGAAAGAGTATGTAGAAATGGTGAAATGACAATATGTAAATGTAGCAGGCAGTCATATCTCTTCTACTGTAGATATTTAGCACAGAGATCTGTTATCCTGAAGGGCTTTGCGGGTAAAATACTGCTTGTCCTAGCAGGATTGGAAAGTGTGCCTTGGTGGAATGTGGATCAAGATCAATGTGAAAAGTGCAGATCTGGCGTAATATAGAAATATAGCACACATTAAGTTTACATGAGCAGTTTTGACTGAGCTATCGTTTGTACTTAAAGAACTTTTTAAAATAAATGTTTCTTTTGATCCACTAAATAAATCTTAAATCTACAAAGCACTGATTTCTGGTCTGATACTTTATTTCAAACTCCAAAAATACGATCAATCACTTTTTTTCCTTTTGATTGATGGAAACAGCATGACATTTCAGTAATTAATTACTTACAGTACTAAGTAATTTGCATGAAAAATGAGGATCTTTCATTATATTTATCAAGAACTAGAGGATTCCTACCCTATCATTCAGAGTTGGATGTCAGAAAGTTTCAGTGTGAACAGTGAAGAGTCGGATCAAATATTTCCCGCTGTGAGAGTAATGACTGACAGGCGACATACTGGAGAGGTGCGGGGGATGTAGAGGGAGTGGTGGGGGTTAAACGGGTAAATGGGGAGATTGGGGTGAAAGTGAGAAAGAGGGAGAAAACAGGACCGAGCTAGACGAGCAAGGAAACTGAAATAGAGCGGAAGGGAGCGGCGAGGGAGACAGGAGAGTTGCGAGGGCGATGGCAGAGAAAAAAAAAAAAAAAAAACAGGAGATAAGGGAGGTGGAGACAGAGAAGAGGGGTGGGGGTGAGATGGAGTGAGAGGGAAGGACAGAAAGAGGGAGATAAGGGCTGGCAGTTAACAGGGGCAGCCTGCTGATGTGGATGGCTTGGGGAAAGCACGTCTCAACACAGTTACTCCCCCGCTTGGGGGAATTATTTCCGAAAAACTCATCTATCCCTCAAAGGTAGCCATGGTGAAAAAGGTACAAAAAATGTGCCAGGCCTGGCTCTCTTTTCCCAAAACTGATTCTAGCCTTACAATGCTTTTCAGCAAGCAATAAAAGCCTTTCAGAGCCAGAATTTTCCCTCCATGGGATTCCAGATCTAGGCACTAAAAGATAAAAGATGTTATCCTCTCTTAGCTGTTCATCAAAGAAGTTGACAGAGTAATATGTTTGAGCCATCTTGCTTACCTCTTTAACCCAACAGGGGCCCATTGATGAAACTTTGACACCAAAAAGGTTTATATCTATCTGCTTTCATGCTTATTGTGATTATGCACTTAAAGTAGCCTAAATTAAATTGACATAATTGTGAAGGAAAAAAACACGCCTAATAAGTTTCAAATTGTGTAAAAACCTGACAGATAGTCCCAGATATATGTACTAAAAAAACTTCTTAATTACTGAAAATAAATCAATTCTACACTTGGTTGAGGTGGAAAAGTTAGCCAAAAAAAGTTTGAGAAAAACAATGGCATATAAATAACAGAAGACAGCCGGATCACTCAGAAGGAAAAGAGGTGCTTTTCCCCTAGATGTTTTATAATTGGTTTTTAAATTCAATTTGACTCATTGCCTGTGGGACATACACAGGTGGACCACTACTGTGTCTTGAGACTTTTTGCTGTTTAGTAGTGAAAGGCTGAAAAAACTGAATTCATAAATATTCTTATAACTAACATACACTGGAACAGAGTCACTTCATTAGATGTGTTTCTCTGCAAAGAAGAGATTTTAAACCTGAACTTATTATACTTTAAATCATATAATGCACTTGTTAGCATTCAGTTTCCTATGCTAATGTTGCAGATACAAAGCAACATTGGCATTCATTTGGAGTTGTGTTTCTGGCTCTACCTTTATTAGCTGCTAAATGCTAATATTCACCAGCTAGCCACTAAGTTTGTTTGTCTACCATTTGGTTCTGAACAATTAGCTGCCTGTGCCGGCCTAAACAAAACAAAATGCCGAAAGAGGCTATGAGAGTGAACCACAACAGAAAAGTTGTGTGCCAGAAAACCAAAACAATGAGCTGAAAGATACTAAAACGCTCAGTAAAGCTGAGGAAAACTGCAGAGTTGGGTGATAATTCTCTGGAAATTCATCACTACAAACAACATCCATCACATCACACACATCATTTAATCCATCCTCATACAAAAATATTGATTATAGCAGCTTTAAGACTAAATAATGGCCAGTAACAACTCAGTGAGGACAGTCTTTGCAGTCTGAAGATAAATAACTTCATCCACAAGCAACACCCAATTCTTTGTTTAAGCCAGCTGATAGAGGTACACGGTTAAGGCAGCAGGAGCAGTTAAGAGGAGAACTGTTTAGACAGGAGCATTTATCATGCAGAGGTGCAATCAGGCTTAGTTTCTAAGTGGCACGGATACAAAAAAGAGGATAATTACTGGGAAAGCCTGTTGTGTTTATGTGTGTGTCAGTCTGTTTGTGACATTGTTGTTTTATTTGACATTGTGTCTCAACAGCGTAGCACACCATACATCACCAGTCTGTCATATTTGTAGTGTTCGAGGGATTATTTCTGGGGAAGTGTTGTCATATACCTACTATCTAACATGCATGGGGAGAGGGATTGTAATAGCAACTGAGGTAGTAACGTCAAAAGGAAAATGGAAAAAACGGGAAAGTCAAGCCCCTAAAGGAAACCACCACACTTCATGTGGCTGTGCAGGCTCTATGCAGTGCGTTCTGGTCAATTGAGGCTGGCAGTAGAGAAATTGGTAGCTTTGCCTGCTCTGAGGATTGACACCCAAACCTGACACTTTTACTGCAGATGTTTTTTGCAGTGCTGGAAATAACTTACACCACATAAGAACACAATGGACCAGGTGAGCAGTATGCTACACTAATAGCTAATAGTTTTACTAAAATCAATATTGCCTTTGAGTCCCTAATATGAGCTACGTTTGGATTCTATAGTTCCCATAATGCAACTTCTGCAACTTTCTGTCAAATATTTAAACTCTAAACCCTAACTTAAGACAACCCTGATGATGACATCAGGGTTACTTTTTCACTTTGAACGTTTTTGTTCAGACTAAAAGTTCTCCAGAGCCACAGAAAATACAATACTTTACAATAGTAAAGTTTATGAATAGATGGATGCCTGATTGCCAAGTCTGGTGTTGGCATCTTCTACTGAACATATTACACAAAATATTTGTTTTTTACTTTTCAAGAAAAAATCATCATTGGATGATGAGAGAGTTTTAAATTTTATTTTGAAAGTAAAATTCATAACAAATCTGCATCTGTCTGTAATGCTTGTTCGTAATAGTTGCTTCGACAACTATTTGATACATGTTTGTTTCATCTCGCTTACTTCTCTCTCTGTTCATCTGCCATGTTTTTGAGATGCATGTTTTTATGCTTTTTGTTTTCATTGACTTCCCTCTGTTAAGGCCAGGTTAATTCAATCTTGCATGAGAACTGAAACAGAACTAATTTCCTGGGGAGCAGAGTGATGCTACATCAGCAGTGGCGCAGGACAGATATAAAAAGTAGGGCTCACACGTCTTTATTTTGAGCACAGTTTTTAGGGGAGGTATCCCTACTTTAAAAAAAAAAAGGAAGAAGAATTAGAGGAGGCAAACTGCGTGATGTTGCTCCCTCATGTAAACTGGTTTAAATAAATAATGTCTCCTCTGAAAGGCTCAGTGCTATTACCCAACCTTCAGCTGGGCAGAGAAAGGAAGGCTTCTCTCTTCTCTTTCTTGCTCTTTCTGTCTGTCTATCTATATATCTATCAACTGTATTAATCCACCTCCACATCAAATCATCATTGCTATTCAACAGGTAACAGTGAAGACAAAAGTGTCCTTATTTTTGCATCCATTTCCTCTCATTTTACCCTCTCCGTTTACTCTCCCAGAGGAGGAGAAAAAAGGGAATCCTTCCATAGAGCATCAGCAAACAGGCTGCCCAAAACATCACAGAAACAAATCAAATAGAGTGTGCAGCTTACTGAAGTCAAAGGGAAGTCAAATAGCCAAGGCCAAGAAGAGGACAGTTTTCTTGTTCCTTTTGAAAATTTTATACTTGACATTTAAGCCTGCTGAGTTAAACAATATTGTTTAACCAACTGCAAAAAACAGCTTACAGGCCAGTAATCCACAAAAGACTTGTCTGATTTGTGTGAATGCTGCAAATATGTATTAATAGAGGTTCTCTAAAAGGTTACAGCAGTAGAATAAAAGTTAAAGTAACACCAGCCAGTATATGCAAGGAGTCGCTCATAACAGCTCTCCAAACTTCTTACTGTTTTCTTTGTACTTTTACTCTCCCCTGGCATTTTGTTCTCCAGACTGTATTTATTCAATCATCAGTTAGTCAGTTAGCTAGCTTGTTAGCTTGGTCACTAAGGGAACAAAAAAGTTTGATTTCTTCAAGTTTATAGACATATTTGATCGACTCCTGGCTGTAAACCATTCCTCTCTTATAGATCAGTCTATACTGCAAAAGAGGGGGTTAAATCAAGGTGAAAAGTGCAATGCCCCTAATAAACTATGATAGCTTCAGATATACTTTGCCCACTCAGGGGTAGAAGCACTTAAAGCACACAGTTTTTACTAAAGAAACAAGGAATTACATGCTGCTAGGGTGGATTTTTTAAAATCAGTGTAAAGTCCAGTCTTTATGCTAAGCTAAGCTAACACTACTTGTGGTTTAATATTTAGTATACAGATATAACAGCGATGTTGATGTCAAACTCTAACTCTGGGTCAGAAAGCAAAAAAGTGCATTGCCTCAAATATCTGTTTTAAAAAAATACATATGCCATTGTTCAACAACAATTTCCCAAACAACTGTGAACTGAGAGCTTTGATTTTACTCCCGGCAGTCCATGGTCTACTTAAGTTTTTAACTTACTGTATAAGTTCAAAATTTTGAAGCAATTACAAGATATGTGCTCCTGCAAAGAAAAAAAGTGCAGGAAATTGCACAATAGAGCCACATTTAGACAGCATAAGCGCCGGGGGTTACATTATATTCAGGAAGCTGATGGGTAACCTTGGTTTCTGTGTAATTTCTAATTCTGACTCACTTTCTAAATTTCCGTCACAAGACAGCAACATCAGGCCTGAATTACATACAGAGACAGACTCTCCATACAGTCCATTCTGTGAACTCACAGTCTAAGTCTTCAACAAACTTTTTCTTGAAACAGAGCGAGCGTATACCTTTCTGCCACTAAGTGTAGTGCATCAGCAAATGCACCATGTTGCTGCTCTATAATGGAGGGAGCAGGAATAGCTAAGAGGCCTTCCTACACTGTTTGTGTGTGTCTATGTGTGTGTGTTGGTGAGCTGGAGGATTTTTCAGAGTATAAATAAAATACAGGACAGACCATATAGCTGTAACATGTTCTATGTTGTTGACCTGTTAAACTATGTCTGAACATGAACAGAAAGGGGTCTCTTTATTTAACCTGTTCCTGTGTGTGTGTGTTTATGTGCTAAAAAAAATTAGTGATTCAGAGAGAAGGGCAGAAAAAAAGCACATACATGTTTGTATTTTTGGATTTAATGGGGTAGGGAGAGCTTTGAAAATAATTATTGGGTGCCAGGAGGGGTGAGCGAGGTTAGGAGAGCAGGTGTTAATTGCTTATTTTCTGCGGGTTGAACCACAGTGTGTGATTTCTGCCAAGCGCCGTCGTCCTCCTTGAGTGCAACATGCCTTAATTGCTCATTCTTGTTGGCAGGAGGAAACATGCAAATCAAAATGCCATTTGGAAACCTTTGGAATACGGTGCTGTGACTGGGTGCACTCCATGTTTCTGTCATATGCTGCTTTGGTGCTTGGGGAAAAGTAAATGCCAATTAATTTACTTTCCAGTGTAAGTCTACTTGCTTTGCCAAAGCTCATTTTTGTATTTTTGCAGAATCAACCGAGACTATAAAAAGAACAGCACCACTTTGGATTTGGTCGCGTTGGTCTGAAAACATTTGTTTATCCATTTGAGGTAAAAACAGACTTGCAATAATACAATTAAACCCACATTAATAGTTTTTTTGGTTCTCACTACCTCTTTAACAGCTAAATGCTCAACTACTTTAATCAGCAAGTTCCCAACCTTGGCTGTCTGCTAGGTTGCGTACAGTCAATTTTGGAGCTTTTCTGCTGAAAAAAGCTGTCAGCTGAAAACAATACTGATGAGAGCACTGAGACTGAAGCATTAAAGCTTTTGCTATCGCTACATAGCCAGTGTTGGTATTAATACCTCCTTACTTACCAAGAACTTCAGCCATTGTTGCTTTTACAAGAGCTAAAATGCTTGTATAACTGAGGGGAACTGCAGAGTTGAGTGATGATTTTCTGAGGGTTTATCACTACAAGGAACCACTTCATTTTGTTGCTCTGTGTCTTCTTCTACCTTCTGATATAAAACAATAATGATATAGTCTATATCCAGGTCATAAAAGCTTTTGCAGTGAGTGTTAAAAACTCAGTGTCTGGACTGGCCGGTCTTTTCCTGGTAAGAATCTTCTAGCTTACAGGAAGTGATGCATTTTACATTTACAGTTTGTTTGGAATAAATAAAACATAGAATAAAATGAACAGTAACAGCCGCCACTGAATACAAGTAAACAAACAAAGAAAAGCAGACATCTGTTTTAGGGTTACACTCATATCAACAAACATTTTTTAAAGAAAAATTCACTTCTTTTTCTCAGCTGTTTGGAAAAGTTATTCTTCTTGACATGACAGGTTTGAGCTGCCTGCAATGTCTGTGCAGATCACATTTGCACAGTACCCCCGTCTGTGCCGCGGAGTCATGCACATGCGCCCATGGTCTGAACTGCTGAGTAAACAACAACAAAATAAAAGAGACTGTTGAGCTGCTGATGATGTGCTTACCCACTTTATGCTGGGATTGCATCATGAAAACATCAGCTGTTGCGTTTCACTCGCCCACCAGATTCCACTGGCCGCCACGAGCTGCTGATCTGTAGCCAGCAGACAACACCGAAAAGACAGATTGCAGTCATCACTTACATGCAGAGCCTCACTTCTGCAGGAACAGTTCTCTCAAAACTCAGTGCTGTGCAGACAGCGCTGAAATTCCTGTTTTGCTTGGGCTTGTGACGCCCCGAAAGCAAGCCAAATCATAAATAACAAGTGGCAAAATGTCCAAAATGAAAATGAGCCGATGGGAAAAAAACATCTCAGTTGACATTCGGGGAACAATTACCTTTGTACAGATGCCAGGTTTCACGCAGAACGTGACCGGTTTGTAAAATAAAAGCTACTGTCCACTCCACAAAAGAGTTTAAAAAGCAGCTGTTGCAATAATTATGTACCTGCTCTTCATAGGCAATAATAGTTCTGAGGCACATACAAAGAACCCTCTAAACTATAAATATAAAGGCTTGATGTCAAGTCCACTTGAAGATAATTGACTAGGTGCTGCTGAATCCTCCAAACAATAATGCATTATTGAAAATACAAGACAGTAAACAGCAGGCAACTGTATTTGTCATGTCTGGAAAATCTGCGTGGAAATAAATAAAATGTTCACAGGGAATGTTGCCTGAGAAAATACTAACCCCAGCTATGAGCTTGCTGGACAACCTGGTGCCAGCCCAGAACACACAGTCTGGTCACTCTGTCACTCACACACACACACCCCCTCTCTCTGAGCAGAACGGACACATATTGTCAGTTCTCGTCAAAAATAGCACAAGGCCTGTTACACGCAGGCCACCAGAGAACCAAGGAGTGGGATGCATTTTCTCAGCTCATTACAGAGCAACAGTCTGCCTTATTGGTGTCACAAAGCAACACCTTGGAGAGCTTCTACCCCAAACAGCATCCTCCTCTCAGAGTATACATTCATTTATACTTGATATTTAGCCATGGAGGGGTCCTGTTAGGACTTGTATGCCTTTATATTTCAACACAAGTCGTCAATAGTTAGTGACTAAGCAGCTCACCTACAGAAACCTAGGTTTATGTTCTCCAACCAAGAGCTTCTTGATCATGGTTGCTGAGGTAGAAGAGGGAGTTACTCACTCCTTGGTTGTGACAGTGAACGTCCTCACCAGCATTTGTTGTATGACGAATCTTAAAAGCTTAAAAGTGACCTCAGTTTGATATCAAAGTAAAAAGTGATGTTCTGACTGAAGTCATAGTGGACATTGGTGGAAGGGCAAGACTTGTGTGTGCATCCCATCTTTCAATAAATTAAACAGTAAACTTAAATGTATCCTGTGATTTTTTTTTCTAGTACACAAACAATTATATTTACATTCTGGATTTTGTAGTAAAACCAGCTGGGGCTGTTAGCAGCAAAGCACACGCCATGCAGTTTAAACCATTGCTACAGAGGACGCAGCAATAAAGTTTAAAGCTGCTATAGGCAAGGCAATAGTTTTTTTATATTAAGCAGATACAGCAGATAGACACAGTTAGCAACTAGCTAATAAAGACAATTATTTATATATTTATTTAATATTTAGCAACTAATGAGACAGATACTTCCCCCAAGAGTTAGTGGGGACCAAAACAGAGATAAAGAGATAATACTGGACTTAGATTCATCAGTTGACTATAGACATGACCTTAAATTACTTCAAATGAATGCTAATGGTACAAAATATCTGTTAAATAAGCAACTGTTTGGCAACAAGATTATCATTTCAACCTAAAAGGCAATGACTGTACATGTTGCTCTTGTATTTACAGCTTGTTTCTTTTCCTCTCCTGCCTTTGCCAGACTGAAGCAGTTTTCTCATATGATTGTTCCCCTTTCACACACGTAGCACACAACAGGAGACTAAAGACTGGACAGAAAGGGGGATAGAAATGTCATCCAAATGCCCTATCACTCGCTGTGAAATTCCTGGAGAACGACCTGCTCTATTCACACATCAGCTTAATCGGACATTACACCGATTTTATATGAGGGTAAAGACAATTTAATCTCCGGTCCATGTCTAGGTAAGTTCAGGGTTGCAGTGCATGTGTGAAAGCAGCCTGACACACTTCTCAGCAAGTTACCACCACCCACGGTGTAATCAGTGGGATAGGGTGAAATTCTTGTGCACTTGTCCTTTGTTAAACAAAACAGGGACCTGCCCATCAAAACATTATTCCATAGCACCAAACAAAAAAACACAGGGTACTTTTAACTTCTATTAATCTATGTGATATTGCTTCCTGTAGCACAATTTGATGAGGGTCAAGCTACAGAATAGCTTTGAGAGTGCCTGGAGCTAGAAAGAAGCCCCATAAATATTTGTGTACATGAATCCACAGGAGTATTTTTCTTCAACAGTAGTTTGGTTTTACATTTTATTATCCCACACAAATTGGGAGCAAGTTTGCAGCAATTAATTTTGCAGCCAGCTTGTGACATTCACACACACTGTAAAGGAAGTAGAGAAAATAGACTCCAAGGCCTCGGTGGGGTCTCTAAGGTGAAAGATAATTTGTGGTGCTCTGACTAGCACTGGCAGGCTAAAAAACGAAGGTACATTTGTGCAGCCTGTTATATGCCAAATCAGAGAATAGGTGTGAACTGTGGTAGTTAGAATACAGCAGAGCGAGTCATTTTCACATTAGCAAGACGTGAGATGTTGCGATTGCATTTTAAAAGCTAACACTGGAGCAGCTCGATGGGCTGCCAGTTCATTATCAATCAATATGTGAGAATCTCTATTTTCGATCCATCTGAGTAGGAATACAATTATAAGTTTATTAAGTTTAAGTTTTGTTCCTTTAAGATTCTTGCACAGACCACTTTTAAATGTCTGTCTGCTACTGATTGACTTTAGTTTCAAGTACCAACACACTGGTGAGTTCACACCCAAAATGACAAGACTCCCAGTGTTGTTGATGTACAGTACAATGCATCTTTTTCTAGCTGCCTGTTTAACCAGGATGCAGTAATGGCAGGGTAAGCAGAGCAGGCTGATGTTGTCTCCCCAGCAACCTCCTCCAACTCTTCCCTGGGGAATCACATGTGCCCCCAGGCCAGCTGGGAGCTCCACCAGCATGTCCTGGATAAATCTGTGCAAAACACCTACAAAGGGAGGACCCAGAGGGAGCCTCCTCTCCGAGCACTAAAATAATCCCACCTGTCTCCACAACGGTCAAGTACAGCATCCACGTTACTGCAGCTGCTCCCAACACATGATCAGGACCCCAAGACGCCTGAACTACTGCGGCAGTTTTCAGAGCAAGAACCAGGAAGTCAGACCCAGAGGTGCTGATCCACATCACATTCAGCCAGGAAACTGCTCCAGTGCACATCACGGTTCGCTGAAGTCAGAAGGACTGTGTCACCGGCAAAGAGCAGATAAGACCCTAATGTTAGTGAACTGGACTCTCTCCAAACCTCAGCTGCACCTTTGTACCCTTTGAATGTCACAAAGAGACAAGAGGAAACCAGCTGTTCACTTTAAATGTGCTTAACCTTCATGTCAAAGAAATACAACTCTTTCTTGGAGCTTAGCGGGCATCTAGCAGAGACCTGGGCAGTCTCTACTCCCACAGGATACGATGGACAGCACAGTCAAGGCCTTTTCCAAAACCAAAAACCACATCTAGGACACTTCTGTCAACTCTTTGATTCACCAGGACTGCGTCCATAAAGATTCAAATAACCACTTGTTTCTCAATAGCTCTTAAGGTACATTTGAATTAAGAATTCCTCAAACAAAATGCATCTTCCAGTGTATCTCTTCACAACACAGAAATAAACCAGTGATTCATTAGTACAGTCAACAGCACCCAAATCATTTTAATTGCACACTCTATGACCCTAAAGTACACAAAGGCCATAACATACAGTGGGCTGTGAGGTTGGAGTTTTATTAGGTGGGAGTGCAGTGTGTGTGTGTGTGTGTGTGTGTGTGTGTGTGTGGCTGTGTGTGTGTGGAAATCAATATTTCATCTTATCAGGTGTTTATCTGAAGGGCTATGCAGTAAATATCATGATGAATGGTTCAAGGTAGGTCGGGGGATTGCACATCACACTGACATGTCAAGGTCTTTCACACATAATGCACACATGCACATGCACACATACACACACACACAAACAAACACACACACACACACACACAGAAAAAAGCAAGCAAACTGGGGACTAGTAAAATTAACAAGCTCTGTATGTATCTATTCTTGTGACATTCAGTCCTCATCCTCAAGACAGGGATACACTCACACACACACACACTTACACAGGCATGCATACTGTAATAGCAATGGGTAACCCTTAGTAATCCCCGGCCTTCTCTGTCTCTCTCAAGCAGCTGTGTCACTCATCCCTCGTGCCTCTGAGTGTACGTGCGCATGTGTGTGTGTGATCCCGGAGGGATTCAACAGCAGCATCACTGACAGTGATGATAGCCGACAGATTATTACTAGCCGTGTGCAGTCATGTACACGTATGTCGGCTGGAGCAACCCCACTGTGTGCATTCATTCTCCAGACAACATGGGAGGAGTTAAAATCCATTTTCGGTGATTTGCCGGCAGATTTGCTGATATTTTTGATGGTTAAAGACTTGTGAACAGTTATAAAAAATTCACACGATGGACCAAAATGAAACTAAGTCAAACCATGCAAAGATAAACAACCTATGAGTGTGTGTGTGTAAGAGTGAGTGAAGGGATGTGTGTGGAATAAAAAAAAGCCAAGCAGTATATAGTTGCATTGACAAGTGCAGTGTGTGCAGAATGTGTCTGCATTTGTGTTCAAATCTGTACTACCAGTATATATGCAGTTCTACATGAATACATACATATATTAGATAAAACCTAGGCTCATGACATTATATTCTGCACTGAATATTAAAAATTGGACTCTGTATGAAAACTAACAAACCCCCCACACCAAAAACCACATCTAGGCCACTTCCATCAACTCTTTGATTCACCAGGACTGCGTCCATAAAGATTCAAATAACCACTTGTTTCTCAATAGCTCTTAAGGTACATTTGAATTAAGAATTCCTCAAATAAAATGCATCTTCCAGTGTATCTCTTCACAACACAGATATAAACCAGTGATTCATTAGTGCAGACACTAATATGTCACCATGCGTTCAAGAAGACTACCATAAAACAACATAAAACAAAAGACCACTAAAATGAAAACTAAAACAGTAATAACATATTCAGTGGGTAAGAGAGTCACTAAACATGTTCATCCAAGCTTTGGCTCAGTAAGCAGACCATTAACTAAGCTTCCTCCACATGCAATAGCAGCCAGTAGGTCAGCCTGCACTGAAAGCCTGTTGAGTACACTTCCATCCAACCAGCAAATCTCTATAAGCGGCCAGGAAATAGACCGTGACTTGGGAGCTGGAGGGTTCGAAAAGTGGACTTGTGACAGGACAATTGCTGGGTCTGAAGACCTGGAGTGGCAAACCTGTGCAGGTGGAGGGAATGAATAATACTCTCTGTGGCTTTAGCAGGTACTGTTGACATGCCTTTGAGCAAGGCAAAGTAGTGACTTTACATGTGTGGCAATTTGTCATAGAGAAACAAACAGTAACAACAGCAGCAACAAATCAGAACAAAACAATACTGAAAAGTTTTGAAAACAGGCTGACAAAATGATAAATTGATGATAAAATGTTATTTATAAATGTGTGAAATTTCCCTCTCTGAGGCTGCTGCAAGAGTGTGTGAACCAGAACGTGTTAATAAGGGTTAAAAAAGAGTTGAAGCTGATGATGTCTCATCTCATTCACTCATCCTCTTCCACTCCTCTCCTGTCTTTGTCACAACTGGTGTAGGTGTTTGATAGAGAAAAAGAAGCAGGAGGGGTGTTTAGAGAAATTTGGTCAGAAATAAAGTCAAAGAGTCAAAGAAAGAGTAAGTATTGTTGTGTGTTAAGAACACTGACCATAAATCAAAGGTATGCACGTCAAATCCCAAATGCAGCAGACTTCTACTACCATACGCTGACACTGTATCTGACAGTAGTGAAGCCTTTCGTAGAAATCCGAGTCATAATCTCTATCTGAGATTAAAACTGTGCTATGGGCCTTAATCCTTCCCAGAGTGCACACACACACTGATGAAGCCCAGCAGCATAAATCCAACTTAGGCAGCTCTAAAGCACGCTTTAATTGAAAGCATTCCACATATTTAAAAGGTGGCTGTCGCACTGCAGCCTCACATCAGTGGGGTGTTTTAACAATATGTAGAATGAATGCATGCAATGGGAGTTTATCTGGGTTCAGAATGAGACAGGGAACAGAATTCCCTACTGAGCCTTGACAGTATCACCACATTCATCCTTATTCTTAGCCCTTTACTATCCTGTGTGGTCTTTTTTTGACCTTCCTGTGACCTCTCTAACAGCTTTCTCTCTTGCCCCAGGTCACCCCAGATGCAAGTGCGCCCACAGTGAAATGTACCATTAGGTGTGCGGATTCACAAGATTGAGCTCCCCATCATCACCTGACTCCTCAGATTAGACGTTAGTGAAATTGAGTGCCAGGGTTAAATCAAGTTGTGGGCTGGTTGGGGCTTGTTTGTAGCTGGGCGACGTCTGCCTGAGGCCAGGGAGATGGAGCTTGTGAGTAACACCCCCTGTATCTTTAGATAAATCAGAAAAGCGCTGAGAGCAGAATGGGATTTAATTCACAGTGGGCAGGGAACATAACAGGAATACAACCTGAAACATCAACTTTCAATGCAGCAGGTGTGTCATATGCCAATTAGCAGCATAAAAATAGATGTGATAATTATAATGGCCTAAGGTTTCGTTGTTATAGAAGTAGTAAAAATGGCTTTAAATCATAGTAGTTAGCTATCAACAGCTATACCCACATAGAAAACAACTGAGACTCTGCATTGATAGATATTTTGCACAATAATAAATGTGTATCATGTCTCTAAAAGCAGTAAAATAAAACAACAAAAAGGCTAGGTTTACCAAAATAGCACAAGTGCTCTTGTATGAAGTTTGTTGTCTTTGCCATGATTCTGTGATGTTGCTGTGAACTCAATAGCATATCAATTTGTGTCTAAATGATCAGAATGTGTAGCCTCTGCTGTGCTGCAAATCATTACTGACAGTAGTTTTAACATCCACTCCACTCTGTTGTCAACACCTCTATGTCTTCTGAATGTGTTTGAGTTCTTCAGTTCTGTCATGTAAAGACAGCTGGAAACAGCTTCTTATTGCAACTAATAACCATTTCCAGAGGAACACTGTATTAGCGCATCCCCTTGAAAGTTTTTTTTTTTTAATTTTTGGTATTTAAGTGCTTATTCTTGGTGCTGCTTAAAGGTGCTATATGTAAGTTTTTGCTATTGCTACATAGCCAACATTAACATTACCAGTGTAGAGGAAAAGTTGTGTTCAGCATCAAACTTCATTCCTTTACCTGCCTAGAGCAGTTTCCAGTGGTGGAAAGCAAAGCTAATGTTAACTCTTCTTCTGCTTGTATTGCTATCACTTATTCTCTTCAACTGAGGTTAGCATGCTAACCAGTTAGGCTGCATTTGCCAGTTATGGTGTCAATGGTGTCAATTAACAGCCTGTTAACAATTACTGACAATGAGATAAAAGACTAACTTCAGTTCGCACCAATTATCCTCCATGTACACTTCCCTTAAGCTATTACATTAATTATCTTACACGCCATCACCTTTCTCTATATGTTGATGAAACCTGTATGTGTCAGTAAAGCTACATACAACTAATAAACTGTTTCACAAACACTAAGAACTGGATGTGAAAACTGTCCTGTCCTGTATTTGAAAATTAACGGACCTGAGGTGATTTCTGCCAAATCTGCCCTCCATCCACTTTATAAACCCTTTCTTTGAGAATGTATGTCCTGCTTTATAACTGACTGCAAGGTTTTACTGATTACTTTAAGACTTTGCAAGGCCTTGCCTACCGAACTCAGGCTGGTAGAGTCAGTACTGCCTTTTAAATCTCTTATGACTTTCATATTATTGTAAAGCCCCCTGTTATTTTAGTTTGTTTATATTCACCTTCAATATTATTGGATTTGTGGTTATTTTATTCTCTCTGGATTGTCTGTTTGACAGCATGAATTCATTTACTGGATAATTGCTGAAAAGTTTACTTGCTATTAAATTTTATTGTATTTTGACATATTTCCTGTCACCCTGTAGGTTCTTTATCTATTTTTAAGGAGTTTTGCAACTAAAAATTTCAACCAAATGGTTATTACTGATGTTCTATTCCACTGTGACAGTTAGAGCAGGTATTTCTGGGCAATACAGGCCTGTGGTGTTTGCCTGCTGTGACATCATATGTGAAATGCAGCACAGCACAGGAGAGGGCAGGGATAATTTAAATGAAAGGCATCCAGATCCGGCAGCCTGTTGATTTCTCTGGATGATAATGCAAAGGCATAATTGTCCTTCATGATGAAATCAGCAGAGGGACGATGAGCCCTGGGCTATCTGTCTTTCTGTCCATCTGTCCCTCCATCACAAATCACACCTCAGAGGCATGGATTCTGATGCAAATAGGAACTCTGTATTAAAATTTCAGAATAGTATACACAATATTCATCTAAACAATCTTATTTTGACTAAGGACATAATATATATTAATGCCCTGTTTACATCTTAACTATCTTAACTCAAATGATCATCCACAAAATAAATAAATGAATTTGCTTTTCTTATTAAATACAAACTATTTGCAGCCTCTGCAGTCAGATATATTTGCACTGTATGGGATACTTCTGCAGTTGCTGTGAGATGAATAGATTGTGGAGTAGCTCTAAATAAATAACTAAAAGTGAGGGATAAACAGTTGAAATAGTTAAAAGTGAGAGACAAAGTGAAGTTGTACAGTTACAAAAAGTGAGGAGCTCCTCGCTGATGGTGAGCTGTTACGTGAACAGCAAATCTGGCATTGTGTCACCCTGGGAAATAAGAAATAAGTCTGTATAAAAGCCGATGAGGGCTCATGCCACAGATGCACCGAACTGCCTTTACTTTGTATAGCAGTCAAAACAATCCACAATCTTTCGATTTATATCTCCTGCAAAAATAAAATGGTGTATTTACAAAAGCTCTGTGGGCGCATGGTTTGAGAGCACTATACTGTTGTACTGTTAAAACATTAAAACTTTTTGCCAAACAGGTCTACTAATTATTTTGCTTTGTTTTCTGTACAAATAATTTTAGAAATATGAGTCTAGAATAAGGGGAAGTACTTTTCAGGGTAATGTTGCAAACTTGAAAGTAGAGATTGTGTAAGTCTCTAATGATTTTCTAACATGTTTCTTCCTGAAAAATTTAAACCAACAACCTGTTCTGTCAAAGGTAGAGACCGTGGATACACAAAGGCTCCGAGGTTCAACAAACACACTGTGATCTCTGATGACGGCAGAATGCCCAGTGCAAAGCACAATACTCAAATCTGGCAGTGGTTAAAAATGAAGCTCTCCTGCTCAAAAAACGTCAGATGGTGAGGAGAGGAATGGAGCCAGACCAAAAAAATAAAAAAGCAAATAATCATTCTAGCACCAGGCATGCAACCAAGATGCCTCAGCTGACAAGGGTTTATTTTTCACATAATTTGCAATGACAGACATCACTGCGAGGGATTTGACCTTGGACTTTCTTGATGATGATCAGTAGATGGTGCATTAAATTACTTTTTGGGAATATAACTGTGTGTTTGGTTGGAGGAATATATTAGCATTACAATACATTAATAAAAAATATGGTAAAGTGTGTAATTTTCATTAATATTCTGTTCATTTCCCACATTGTGCATGTGTAGTGGAGCGTACTGAATATTTTGAATTAGCAGTGCGAACAGCTGATGCATGTTTGTCACAAAATGACTGGAGGCTGTCAGTAAGGTATGACAAAAAAGTAAGCACTTTAACTTTTAAGCTATAGTAGGCAAACACAGTAAATCTATATGGATCTAATGGACTGTACATAAACACATCTAGATCTTAAATATTATGCGTGCTAAATCAACAACATATTCAAACATGTTGCCAATGAACAATAACTAATGAACTGGAGTAAGGTTTCTTTTCCCCAAGTATCTTTTCTGACATACTTCACTCAGACGTGGGATGTCACATATTTGAGATGTATCAATGTGCACGTACAAACACCTAGCCTTATGGTCATTACAATGATTTACATCAAATTCTTCACATTCATCACTGTAAAAGTGTAATATGTATTTTCAAGAATGTAATCATCCTATCAACTTTTAGCATCAGTCTGACAAGTTTAAGAATGCTCTATCACTTCGTGCAACACGAGGCTCAAGTGCTGTTAAATAATGCTCTCTGAGACAACTTTGTGATTTGTGACTATACAAATCAAAATTATATGACAAGAACGTCCATATTGATCATTCTTTCAAACTTTGAGTTATGTTCAACATCTTTGTGTTCAATTCAAAGTGTTTTATATGTGTATAGCCAATATGATATGCTTAATAAAATATAGCTGAGGTATGGTTATGGTTAAGCAACTAAAACTTGGTTAAGCTTAGAGAAAGGCGGTCTCTTGCTGGCGCTGTGGTTAAACTCTGAATATTCTACTATTAAAACAATGAAATGTCTCGCTGTATTTTACCAATCAATCAAAATGTGAGGGAGACTCATCTGCTTATGTTAAGAGGCTTAATCAATCTTGTCAACATGCACTCTTTCTGCAGCAGCTGGAAACAGCAACATCTGGCAACAGTCACATATTTTTCCTCCAGAAAATGCACATTCTCTTGTTTCTCTTCCAACTCCACACATTCCCTGAATGGTTACAAGAGAAATGCACCAAGACTAGAAACCCTGCCAAATAAAAAACAAAAAAAAAAACAGCAACAATGTCAGCATCTCACAGAATGGCTTCTTAAGGTGGAATGAAATGTGGCGCAGCAACATACAAATTGTTTCAACAATTCAAATGCCTACAAGAGTGGTTTAATTGAAAGGATTCCTCTGATCCTATGGTATCTGTTAGGCAGTAATATTTAGGTACACAGTGGAATGTAATTATGTACAGTAAGTAGTGAGAAGACCTAGCAGGATAAACAGACTGAAATATAGATGTTAGTGATATTCTCTAATTGGAGGGACATCACAAGGCAAGCAGAATTATTTTTGAGCTCCAAATACAATTTACAAATTTTATTCAGCTGCAGCCTTAGGAAAACTCTGACTGTGAAACTGTTGATGTTTTGATCAAGCCTGTCGTCTCAAAAACCACTGACTCCCCTGTTTTCTCTCATTTTCTTTTCTTGACCAGGTCTCCCTTGAAAGCAAACCCAATCTCAAAGGAACTGACCTGCATACAATGAAATCAAATGAGAATAGAGAAAGATTAATAAAAAAGGAAGTGTTACAGTATTGTAGTACTCCAAACACTCACTGGGAATTACTGTTGGCTACAAAGGGCTTTTCTAGCTCAGTAATTGGATAGATAGCTTGAAGCTTATATAGCTTACTTCACTGTGTTTGTGCTGTGGTTACTAAGCTAATTAGCGGTAAACAAGCAGCTAGTAACCACCTTTCTGATTTTCTTATGTTGTTTTGTATCTTACATAAAAAAACAGCTTTTCCTACAGCACTCATGCATTGGTAACTGTTGTTGAAAGCAATACTTCCCTCAAGGATCTTCACTAGAACCATTTCAGTCCTTAAGTGACGGCGACACTGGCAGGTTTAATTGTGAACACAACTTTAGTTACTGGGGGGGGTGGCTTTAATTGAAAGAACTCCACCAATGTAAAGGTTTTTAATTATCTTACATTACAATGGCTCTAAAAGCAGTGCTTCACACCAACTGTGATATGAGAGCAGTATTTCTTTTTTCTATACTCTTGGCCCTTTGAAAGGATTAACCCTGACAGTGGCGCAGGTTTTGTGCCAAGAGGTACAGGTTTAAGGCTCTCTGATGACTCTAATTAAAAAGAGCTATGAAGGATATGACAGAAACATGACAATGATACTGCACCACTGCAGGAAAAAAAACACTGTTGTTCTAATTAGTGTCCTCACTTTCAGCAAAGCACACTCTATCACTTTTGTGGATGATCCATCACGATTTCCATTATTATATGCACTCATTATTGACATTTCAACAGCACCAATCTCTTTCTTGTCAAATGACAGTTCAACTGCTTTCATTTCTTACTCCTCAACTAACATACCAAATGTTTTCGTCATCTATTGGAAACTTAACAACAATTCAGCTGCTTTAATTTCTAATGTGTCAACTGACACTTCAACTGCTTTCATCTCCTATTCCAACTAACATTACAAGTGCTGCCTATTGCTATTTGTAAAATGTCAACTGATATGTCAACTACTTTCATATCTTTCCCTTCAACTGACATTTCAACTCCTTACAATGGGTGCACCTTGACTGATACTTTCAGGTCTTTTGAACAACAATAAAACTTCTCCAGCTCTCCTAGCTCCCACAGCCTCCACTGTTCATATACAATTTATTCGCTTCAGATATTATCAGCGCTTACACTTCAGCCAGCACTTCAACTGACACCATCTGTCAGTTTATTCACTTGAGCTGGAACTAATTTCTTTCAGGTCTTGCACCTTGGCACATCCAGGTCAATTTATCACCTGCTATAGGTTGGGACTGACATTTCAACTCCTGTCAGTGCTTAAACTTCAACTAAGTCTTCAGCTTCTCTCCACACTTCAGCTGATACTTAAACATTACTCAGTGATAACACTTCAATTGACACTTCAAGTACTTTCAGAACTTCAATTTCAACTGGAAATTTGACTTCTTCTTGTATTTGTATTATAAGGACTGTAATCATTCATCTATTCATTATATCATTGCTGCTTCATGCATTTCATGTGATATATTGCAACTCTGACTCAACTGTAGCTCATCCAACCTCAAGATGATTATTTTTATCATTATTATTATCACATTTTCGGATATGTGAGGTCAACACATATTAGGATGGCACACAGGTTCAGACATTAGGCAGGTAGATCTTATTTAGAAATAAATCATGAATAAATAAATTAGTAGTTTTGCTTTAAAATATGCTTTAAATATAAAGTTTATTATTATTTTATGGAATAATTGTTAGTTTGTGTCTAATGTGTGTGGCTAGTAATGGACTTCTCTCTCCATCTTTCTTTCTATGTTTCATTGCTTCCCTGTCGCCCTCTGAATCACAATCACTTCATTTGCCAAGTACAGGAAATATCTTGCAAATTGTCTCAGGGGCGTAAGATGTACATATTTTGACAAACCTGCAATTTCACAGCAGTACTGATAAGATGCAAGGAGAACAGAAGAGTCTTTAATAAGGTAGCTGGGACTACTGCACATGCCGCAAGCATAAGTGATTTGGGTCTTGCCCCCGACATCTTGTAAAGCTCCACCTTAAATAGAAGATACATTCGCAGAAAAACAGCTTAAAATAGCTCCAATTTCCTTCTCTGGGAAATGACTTCTGACAAGGATGCACAGCTGAGATCAGGAAATATAGATGGCTTAATGAACATTCTCTTATCTCTGACCATGAGGGACAGAATATTGAAAATTCACATATATTTAATGAATTGAATGAGGTACTACGAAACATTTTTATCCATGAACTTCACTGATACAACCTTGAAAGCCACTGGATCTGTAGCCGTCATCGTCTCAGTCACAGTTTTTTATCCAAGCTCCAGAAATACCCCCAATCCAAGGCAAGGCCTGCCCACTCTCCTTGACAAAAAAAAGGATTTTATTTGCTGTTTGCCCACCACACCCCCACCCCCAATCAAAAATAAACATTTGTATTTCCGTCCGCAGAAATGTCAGGGGGGATTTATGTGGTCCCTATTTTGTGTCGGTGGCCTATTTAATGCTACAGTGCACACTCCTTGCAACGTGAAATGAAAGCATGGCTCTTTATGTAGCCAGCCATATTCACCGCCAATCAAACTGACATGTTTAACAAATTCAGATTCTTGCATAGTGTGTCTTTGGGAATGCATTTCCAGGTGTTGATGTGGGTCATACTTCTGGTCTGCCATACCCTGAATTAGGCCCAGTAAAGAACAACAACTGAAAAAGAGGATGTAAAACTGAATAAGATGGGAGTCAGGCCTCACCTATGGGACAGTAGTAGTTCTGGGGACTGAAGTGCCACTTTGTAAACAAGTTTTCCATCAACTACTACTCCTACTGTTTTTGTAAAGAATCATGGTAGTCCTTCCCAATGTGTACAATGTGTAAACACAGCATGACTGCTTTTACTTAGCGTCCTTCAAAGACAAAAGCAAAGAGTTGTACCTTGAGAACACTGACAGTATTAATCCCTCTGTCAAATGGCTGGGTACTGTGACATCTGCCTGTTGGCTTCCCAATTTAGAAGCTTTCAGATGTGGTGGACTCTCTGGGATCTGAGTTTTGGGTTTTTTGAGTAAATCATTCCTGTTTCAAAAGATGGCCACGGTCAGGTAAAGGTGGGATTTGAAAGAACTGAGACAATGGTTGCGCCAATACCTGCAGGTTATTGTTCGCCTTAACCTGATCCCTGATCCATCCTGCACGACTCTGATTAGGCTAATCTGGGTTTAGTTAAAACCAATCTTTTTGGGAAACTGAATTGAACATTTGATGGTGTCTTTTCTCAGTTTCTGCCCCTTAAGACATCTGTCTAGAAGCATGACTGAGTAAAGAATCTGCTCCATCACATCTTTGCTTCTTTGCCTTAAGGCCATGAAGCCAGGGACAACATTTTAATGCAGTAGCGGGGGGGGATATTTCATTGATGAGAGAAGGAGATTTGTTAATGTGCCAAATCCATTGTGGCTAGGGAAGCACAGCAACTGGTTTGAGTTAAGTCTAATCAGATAAAGACTTCCATTTATTCAGGCATCTTAGAATCCATCATGACTCTTCAAACATCCCTTTTACATTTACTCTGGCAAGTAATTTGTAGCTTTCACATATCTGGCAGTCTGAGAGTATTCAGTGGGGGCTTACAGTGATGAGAAATCATTTTATAAAGCAAACAGGGACTGATAGCATCACAAGCGTTGTAACAACACTACCCAGAGATGATTTGGAATACAGCAATTTAGCATTGCTCGAGGCCATGTCAAGGGTTGCAGAACGCTGACATTTCAAAATACGATATATTAACACTGCAAACACAAGAGCATCAGTGATAAAGGTTATTAAGTGCAATTTCTCTCTTGTTAATGTAGAGAATGTGCACAATCAAGACTGAGCTACTTTAGAACAAAGGAGCAATTTATGCCAAAGAAGTAGTTCAGTGAGTATGTATGAGTAAAAAAATAAAAGACAAATGAAGGCTGGGCATGATCAGGAGAGAAGAACCTAACTGACATTTAAAAGAAAGGTAAATATGCTCACTGACAAGACAAGAGAATAACATGATTCACATTTCTTACTTTTTCATTCAACACATAATAACGAGAGCTTAAGTGCGTCAAACAACAAAAAAAATAAAAAATAAAAAAATAAACACAGCACCTCCATATAGCTCACTCAAAGGTGACTCATAATTTTCGCATTATTATGGAAATAGCTGCAGGCTACGGAGAAATGACAACTCTGGCATTTAAGGAAAAAAAAAGGAGTTTTAACACCACAATGATAAGTGTGCGAGTAAGAAAGACTCTAAATTGCCATTTTTGAAATCACACAGCACTATGGGTCGAAGTTTTTATGCTGAGATTCTGGTTCTTTATTTTCCCAAGATCGTAAAACCAGCTTTGAAGAGCAACTCTGGCAATTGAAAAAAGGTATTGAAGAGCCAATCAATATCAAATAATTGATTTTGTAAGTTGTTTTTCTACTCAGTTTGACAACTGTAAGAGGGTAGACTTAAAAGTTAGTTAATGGATTAAAAATATATCCATACCATATCCAACCATATCTTGATTTTATCTTCATATATGTACTTGACAGAAAAAAAAAAAATCCTACTTTAAGTGACTCGTAACCAGTCTGATCTCATAAACTCTCAGAATTGGTCAATTCAATTCAGGCTGCAACTACATTATACAGTATTTCTACATTTAAAACTTGAGGGTGAGATTTTTACATATAAATCACCGTCTACTGCTACTACTAAAATTTTAAAATTGAAAGTCATTGCCATAGATTTTACATAATATCTAATCACTCTGCCTCTGGATAACCTTGTAGAATGTATCTACAAACAAAATATATTCTTTAGCTTCAGCTTTCTTGTCCATTTCAACTATTTTAATGATATAAAATCAATGAGAGATCAATTTGCAATTAATATATTTAAATATTATTTTAAATAAATATTAATTTAAATATTTAGCTACTGCATCATTTAGTTCCGTGGTATAACACATTGAACTGGTAGGATGTTGGTAGTTGAAACCACTGAATTACCAGGATGTTGGTTTCTTAAAACTTTGAAGTTTTTGACATTTTTAAATGACAGAAATCATTAATTTCTCATATGGTAAAACAGACACCAAAAAGTCAGGTTTCAGTTGTAACAGACTGTTTTGGATTAAATTAGTTTCAGTAATTGGTCATTAATGAAACATGTATAAATATACTCCAAATTATCATTTATAACACCACCTAGTTTCTGCAGTCAGAGACTCTGAGATGGAGTGAAATTCAACAGCTTTGGTGTTCTGATTTTCAGTAGGTGGAAAAGCAGCAGCAACTGCATGACCAAAGAGTCTGTTCACCTGTTGTTGCTTTTCTGATCTGCTTCCATTAGGAGCCAGTTTGAAAAGGCAAGTCACAGCCATGTCCGTGTTGTGGTGGCACGGTTGTTCCTTCCTCTTAAATGCACTCAATTTTGACAGACGTAGAAGCACTTAATTTAGATAGGCCTTTCATTCACTCTGCAAATGGTTCAGGGCACCTTGCCACTGCCACAGCCATTACGCCTCTCTATCACCAAGGACACAACATGGAGCCGACTCAACATTTGCATGACCCTCAGCTGAGTTCAGAAATAGTCAATGAAGATGTCAGGGCTGTTACTCAGAGCACGGTTGTTTATGGTGGATAAACAACTGACGTGGAGATTTTATGTTCATTATCTCCAGCTTCCACTCGGTCATAGTAACAGTAAGCGGACCATCCTCCGCATTTGTAACACTTCCAACTTCTGTTCTGTCTTTGGTTGAAGATGTGAATGAAGTTATTTCAATTCAAAATGATTTCAAAAACTAAGAAATTAGCTTTACAGTTAAATATCCTCAAGAGTCAGTGTTTGACTTTAAATACACCTTGCATGCCTCAGGTCTTCAAACCATTCAAAGCTCTACTTGAAGCTGTTCCAAACATTCAGACTATGCCAAAGACTTTGTTCAAAGTCGAAGGAAATTTACTTCAGCTTTTGACAAAAGTTGAAGGGTTGCCAGTCAAAAAAAAAAAAAGGGAATTTCAGGGAGAATGTTGTATCTCTGAGGGGACATTACTCTGAGGCAAAACCGACCAAAACTGCAACACAATTTCTCACCCAGGGAGTGTTAGGGAGTAATTCACTGAAATGTGTGAAGTGAAAAGCGAGGAGAGGTAACTGTAAGCCAGGGACAGAGTGTGTTCAAGGCTGGGAGAGATGGACAGAAAAAAAACAGGATGCTGTCAAAAGTTGCAATCATGTCTGTTACTGCTGGTTATTGTTGGTTTGTCCCAGGAGTTGTAAATGGTAGCTGACAGAGTGCAGAGAGAGCGACGGAGGCAGATTCTGTCTCAGAGATGACCTCTTGCTTTGATTGGAGGTTTTTGAGGATGGTAGTGTCACTGTGGCGAACATGTGAGCTGTGTGAGGCTTTTTTTCCTTAGCCATTGATAGCTGCGCAAATTGAGCTGGATGGAACAAAACTTCCTGTTTTTGCTGTTGTGTGAGGCTGGAAAGAAGAATAATAGAGCCTGTATTTGCAGGGTGAAAGCTTCACTGTTAAAGAAACCGTGGTGGATGGGTTTTTTTTGTTGTTGTTTTTTTTTTTGCTGGTATAAAACAGATTCTGACTGCTGGGTGAATAAATTATACAAACTGACTGTAATAGGAGTATGCTGCTGTACTGTATCTCCTCATTTCCTCTCTTTCTGTCTCTTCACACACATCAAATATACACTGTCTCTCTCACACACTGTTTCTATTATTACCCTGTCTATTACTTATTAAATGTATATCACTGCTGTGGCTTTAATTAAAGATGTAGCTATAGTATTACTTCCACTGAAACATATATATAAAGTCTTGTACAGTGGAAAGAAAATATAATTACATGCATCTTAATAATACAGTAAGCTGCAGTGAAAACAAGAGCACTGTCCTTTAATGTCTACCTTCTACTGTCACCTCAGTGTACTCTGGCTGTGAAGTAGTGTGGCTATAGGCTTCCTGTGTCTAAAAAATGTGGTCTTTATAAATAACTGTATGTGTGTAGAGAGGGGTTGAAATAGGCACTGTACTTTCACTGTACACTGCCATTAAGCAGTACACACACACACACACACACACACACACACACACACACTGAGTGAAGGACAAATAAAATGTGGGAACCTGTTCTAATTGTAAAACCCATAGAGCTGGAGCTCCCTCTAGGGGTCAGAGGGGACACATGTGCCATGCTGGACTCCATCCCAGTGAGTTCACAGCCTTGTCAGCTCTTCTGGAAATTCAATTCCGACCTCAGCAGCTGTCACCTCTTTACAACCACATAAATATGAACGTCTAAATGTTGAATTGATGTTACTGGGATAGCTTACAAATCAGCACACAGTTCGTTAAATTAGAAGTTGAATACTAATCAATATCAAGGTCTGATCTAACTTTTTTTTTTTACACTACTTACCATTTCTGGCAATGAAATATCTTGCAAAACCCTAAATCAGTACTGCCTGTCATATCAACAGTGAGCATGGGGATTACTTTTCAAGGCAAATGTATAAAAGGTTCAATCATATTTAACTGTCAGTGCAAACGTCAAGTGACATGACATCAGTCATGTGCAGAATAATTTGGTTTAATAGTGATAGGCATAGACACACTTTGCCTTTACAACAATGTAAACTACAGTATCAAAATGCAGAATGATCACTTTGACTGAGTGTAATGTGATGTGGTTTGTTAGAATATACTGTAGCTGTGTAGCTTATGTATGGATCTGAGTGGGTGGAGGGATAACGAATTTCCAGGCTTTGTAAGAGCACAGGAGGGGGGCTTACTGGCAATTTTGAGTGGGTGGGAGGAAGGCTTATAGGTGGGCGAGAAAGTAACCAGGATTTATTTTGCAGAAGTGGCACAGCAGACAATGTGGAGTCTTGCACAGTGATGGGTATAAGGTGCAGATCGCCGATTTGCAGGTGTTCATGTGTTTCTAAGACGTGTGTGGAGGTGTTTCGCCTATTCACAGTCATCTCCTGGTGAATGGGAAGTTGCGACTCCAAGTTGCTTCAGTCTGGCCATCACTCTTTTTCCCATCTGGTTGAACTCAGACCTGTGGGTTGCCTCCCTCTGAAGCTCCCTCTGGTGCCTGTAACAGCAATTTAACATTACCAATGGAAGAACTGGGCAGATTCAGCGGTGAATAGAAAGACTGGAAGACTTCATTTAATAACTGGAAGTTTCAGGTCAAAGTAATCTCCACCACATCACCACAGTATCTCTGTGAAACGGTTTACGAAAATTTTAAAAAACCTGAAAATGTAATAAATTCCCCCAAAATATGACTTTAAAAAACTCATCAAGTACCTCTGTCTTCATTTAAATTTCAAATGTAAGTAATTTTGATTGTTAAAACCATGATGATTAATAATTTATCAAAAATGAGAAGATTCATTTCTAAAATTTAAAAACATTCTAAAAATATAAAAATGTAATAAATTCCTAAACACATTAAATAGCAGAATTACCTTTTTAAAAATCATATTATTTTCTTGATTGCAGTTTCAAATGAATTTCAAACCATGTAATAATTTGTGAAAATATGTCAAATGTTCCAATAATTGTTAAAACCATGCAAAAACCTTACAATGTAATGCAGTCCTAAAATTTTATTTATTAGGACTTTTATGAAAAGTCTCTAGTTGGTATTAGTATTCCCTCCTCAGTAAAAACTGTTACAAAAAGGATTTATTCACAATTGCAGGAACAGTTTCAGTCATATACAGAGTAGCTGTTAAAATATTTGGCAATTAAATCGTCATTTGCTACAAGATGCAACTGCAATTTACACCTACATTATACACTAACTTATTTTAGCATGATAATAGCATCAGAAACTATGAATTTGTAAAAGTCTCTTCTGGTACTAGGCAAGGCTGAAACTTCAATCTTCAGATAATTAAAATAAGTAAGTTATAAATCTTTATCTATTATATGTATCTGTGTCACTGCAATGACAGCAGTTGAAAAGTATCATCATGCAGTGTGTTCCAGCTCCCAGGAAGCTTTTGTTAGAAGGAACAGGTACATGATTTGCACTTTCATTAGCTTCATGTTTGGTTTATCCTGTACTTCCCCTCTTAAAACAAAAGTACAACATGTTTATTGCCCACTCCAATATTTGTATAATCTTTGTCTTAGCAAAGTAAACATCATGCCAGTAGACTTGCCTGACTGTCATCCCTGTGGTGAGGTTGCTATTGGAGACCAGAGCTTCTCCAGACAGGAACTCCGCTCTGATCATCTCTGGTGTCAGTTGGACTCCTGAGCCTTCACACCTGCACACGGATCAACACACATAATCTGAGCATCAGAGCAGTGAGCTTACTTTAAATCTGATAGAAAAAAGCTTCCAACATGAACATCAATAGTGTAAATAGTGTGGTATGTGCTTACTGTTTGTCCATTAGTGGTGTCAAATCATCCGGAAGGCCGATGAGAGGCGGCGGTGTTGTGAGTGGAAGTATATCGGTGCTGTAGTCAACAGACCTATAGAAGACACACACACTGCTTTTTCCCCTGAAGAGCCAGACCACACATTACCAAATCGAGATAATGGTCAGATATCTACTCCGTCTCACTTAGATGAAAGGACTGCTTAGGGTTGTTTGAAATCGCAGTTTGAGCAGGAATGATAAAAATACTCCTGAGCGAAAACTGATACCACTTGTGGGCAAAATAGATTTAAAACACTGACAAGCCACAGGTTTGCTTTTAGAGTCAGCGCTGCTCTAAGCTGCGTTATATCATTCTGAACAGATACTTTATAATGGCAGAGGCGTGGGAACACATGGTCACATAGACACACAGTTAGTATGCAAATCAAGGTGTACTAACTTTGTGCAAAGTATAATACCATAATATTTTATATATATATATATATATATATATACACATATATATATATATATATATATACATATACATATATATATATACATACATATATATATATATACACACATATATATATACACATATATATATATATATATACACACATATATATATATATATATATATATATATATATACACATAAAGCTGGTTATGTCAGTTAGTTACATGTTACGCGACAGGTAGAGGCTGTAAATATTAAGCGTGCAATATCAGTTTTTGCCACTTCTGGGAAATTTTAACCTATTTAATGTGTAAATAAGCAACTGTAAGTTTGTACAGTTGCTTATTTACTAACCAGTAGTTACAGGGCAACCATCACATTTATTTGGAGTCATGTTTCTGAGCACTCGACCAATGTCAGGCCAACATTTACTCTCTTTTAGCTCCTTTGGTCTGTACCAACTCCTGAGAGAAATACCTGTCTCTTTAGCTGCCAAATGCTTCATTTTGTTCTCTAGCCAGTTGCTTACTGGGTCTGTCTGCTGTTTGGTGCTGAGCAGGTAGTGCAGGTTTTTAGAGCTTTTATTCTGTAAACAGCTGCCTGCGGTCAATGGTGCAGTGAGAGTGAATGATACCAGTAACATTGCAGGCTGCACAGCTAAACAATGAGCTAAAAACACACTGCAAAGCTCTGTACAGCTGAGGAAAGCTGCAGAATTAACTGATACAGTTCATCATATGAGCAAACCCCTTTCACATACAGTCATATGATACATTGTTATTCTAAAAATATAGATTTTCTATGCTGTAAAACAGTACATGTATCTGCATGTTTAACAGGTTTCAGTTGCAGTTATGGGAGTTTGTGTAGTTCACAGTAGTATGGCTATAAAAAAGTAGACTGTACCTACAGAGTGTGTTCTAAAGTAGGTAGTTGAGATACAACAGAGTCCCTTTAATCATCATTCACACATACTGCATGAGTAAATCACATCCCTCTTTCTCCATTATGGTCACCTGACATAAATGATACTGTTTGCATTTATAAGATAACTGGAGATACTCAAACATAACCAGTGAAACAGTGGTAGGAAATTAATTTGACTGAGCAGGGAGGCTGGAGGAAAGTCATCTCTTGCATGAAAAGACAAGAATATATCTTCAGTTATCCTGCAGATCAGTACTGACAGGCATAAAGAGAATATTTTGCCTTGCCAGGCATCTGATTATATAAGATAGGGAAGGTGAGGAGAGATGGGTAGTAGACAGAAAGGTGAGGAGAGGGAGGTGTAGCAAAATAGTCAAACCCTCACATTCTCGAGTACATTGTGTGAGCTGTGGTTGCCCAACTTACTTGGGCATCTTGTCAAATAAAGACTTCAAGTGGTTTCAGATTTCTCTGAGTGCATCGCTTCATTAGCGCTGCAACTTTCACTTTGTTACTTCACTCAACTTTAAACAAGAAACTCCATCATGCAAGATAAATTACAATATACATGAGCTTATTTTCAAGAGAGGGTCAGAAACACAAAGTGTTATGCACACCTGAGTTGTATTCATTGTGACAGGGTGCATAGAGAAGCATAGAGTGCACCACAAATAGAACAGGACAGCCTGATGCTGTGTTCACTAATACACTACATCAAAATATCATAATTTATTCACTGTCCATTCAGGCTAAATGCTGAATAAATCATTATTTCACAGTGTAAGTGGAGACCAGGTGCTGGGCTCTTTGCCTCCATGTGACCTAGACTCTCCACACAGAGAGATATACAGTAAGTAGTACAGTGAAGAATGACTTTATAAAACAGCTATATTTAGGATAACACTATGCCTTAACAACATGTTTTTTCGTAAAATAAGTACAACAAACAGGAACTAAGGCAGATCACAGAGGTAATATCAATACATCACTTCAGTCCAAAACTACTAAGATGTGGTCATCTGCACTGCAGTCAAGTGAAAATGTGCATTTTTGTCAGGTTGATGAAATCCAAGGTTCTAAAACCTGAGGGAGAAAACTCATCAGCACTCAAGATTGATTTTAGGAATGTACAACTTTACAGGCTGCTTTGAGGCTTGCAGGAGTAGAACTGATGACTACAAGGACCACATCTACTGCACAGCTTACTTATAATCTCTATAAAACCTCAGTGAGATTTAAAATGAAAGCAGCTAACTTTATAATACATTACAATACATTGGAATCACAATCAATACTTGAAATCCAAAATGATAACTGCTTTAAGTGCAATATAATGTACTCCAGCTCCATAGGATGCTGGAGTTCTATTGCATATGTTACAAGTCGACACCTTGACATCCTGCCAGGTGTGGACTGTGGCTCTTACATTTTTACTTTGGAGTGGGAAAAGTCATGTTTCTGTAATACTGTAGTGAGATGATGAGAGGAATCCAAAGCTATTAAATACTCATGATGTGTCATAGCAGCGGGCCTAGAGAGGATACATAACTACTGCTGGTTTTACTTGAGACTGAAGGAAAGAGGTAGACAGGAAAACAACAAGTCCTCTGACCTAAATGACCATAAAGGTCGCTTGTTCCCACCCTCAGATACAACCTATAGGAGCGTACCACAGGCAGGCATACTGGATCTTAGTCACCATGGTTACAATATGTGATGAACGTGGTGGAAGGGACACGTTTTGGTTAGGTTTTAGGCATAACATGCCAACTGGCACCCCAACCTCCTGCTAACGTGAACTTTGTTGCTGTTAATACTACGATGACTACTTTGTTCTCATCTGAATTACAAGGCTGCTAGATGTCACTTAACAACACGTCACAAGATGTTACTATGGGTCATAATAAGCTGCTGCACAGACAACACGTCAAACCTGTTTGTTTGGACATGGGTCCAACATGGGTCTGTGTCTTACAGTCCTTTCTGATGTAAACAGAGCTAAAACAGACGACAACCTTCATTATCAATTAATCTGCAAATTATTTTGTCAGTAAATTGGTCTATAAAATTAGGGTTTGGAGATTAAATGAAATAAAGAAATGTAACATACGGTCGATAAAGGTTGTATTTTATCAAGTTCCATGTTTAAGATAGCATGAATCACATGCTGCCAGTCATGTTCCAGGATGCATTGCGTGAGTTAGGCTTTAGAGTCATTAGGTTAGATTTTATCATTTGTAATTGTTTTTCTACCTCAGATTAGTGAGGAGTTCTGCTGTTTGGCAAAAATCTGCCTTAAACCTGAGAGAAATATTGATTTGACATTTATCGTGATAATTGTCGATATCAACTGATACAAACATTTCTATCATGATAACATTTTTAAGCATATCACCAAGCCCTGCATAAAATGTTTCAGTGAAAAATGCACATCATGATTTCCACCATGTCAAGGCCAATAACAGTAATTCATTGATGGTACATGATTGGAGAAAAATGACTGCCACGCAATATTTTTGTTAAAGAACAGGAAATCAGGAAAGGATTATCAACTGTTAATTTTACCCATAGATCAGATGCACATTCCCATCTTGTCATTTTATAGATGGATATGTTTTATAAAAATTCGACTCCTACTTCAGTGGTCAGTCTGGAGCAGCAGTTTTGCAACCAGAGTCGTGAGTTCAATATATAGACAGAAGAAGTCAACAACAGCCACTTTCTAATCTAAACAGGTAGTGTAAACATGTCCTGGTACTTTTTGATCTCACAGTGCTCCAGTTGGAACTTCTCAGAGACTAATTGCACATGAGGATGGTTTAACATGGGAACCACTGGATGATCATACCCTCTCTTATAACTTCTGGGTGGCTGCTCTCAGTATTAAGTCATTCTCATTGCCTTGATCAGCAAAAGGGAGGAAATATAGGAAGTGGCGCAGTGATGCAGTGGTCATAAAAGCAGCTAATGTCAAACGTGGAACTAAAATCTATTCTACAAATAAAAAGGCAGGCAGGTAAAAGGCTGTTCACTACAGAGCTCTATTAGAGATCAGCTATCTCTTCATCAGACCAAGCAGAGCACAAATCCATTTCAGTTCTGACCTACCTGCGTGGGGAACAGCCACTGGTGAGAGCAGGTTGGTTGGACAGACAGTTCAAGGTGATCGAATCAAAATTCTTCCATGTCATAACCCCTTTTATCACATCCTGTTGTTGGTTGAGAAAAAAAAAAAAAAAAAAAAAAAAAAAAGAGATCTGAGTTGTCTGAACAAACTGTTTCAGATCTAAAACAGGAGCCATGAGCCATAAGTTATTATCAAACCCTTGAGTCCAGCAAGAAAATGTTTCTTTGTATGTGTTTCTTCATCAAAAAAGGTTAAAACTGCTTTAAGGATAAGAGTAGAAGCACTCCAAAGAAAATCACAAAGTCTCTTAAATTACCTTGCAGTCCAGAAACTTCTTCTGAGTGTGCTGAGTTTGTGTGCTACACATGTCGCTCTCAGGGACAGTGTACCTACATATGAAAAGCACTTTTTTGCACAACCGTTCATGCTCAATAGAAATAAATAGATCATGTAATTGAAGATGTTTCTTCTTGCCTGGGCAGAGGGCAGAGGTAGAACTCCAGATCACTCTCCAGGTATTTAGGGGTCGGTTTGTAAGCCTGCAGTCCTGGAGCTGGGTTCTAAAGCACAATATCACAAGACAAACATAGACACAATACTAGTTTAAAATGTACCGTCACTGTGAACTACATTCTGTATTGTGTAGGGAAAAGCACACAAGCTTGTCTGGATTAATAAGAATGAATTAGAAGCCTTACAAAGATTCTGAGTGGGTTTGCAGGAAAAGGTCTGAGCAGAGCTTCAGGGGCTTTGAAGCTGAGACTGACAGCCTGCTCTGCTTCCACAGCTTCCGCCTCATTTTCATGCTGCTGTTCCTTCTCTACTCTGGCCTCTGGAGACTGGGCTCCAGCCTCGTCCTAAAAAGTGAGAGAAATTTTTAAAGGCAATCAAAGAACAAATTGGTAGATAGAAAAGAATAAATCATGTATAGATGATATATAACGAATAAATGAATGTCCTTATAATACTGGATAAATCTGTGTGTGTTAGTTCAGGTGCTGTATAAGTACCAGAGCTCCAGTGCGAAGTGGTCTGGCCAGAGTAGTGGGGATATAAGAGTTAAATGCCTCCCAGGTTGACACAGGATGGTAGCCCATAAGCTTATAGTGCTGTGGAACCTAGAGCACAAAACGATATCAGCAAATAATATGGTTAGAGGAGTAACATAACATGGAAACATAAAAAAATAAAAAAAATAGGAATGACTTGTTGGCTGACTTATAGCAACATACAGAGCAGAGAGGATCATAAGATGAAGATGACAAAAAAACATGCACAAGTTTGTATTCACATTTCACTAATCTTTGCTTTTTTGTAAAGAGAGAGTAACGGTTTCTTTGGTGGAGCCACTAACAACTCATAGGCCCTGATCAAACCTGGCATTAACATGCATCATGGGTGATCTGATCGCAAGTGACAGCTCTAAGTTCAGGTGTGACTGCACCCAAGATGCATTGAGATCTGACTGCTCAGACTAACTCTGCAGGTGGTCTGGGCTGCTTATGGCCATATTCTTCTACTGGTGTGCACAAGAATGTGTGCTGGGCCACACTGAAGGACAGTGTGTCAAACAGAACTGGAGCAGCCAAGGAATAGACTCTCCTGTCATTCACAAGCCGATAAACCACTGGTTTAATCTTTAACAAGTGTTGTATTTTACAAGCTTAACATATGCAAGTACACAACCTCCCTCTGAAATGTAGTTTAGCAGAAGTATAAAGAGGCATAAAGTGGAAATACTCTGTTAAAGGCCATGAACATTTCTTTACTTTCCACCTCTGCTGCTCAGTGGATTTCTGCTGATTTATAAGTGTGATGTTCAGATGAGCAGGTGCTGCAGTAAATACCTACTTGAAGCTTGAAGAAAGGGATATGTGTTGTCACAGTCACATCAATAGGATCCACAGGCGCTGTGACCAAATGACTGCAAGCCTGGAAATATCAAGGAGACAAATGGCATTATTTGTTCAGTTGAACACCGCGGCCTCCTCTCTGCAGGGCATCAGGGAAATGAAAGATTTAATCAAAGTGCGGGAAACGGAGCTTCCTCTTTGATTCCATGGTTAGATCAAAGACGTTTTTCAAGGGAAATGATGAATGAAAATGGTTTCATGTGCAGGACAATAGCCAGCACTCACTTTTCAGTGGTTTCTCATCTTCTATATATCAGCTCCCATTTAGGTAATTTAGGATTTAACAAGACAAACTGATTTTCAAAGAAGTGATCGAACTCTCGTGCTAACAGGCTGACATTAATGGGCAGGTTTACTTAAAACAAAGTGTTATCTTCATACAGTTTGCTGCTAGGGAACATTAATTATGTAACACACTCACCAGTGGGTCATCCTCATCAAGAAAAACAGGAAAAGAAAATGGAAAGACTTTGTCTGGTGAGATCTTCAGATCATGTGTACTCTGCTCTTCAGCTGAAGTAAATAGAAAAGGGTGAGACAGTAATATTAATAAAAACATTTCTGCAGATCATTATTTGTTGAGGTCAGTAAGAAATGCACAGAGCACCATAAATAGTTCCTGTTCCTGAGGCATGCATATACAGTATGTTCCAAGAACCTCATAATAACCTGGAGGGATTTCTTTTCATTTTTACCTCGAGATAAATTCAATTCAGCATGCTTTACTGACACAGCATAATGAGATTATTTCTGAATGAGGAGATCATAGGATAATCAAAACCTTTCTGCGCCGAGGGCAGGCTCCTCCTGCCGTCTGCCAGCTTCTTCAAACACGCCAGTCTCCGCTTCATGCGACATCGGATCACAACCTGAGAAAGAGGCAGAACAGCATGGTGCTGCTTTACACAACTTACTGGCCATTCACATCCACCTCCTCTGCACTCACAAGAGGTGCCAGAGAGAGATTTTATAATGATTCCAAAACTTCACAACATGTTTAAAAGGCCTTAGGAGCTATAGAGTGTTAATTTTCATTTATTAAAGTCTTGAATATTTTTTCTTACCTACTGTAGCATGACAAATAACAAGCCAAACAAGCACCGTGTCAATGGTGTGACAGCCATAGGTCTTAGAGCAGTATCTGTTTTGGTTTTTCTGTGCTCTGCCTGTGATTCCACTGATTGCCTGACCCCTCCCACCTCGTTGAGGGATTGGTTTCACCTGTCTGGGACTTGTAAAAGCTGGGGGATTCCAAAATGGTGGTGCCTCTCTCTCCCTTCTTCTCCCTCTCCCTCCCCCTACCCCTCCTGGAAGGCTTGTGCCTTTAAGGCATCCCTCCTGGTTTTGTTAGGTTTTGCTTAGATTGAGTTAGTCTTGGTTTTGGTTCTACATAGCTTATGTTAGCACATACACTCTCACAGGACTGCTGGACATAACATTGGGTGAATGTGACTTGAAGTGTAATTTGAGTGGTTGATATGATTAAGAAAAGTACTGTATAAATGCAGTCCATTTACCACTTATAACAGCTGTAAGATAAAAGTGGGATTGTTGTGACTGTGGACTGAGCTACAAGAGGCTGCTCAGCCATCACCATCAGACCTGTGGCAAACGCTGTCATTAATGCCAGCTATAGTAACTAGGAAGTTCATGGACATATGGACATGGACATATATAACTCTTCCTGTAGATGCTTTTCAGTGTTTAGTAGCATGTGTTCCAGAGAGTTATCTGCTAAAAAACAATCAATCATATTTATCTTTTTACTAGTATTTTATCAATATAAAAAGAGAGTCAGTTTGAATCAGCTGTGGCTTGGCTGCACCAACACGTGAATAACAACCTATTAGGTCAGCTTACAGTTTCCACTAGAAAAGAGAAGCATGCTCTTCCTGTGGCTTTAAGAGGCCATGTGAGATTACTCTGCTTTTACTGGAATGCACTGTACCCAGGAAAATTGACTGTACTGTAAAGAATATTACTCATTCAGTGTGAGGAATTTACACATGGCTGAACTGAAGGGACAGGGCCACAGGGACACTAGCCCTAGGGAAGAGGAGAGTGTGGGTATTTGTTGTGCATCTCAGCAAATGCTCATACATACGTGCACTGGCACATGCACTGCAGTGACTTTACAGTACGTTGATGTGTGTACCTTGCGTGCTGCCTGCTGAAACAGTCTGAGGGCTCTTTGTCTCAGCTCCCACTGAAAACTGGGGTAAAACTGGAAGGATGGGGCTCCCTCTGGGGCCTGGATATAGGTTAGAGAGACATTTATTGCTGACTTTCATATGCTCATTTGACATCATTACATTGAGTGCATATGAAAAGAACCATAAAGTGGAATTTCATGAGGTCTCAGCGTGGAGAATTTAAATGACAGAAGATAGTAGAATTGTATAAAGTGAATGTTAGATTGAATTAAATTGCAGAAAAGGGCTTGAAGCAACAGATCCATTTAATCTAAGACCAGTGAGAGACAGGTTTTTAAGTGAAACCCCTGCTCTACAAAGAGGAATAAAAGAAAATGTATAACCCTATGACTTGGTGGAGGCTTGCCATACATTTACTATGACAAAATATATATGTTAAGCATTATTTGAACATAGTGCATTTCAGATTTTGATGTGGAGAGATATTATGCTGTCTGAGACTTCACTTAGGGCTGTAGAAGCACACTCAAACTGCTGTTACTACATCATGTACACTATCAGCAAGTCAACTTGAATCTAGAGCTGAAAACTTACACAATCAATGATGTTATTTATTTTCATGTTATGAGCAAAGCAGACTGAGTGACATGTGTCAGAGTAAACCTACAAAAGGAGAGATTTACCTGTCCAGCTTCGCAAAGCACTCGTCTGGAGGAAAGTTTAAGTTGTCCAGCAGCAAAGTCTTCCTCTTGGCTCACATCTCCCCTTTTTACCTACAACACAGTTAGCATTACATATACACTACATATTATACTACATATTATCTGAAAGAGACCTTGTGCCAGGATTAAAATTAATGTTAGCATGCTAACATTTGCTAATTAACATTTAAGACAAAGAACAGCAGAAGCTCATGGGAGTGTCCTAGTTTTGCAGGTATTTCTTCATAAACTGATGTACTGGACAAACTGAAAAAATTCACATTGATCCATGTAATAATTGTTGAGATATTTCAGTCTAGCGGATCAGCTGACCAACCGACCTTGCCATCCCCTGAGCCAGGCTGCTAGCATTGCTAAAAATGTCAATTCTGGCAGTGACAGAAAAAATCCCAACAAGTTTATCCTCTGTAGTAAGGACAGCTTGAAATCTCTTGGCTGAGGAGGCAACGTCCTCTTTGTCACAGGAAGATATGAGGTCTTAATTCTGTGAATAAGCAACACCTACTAATCATTTAAAGCATGGTCTCATGGTCTCAACAGAGGAAGGTTTATCAGTTGGCTTACTTAAATTTTGGCCTGTAGTCAGATTCCAAAAATGACCCATAGAAGAAGATAGTAGCCCTATCATAAAAACAGCAGTGTTCCCATAAAATACCAAAGTGTGGAGATGAGGTTGTAAACGGAGAACATATCTGTCTGTGTGTGTCTGTCTGTGTGTGCATTATAAACAGTGCAGGCGGAGAGGAGATGAGGGAGGAAGTACTGTTAAGTGTCTGTGAGAGTTCTGTCAGCTATTCTAATAACTTTTCTGGGGACACTTGCACACAGACTCATATTTCAAAGCTGATGTTACTTTGGCTGAGTCTGCATATACCCTCAGTGACTCTCAATACAATCAATCACAGAGGCAGAGTGATTTATTTTAAATGGTGAACATCACGGTGTGGATCCGATAATGCACCGGCTGAACCAGGTTATGACATTGGTATGCATATGGAGTCTAGCATAAGTGACTGTTTACATCTCTCAAAGCCCCAAAATTATGGGACCTGTAGTCCCCATAATTTTGCTGAAGATAAAGACTAATAGGGGGCCTCAGTTGTGTCAGTTTTATCTTATACGGGGCCACAGTGTCAGACTATGAAAGCCTCTGCTCTACATTAAACAATTCTGTTAAAAAAAAAAAAAACACCTTGCTGTAAAAATATCAAGTGTCCAGACCAAGTGAAAACTTACCATGTATTCATGCAGCGCAATCTCTCTCTCCTCCAGTATCTGCCTCCTGGTCTGCTCTGACACAGGGTCTTTACCCAGATGAACTTGCCTGAATGAAAGCAATATGATGGATATCTTAATTACTCTTGAAAAAAAAATAAAATAAACAATAATCTGAAAACAGCAGTATTTGTGACAAAAAAGCAAGTTCAGAGATGACCTTTTAGAAAAACACAACTATTTAAATAAAGAAAAGTTATTTCTTCACATATGTGTCTCTTAAATTAGTAAATATACAGTGTACAATTCTTACACTGAGTTATCTGTTGGCATTCTACCATGTAATACAAGTGCTATATCCAAAACAACAAGCTCTCTAATAATATTTTCAATTTCTGTAATTATTATTTCCAGGAATGTTCAACACTGGGGAAAAAAATGAAGCTAAATGAAGCATGGTTTCACTGCATCCTAAATTATTTCTGGCTTGTTTAATTGGTGAGATACATATAGTGCAGCTATATTTTTCCTGTGTCTTCTCTCCAGTAACTGGATGCAGTAGTTGTGTGTATTCTTCTACATGTCTCCCCTTATTGCTGATAAGTTAAGCGTACTCCTAGGTACTCTTCCCATTTTATCTTAGTTGGTACATCTTCATCTTGTCCCTGTTGTAAAATTGTACATATGTTTTAAATTTTTAACATTAGCTAGTGTATAAGGAAATAGAAATGCAAATATAAAAGATTTACAAGGATTAAATTATAGATTTTAGTATAACCTACCATCTGACATGGTTGGCTTGCTCCTCTTTCACATTTTGTTGAACCTTTTTTAGGAACAGGGCCTCCTTCATCTGCTTGTTCTGCAGACCAACAACACTGCCACAGGATATGGCTGAAGTGAAGAGGATACCAGGAAATAATAAAGTTGTAAAAATAAGGGACAAGAGGCATGCTTTTCCATGTACATAACCAGAGATGCAATTTACTTTGTGACAGTAACATGAGCAAAAGGCGAGTACAGCAGGACCCTAATATAGTGCAGTTAATTTATACAGCAACATTTGATGAGGTGACACGTATATCACAAAAACTCCATAACAACTGAAAGAGTGAATCAGTGGGATGCATCTACCTTCCCTCAAGGCTTTAGAGCTGAGTTTATTGGTGTCTTTGATCAGCATTTTTGCAACCCCTGCTGGGGTAGAAACATCCACAGACGGCTTCAGTCCAGGTTGATCTCTCAGTGTCTACAGGACAGGAAAAGAAATTCCAGCATTACAAGTACAGTGAAAGTATAGCTGTGATGTCTAGAATAAACAATTTTACTGCTGCAGTTTACAAAGTATCACTAAAGGCTGATTAAAATGAAGAAAAACTGTGCTACAATAAAAATTGGTATGTTCTTCTTATGCCCTTAATCAAAAACAAAAAGTGGAAGTTAAATAACAGACTAAAAAGAACATACATTGTACTTAAATAAAGACAATTCCATTTCTCTTGAAGGAGAAAGAGAACTTTTCATTACTACTGTCAACATGAGAATTAACTACTAAATTACTACATTTCAAATTAGGCTATAACATACAAAAGATACTGTGATTGATGTGTCAGGACTAAAACAAATCCCCCTCTAATTTGACCAATACCTTTGATTTGTCAGCCTCCTTGGTTGACCTGTATTTGGTTTTACTTCGAGGAGGCACCTGGGTGGCAGATGCAGGTCCTTTGTATTCTGCAAGCGCTGCATCTCCATGACCCGACTTTCTCACCGGCTGACTATTATGCAAAGAAATAAATAAATAAAAGTAAACATGATGGAGTAAAACTTGCTTTAATTATAACAGAGTTGGGAACATTAGTAAGGGCCAAAATAGGTTCAACTCTATATAACCCCAATTTGAAAGCAACTTTTTTTTTGCAACTAATTGAGGTTGCAAAGTCATTACTAGTAGAAAGACCTGAATGAAATGAAAAAATGAACATGAAAACTGGACCTTGAAATGTTTGACTAAAAGTAATAGAAATAATTGAAAAAAGTTTAAAGCATGATATAGTTAGTTCAAATAGTTAGCTAAAAGTACTGGATAACAGAGTGGAAGAGTTCCTGAAACTAAAAGTATTCTTATAATATGTAAACAGCTGAAACAGTTCGCTAAAAGTAATGGTTATACAGTTGCTTAACAGTAGGATGGGCACAGGTTCACGTCTGGTTTCATTTCAGGATCAGTTCTCATCAGAGTGTTGTGTTTATATGATGACATATGGACAGTAGGGGACTTGAGGGGTGTGGGGGTTGGCAGGGAGGCTGAGTAATGAGGTCAGGAGCCAGATAAAGATTTTTTTTCCTGCTGTCACATTTTTTCAATGTCAGTACATCCCTTATTTTTGTAAATGTGTGTGGACAAAACATTAGAGTTGACACAACACCTCTCTGACACTGTGTCAACAAGAGCTGAAAATGTAAGCGTCACAAAGATTTACTGGATTAATTTAAGGATTTATTGCAGGGCTATTTTATTGGACTGAATTAGATTGATTAGATTAATGAAAAATGCAACGTAGAATCAAAGTATTAAAGTTACCATCTGTTTGTTTTAAAAATAGCCTCTACCTATTTCAGATAAGTCAGGCAAGGGACACTCAGCAACAAGTGAGTGTCAGGCAGTGGTTCAAGCTGTAAAAACACTGGCTGTGGCATATATTTCTTAATCTTTCCCTTGCACATAACTCATATTTTATTTGGTTCCACTGCAAGGAACAACAAACAGAGGGAGAATGTTTTATATGCTAAACATCCATCGGGTGGCATATCCATCTTGATATCACTGCACCAGCTACCAAGCTATTTTCATGAATTATTAACTTTTGGCCGAGATAACACCAAGACAGTGCAGTGGATGGAGATACTGCTGTGTGATGGATAGCACCCTCTTTCTCATGGGAACAGAATTAAACATTAGGTTTTATACTAGCTAAAAAAACAAATGGGAGCTTCTAATCATCACAGAGAGCCATTTTCTCAGAATCCAGTTGGGTGCATGTTTTTTAGCACAAACGAGTTTGGTATTTTGTTTACTCATACAACCTGAGAGCTGGAATTACTGAACAGTAGAAGAGAAGGGAAAGGCTTTACTTCATTATTCTACTTTATTTTTCAGGATTTCTGTTGCTCATGAAAACGAAATGAAGCACTCCAGGGAAGAACTAAGTTTGTACAAACTTTGTGTGTATGTATTACATATATAAAATATAACAGTGTGAATAAAACCCACAGCATGGATGTGAACTTGTTATGAAGTGGGCAAAAGATACATTTTGAGTATGAGATGGCACAATAAGATAAGACAGCAAGATAGTGGAGGAGAACACATCACCATCCCTTAAACAGCTCACATTACTGCGGGCAAGACAGTGGTATCTATGTTATCTGTGCACCTTTAATACACCATGGTGAATCTTTAAAGAAGATACAGTTAGCTAGCAATGTTTCAATTGTTAAAACTATTTTCAAAATTAAGTAAAAAACAGTGAACACAATGCGTTGCCTTTTTGGCCACTTGTAGATTTTTCAACAGTCTAATTACCTGAAGGAATGATGAGGAGCAGAACTCCCAGTAATGGTACAGAGGTAGGGTTTGGTGTTGAATTGTGAGATGACCAGCTGGATGGTGAGCTGAGAAGTCTCATACTGTATAGGACTGAAGGTCACTGTGAGCTTCACCTCACCATTGGCTGGTATCACGCCTGCAAAGATAAAACAATAGGGATGAATGGGTGTGTGTATTTCACTTGTGTCTGGGTCAATGATTTCCAGCCAGTGGTACTTGCACACCAGGGTGTACTTTTGCACTAAGCTACCAGCCACTGAACACACAGTACATACATTCCCCCAGCATAAGTGAGTTGTTATACCTGAAGACCACATGTTGCTGAGAGTGCATAGGAACGAGTTAGCATGCTAGCTGAACGTTAAATAGTTTGCTAAAAGTAATGAATAAATGACTGGCATTTAGGGACAAATGGTGCCATAAACACTGACAATTCAATTGTATCAAAAATAAATATCAGTATCTACTTGCCTTTCAATAAAAGATATCCACTTTAAAATCAATTGCAATAGTAATAACTTTGGTTTAAAAAAAAAGTCATAACTGACCTTAAAATGAGTGTGATATTTACAATACCAAAAATATAATGTGTTGAATTACAACTGTGTGACTTCATGCCTTTATACTGTGAGCTGCAGATGTTGTTACCATGGTTTTTAGTGTGTGTAGAAGGAAAAAAGACAGAACATTTCCAAAAAGAGAAACTCATTTGTATCTCTTCTCATTCCATGTTTGTACTGAGTTAAAAATGCAGCTGTAATTCAGATCCCAAGTGTCTTTTCCGGCATGTGTTATGATGCTTCCCAGACCATGAATACTGCTTAATGTCAGTGGGTGGAAACTGGAGGCATCCCTCAAGTTCTGTATTGACTTATTTAATACACAACACGTTACTGTGCAAGGTTTTGACAAAACACAGGTTGCCTGACCTCCAAATGGAATCTGCTCTTAACCTGGTAGCCTAGAATAGTACTATCAATGGAAAAACAACTTTATTTATCACATTTAACCTGAATGGAAAGTACTGAAATTTTGATTTAAAGCTGTGTAGTATCACAGTTAGAAGAAGTGTTAAAAATGCAGAATGCCAATGTGTTATCTACAGGACGACACATCAGCCGCAGTGTACTGCTGAAATCATACAAAGACATTTTTGATGTTAAAAGGAATGATTTCACAAGTCCCTACCTGTAAGAGGGTGGATAGAGAAAGCCTCATGGGGCTGAATAATGTACACCTGAAACTCGAAGTCAATGGGACAGCTGCATCTCAGAGGAATAGCGTGGCTTACGCTAGAGACAAGTAGAGAGAAAAAAAAGATGAGATTATTTTTTTATGATTTGATACCAACGGGTGAATGGAGGGTTGGTTGGTTGTATAGAAGAATACAAAGAGACAGGGAATGCCCTCAGGTAGATAGGAGGTCAAAAAACAGCCCGCTTTGGATCGCAACACACATAGTTTACAGTACACACACACACACACACACACACACACACACACACCTTTGTCCAAGTGGTACGGCTGATAGGTCGATGCGAGGAGGGACATGCAGGTCATCGATGACAGGGTAAGCATGAACTGGAATTAACAGGTTGTCTTCCCCCTTAGAAAGAGTGTAGGCGGGTTGAATGAACAAGGCAGAGAGAACACATGAAAGAGAAGATATGGAGGGTGAAAGAAACACAGAGATAAGAGAGGTTTAAAGGTAAACACAAGGAAGTATCATCAAAAGAGATAACGCAGCTGGGAATTGTTCCTTGTGGTGACTGTATGCTGGACTGTACGTTGGTAGTTGTGTCTTTCCAGTAACTGTTAATGTCCATTGAGAATCATCTGTGGGTAGCACAGCGAGCACAGTGGCATACAAACCATCAGATCCTAACCTTGCAGTGAACCCGAATGCAGTCATAGAAGTAACGCCACTCGTCAGGACAGAATCGGACCCTCAGTGTGTAGGCGAGGCCGGGGATGAGTCGATACTTCAGAGTAAACACATGGAACAAGGTTGAATCATCAGAAACAACTCTGATAGCACTAATGGACAAGTAGAGTCATAATCTCATATTCAGGTCAGTAATTTGTAATGGAGAAAAAAATACCTTTTTGGTATAAGTTGTTTGGAAGTGCTTGGTTTGAGTGGGAATGATATGAATATTCATAACTTCAGATGAGATGTTGATTAGTTTCTGAGGGAGAGGAAGAGAGGAGAGACAAGAATATTTCATTTCCATCCAATCATGTGCACTTGAGAAAACCATTTCCATATTCCCGATGCTTACATCCAGCCTACAGTGCCTAATCACACATATAATGAGGGTAAAATCAGTGCCCATTCAATTAAATCAAATTTATAATGGAACAGGATTTTACAATTACTTTAATACTTTGTTTTTCTAAATACAAACTTGGTCTGTTTTTGCTGGGTTCTTAAAGTTTACTGAGATCTGCCTTTACTATACAGATACATTTCATTTCCAAGAAATTAACTGATTGTGCCCTGATATAACTTTTCATCACTTCACCAAACACTGACTATAAAATACATAACCAAACCAGAGGTCCTGGTCATTGAATTTAGCATCGTGCAACAAAAGCCTGAAATATTCTGGTGTCCAGATGATCAACAGAATGGAACGGAATTGTCGTTTAATTTTGATGTGGTTAAGTTTGCTAACTTTGTCTTAAAAGCCTGGAAAAAAGGATTATAAGACAATAAAGGTCTGAAAACTGTGTTGTCATCCTCACAGCACATACTCAGCCAGTCTCCAGTTTCATCATGCATACACACACCACTGTCACAGTAGACCCAGTAGACCACAGTCAGCAACCGGCTACCTATTATCTGGTCTTTATTGTTATGTTTACTTGTATTTCACACTAAAGAGAAATTAATATTCATCCTTAATAAAGGAATGACAGATAAAGCACTACTGGCACTAAATAATTCATTTAAAAAATAACTTGCTCTCAGTAAATTTGCTGTCCAATGTACCCTGTGAATGGGGAATTAGAATGACTAATTGTAAAAACTCTGAGGATATTAAAACTTCAGCAGAATTTTCCTCACCAGAATCTTTAGGTAATCCTTCCCAAGCTCAAAGCCACTGAAGTGGAGCTCTGGGGGCTCTGCCTGGATCAAGCTGTTGCTTTTCAGTTTAGCATAGATTTCTATAAGGGGATAATATAAATAGAAATAGAAAACTGTTTGAATGCAGGCTTATTCACATCAGCAAAGAGGTTTACCAGGCATGTCAAAAATATTAAATATGAATGTCACTATTTTGAGGGTTACAAGATAACAAATGATAATGTATATAAGTTGCTTGCTATCGTATGGTTTAATAGTCACTGCTGGCAGCGAGAAAACAATATCAATGCTGTCTGACAGGAGGTTTCAAAGGTCATGTGTAATATGTACTTGATTCCAGTAGATGATTGGGGATGTTGGCTCTGCTCCTGCTCTCCTCTACCAGCTGGCTCAGAGGCAGAGGAGTCCCCCTCCTCTGGGGCTCCGAGAGTATCTGCGGGGCAGAGACGGCCACCTCCATCCTGGCAGAGGGTCAGCTCTGGCTGCTCATGAGAGAAATGACAGAAGGCTGGAGGACAGTCAAGGGGACACCAATCTGTTGGGAAACATTATGTTGGTAATCCTGTGAAGGACAGCAGTTTATTCAGTCAGTGTACTGTGACTACATTTTACATTAATTGTCATTGTGTTGACATAAAGATGGAGAAAGTTATTAACTGTGGCAGCACATGCCCTTTACCTCTGTAAAACTGCTGCTGCCTGCTCATAACATTAATATTACTTTGATACACACACACACACTTATACAGTTACACAGTAGCTGACTACGAACAGGGTATGACAACCCTGCTTGCCGCGTTAGCAAGAAAGCTAATAACTCAGGTATTATTAGCTACCTAGTTAGCTTAATTAAACTTAAACGGAGGCTCCATAGCAGAGTTTTTACCAGCTTCTGATGAAAAGACTTTTAAGCAATACATTTTCACGACTTACTTATGTTTTAGAAAAACGGCTGCTTTTAGTTGTTCAGAAAAAAACAGCCATATTCCACTTATTTTTGTACCAGAAACATGTCGTTTTGCTACCTTCTGTTATTGCTGATGGAAGAGACCCCACTATCAAACACTGTCGTTACCATAGTGACACTAGTGCTCTTGAGAGGGCGGGAGAAATACCTCTGTGGGCGAATACGATTTGTTGGTTTCACGAAACTGCGTCAAATGTCCAAAATAAGACCAGGAGCAACTTCACCTCTTCAAAATAAAAGCCTAAACTAAGACTAAAAACATACAGTGGTCTGTGCTGCCCATTGTTTAGTTTTTTGGAATATATGTATTGTAAACGGATTCCGCAAATTAACATTTTCATTTATCACATATCTGTTACTAAATGTACAGGGCGTGGTCACACTAATTTTATTTTATCATTTTATTTGTGCCCGTGAACAAAAACTTTATTTTGAAAGTAGGGACAGGACGCTTTCATTTAAATAAAGCTACCTTGATTTAAAAAAAAGCTTATCAGCTTGTCCTGAGGAATAGTGTGTATAATTATCGACACTGAGGAGGCCTATGTTTGATCTTCAGACCTCATATATCTGCTTCATGTCAGGATGCTTACTTTTCATTCTAATCAGATATGCCACCTGAGGTCTGGACGCAGGTGCCTATCTTGACGGAAGCAAGGAACCTGTTTGACACAATGAAAAAAGTTGGACTTCTGGGAGTGTTACTGCTACCACAGGTGAGAAAACAGATATATGTTTGAGTTGAATCTGTAAAAAAAAAAAAATTTTTAAAAGAAGTTTATTAGTGCCTCAATTTTTTTACAGGCAAAATCATCATCAGGTTGTCATCCTCATGTAAATCTTGTGAAAGAGGAGGAAAAGTGCATGAAAGATGTGCTACTCTTTACGTCGCACAAAGCAACAGGTAAGTCAGCACTGTTTCTAAACTGTGTACTTTAGATCTACAGTTTTATATTGTACTTAAAACACTGAATTAATGGATTAATGCTAAGTGAAAAGTTCCACTGAGAAAATGTTGGTCTCTGAAATGAAGTCTTTTGAACCTGCAGAAATTTAATTCAGTGTTTTAGTGACACCTTGTGGTCATATGACATAATGCACCCAGAGAGCAGCAGGCACAAAACACATTAGAAACACAATGCATTTTATATTTAAGGGTCAAGATTGTTCCACATATGGTGGTTATGGTCTCTCTTACAGTTAAAAAATTAAATCAGAGTTATCTTTTTTTTTTTTTCATTTTATTGACTTTTTTATAATGTGTCTCAATTATTTTGTATGGCCTCCCAACAAATCAAAATCAAAGTAAAATGTGTAATTTCTATTCCATTTATTAAGAGAACAACATCAGTGTTCACTGTAAGGGAATGTGGGATGACCTGAACTGTTGGCCGCCTGCTTCTCTCGGGGAAACAGTCTCTCAACCGTGTCCAGAGTTTTTCAAATCAGATGGTGAGCTACAACACCACGCACACACACAAACACAGTGACACACATTTACAAACACCCATTATTCCTACCACATTGCACTGGTTAATTATTTGCCAGGAAACTCATTTGTTTTCATAAGGAAGTTTCTCCCTCTCAGGGTCTCTATCCAAACATTCAGCCATAAAATGCTTCTGTACATAGAGACACCGGCGAACACAATGGAGTGCTGCGTTTACACTGGGAGATGAGAATGATAGATTTCATAATAATGTATTTGAAGAACCAGAGGTTTATGGGAGCTACCTGAAGAGAGAAAGTAATAGTTTTGGGGCTGTTTTACTGTCCAGTAAATCTGACTCCACACATCTACAAAACCCCTGTGATTTTATTGCTAATTTACAGGGATAGTACATCGCAACTGCACTGCCAATGGCTGGACAGACCCACTCATACCACATGAAGATGCATGTGGAAACCCTTTCAATGAGACATTTACCTTCTTCGAAGAGGTTGGTCATATCTAATATACAGATAATATGTCATTTATCTAATATATATAGGCTGAAATACTGTATAAAGTCAGAAAATACTGTCCCTGCACTGTGGCTGTTTGCCAGTGTCAGACTGTCAAATCATACTGATTGGAAAGCAATAAACATTGTTCTCTTTCATTTGTTCAGTCCTCAGATTCCCATTTGTACTTCTCCTACGTGAAGACCATGTACACAGCTGGATACACACTCTCTCTCATCTCTCTCACCATTGCCATCATTATATTCTGTCTGTTCAGGTAAGAGAACAGAAAAGGCTGTTCTTTTTTTCTTATCTAATCCTGCATTACCCTCCTTTTGACTTTTTCTGCATATCATAATCAAACACTGAATCATGGCTGAAACTGCCTTGAAAACCGAAGAATTATATAATGACCCTGAACTGTGTGTGTTATGTCTTCAGGAAGCTGCACTGTACCAGGAACTCCATCCACATCCAGCTGTTCATCTCATTCATCCTGAGAGCCATCTTCATCTTCATCCGAGACTCTCTGCTCTTTACTAATGAAGAGCTCTACCACTGTGACTACTACCCAGTATGAATACATGAACAGGAAGTGGATGGGTGTTTTCCAGCTTCGTGATGCAGTATAAGCTGCTGTTACCTCATCTTCTCTCTTGTGGTCCCGTGCGATAGGTGGCGTGTAAGGTTGTCCTGATGTTTTCCAACTACTCCATTCTGGCAAACTACAGCTGGCTGCTGGTGGAGGGTCACTTCCTCTTCACCCTGGTGAGCCGCTCCTTCTTCTCCCTGAAGCAACACCTCGCCTGGTACATCGTCCTGAGCTGGGGTAGGGACACGTGTTGACAAAAAAATAAGCACAGTTCTTATTTTCTCTGCTTCACACTCATACACATATTCAATACTGACTTATGTCATCACACAGGTTTACCATTGATTGTTATTGTCAGCTGGGGGTGTGCCAAGTATTTTTATGAAGACGAAGGGTAAAGAGGGAAAAATCTGTTTCACTCATTCATTTGAAGATAATCATGTAGTATGATTTTACAGTTATTTCTTATTTCTTTGCCAAAGCTGTTGGGAGACCAGAAGACATGAATGGATTTGGTGGATACTTCGAGTGCCAGTTCTTCTAACTATATCTGTAATAAAGTTTTTCTCTTTTACTTAAATTCCATTCATTTATAAACAATGTTTTTAAAAAATAGTTAAAAATTTTAGATGAAGAAGAAGAGGATTAATATCACTGTCATATTTGTAGGCTAAATATGAAGGTACAGCTAGCAGCTGGTTAGCTTAGCTTAACAATAAAGACTGGAAATGGGGAAACAGCTAGCCAACAGCACATCAGCGACGCTAAAGCTCAGGCCAGAGTATTACCTGGCTGCACCAGTGACAACAGGTTTTAATCATTTCAGATCAATCTCATCTTTTTCTTGGGAATTTTGAGGATACTGGTGAGCAAACTGAGAATGCCAGATGCACAGAGGAATGAATTCAGCCAGTACAAGTGAGTATTGATCATACTGTGTTATTGTTGCTCCATCATACTATATATCTGATAAGTTGAGGGCAGTAGTTGAGGCTATATGTAAAAGCAATGTCTTTGTGTTTTGCATAGGATCAGGGAGTAAACATCGTTCCTCTTTGCTTTGTTAATCCAAGTAACAGCACACACACAAGGTTAGTTTAACAGTGACAGAATAAATACATGTGTGTTATACTGTAGACAGTTGCCTGTTAGATGTCATACTGTTTAAGCCAAATCTTTGGTGGTTTCCATCCCAGTCATACAAGCATTCTTGTAGAGACAGAGTTTGCAGCCTTCAGCACATTTGGCACGATCACAGAGAAATATGTGTGACAGCTGGGAAAAATGACCATTTACTTCAACATTAAGAAGGAAAATGTTCTCCTTTTTCTCTCACCAGGAGGCTGATCAAATCCACATTTTTTCTGGTGGCTCTGTTTGGTCTGCATTACATCCTGTTTGTTTTCTTACCTGTCGAAGTCAGCAGCTTGGTGTTTAAGATATGGACCTTTGCAGAGCTGGCTCTGTCATCCACGCAGGTAAATTAACTGTATGTATGGCAGGGATAAACATCCACTTAACTCAGAATAACAATAAATGCAGATACGCTCACTGACCTTTCTCTCCTCACATCTCTAAGGGTTTTGTAGTCGCTGTCCTTTACTGCTTCATGAACGGAGAGGTAAGAATGGGTTAAGAGACAAAAACTTCTGCAGTAGTTCCTAAATTAAATGTGTGTTTTTGAACATGTGGAGAAACTTGGGGATCTATGACGTGTAAACTTTCAGGTGCAGCATGAGATTCAGAGGAGGTGGAGGAGGTGGAGGCTCACTCAGCACCTGCCCAGTCGGCCAAGGCAGCATCACAGCTCCATCAGCCACAGTGCATCTCCGCACACACAGGTATCCCTGCTGCCTTGCTCTCCAGGAAGCCCGACAACCGGCGGACTCCCTGTAGATACAGTGGAGATGTGATTCAAGATGGGATCGTCTCATTTTCTCTCACTTCTCATCCATACATAATAGACTTTGGCTTAGCGTAGACTGTCAATTAGTACACTGCTGCAGCTCGAGTGTTAAATACAGTGGTACTGTAAAATGCTTATTTTTAATCCCTTGAGTGTTTTTATTTGAAGACATATGAATGTAAAATGCACTGTGGAGGCCCAGTTATTAAGCTACCAGGCTTACTTGTTTCTAATGCCTACACTAATGTATCAAAATAAACCTGCAACAATTTGTTGATATTCAGTTGTCATAGATAACATTTTTATTTATGTTAAGAAGTTTAAAATTTTGGTAAACAAAATTTGGTATGACTCAAGCAGCACTATACATCCACAACCTAGAGGTATCCTGATTAAAATGGTTGAAATTCAGTAAAATCAAATTAAAGGGGCTCTCTGACTACTTCCATAGACAGGGGACTTTAGAGATGCAGATTAAAGAATGAATGGTCAAAATTGATGCTGTAGAGGTTATGATAACCTGACTGTTAGCTGTTAGTCTGGTTAAAGCTCCAAAAACAATGTATCCTAAAATTCCCATAATGCAACTCTTACACAGATAAAAGTGGTGAAACTGTTGTTGGACATTTGGCCTTATAAGTTGCTTGCTTGAGGACAGAAACAGTAGAGTGCTGAAGCCCAGAGAACAAATCTTTATGTTTGATAGTCAGTCAGATGCTCTGAAACTGTTTATGAAAATGTATCTGGCATTAGCACAACAGTGAACATTAGGCTTTAGATTCCATATTTTGCCTTTAGCTTCTCCACCAATTCAACGTAGGCGGCCATCGCTTCTTCTTTGGAAAGACCTGTTTGGAAACAAAGCTGTTGGTTTTTGCAGGACAACCACTGGTCATGTCATGGTAAACAGAAGTCACACAGCTAAGCCTGTATTAGCAATTTTGGGAAGTGTAAAACTACAATGTTAGGCATAGGCTTTACAGCATTTTTTATGTGTGGCCTTTTATGTAACTCTCTGTATTTGACTTTTTTCTTACCTTGTTTTGCGCTCCATGCATCCCATTTTGCTTTTCCTATGAAGTCGAAGAACCCTGGACGCTCTGTGGATGTAAAATCAACCATCAATAACTGGGCTTTGCAATAAGCAATGCAGTTTGTTAAGTTAAATTAAAATGGTTGAGCCACACAACAATCTTACAAGTCCCTGAAAGCCTATTTCTCTCAGTCAGTTCCTTGCTTAAGTATTGAGATCCACATTAGGACACGGGTTGAGATTTTAAGTTACTTGGGGGTGATGATTATAAACTTACATAATGGGTATTTTAAAGGTCAACACTGTAAATTTTAATTTGCCTTTTTAGACAAATGAATAATAAATAATTTAGCATTTCTCCACCAGAATGTTGGGCTTTGAAATAGCATTTAGACCTCAATGTTGGGGAATTAAAAGTTACACTAAACATTGTACACTTCAATAATATCCTCAACTTATTAGACAAAATACCATAATAGAAGTAATTGAAAACAAAAAACATTTACAGATGGCAGTGGGGGTCTTGGGCTTGTATTGTGTGTGCTTTTAAAATCCTGGTCATGATTCTGACTATTATTATTGGAATATTGCTTTTCTATAATAACTATTTTGTATCTACAGTTTTTAGCTAGCTATTTAATAAGAGTATTTGTGGGGCTTTGAGCTCTCCTAACAGGTGGGCAGGGCTGAGCTGGAAAATGCTGATGCTTTGTACTTCCATTTTTGAGAATAAGACTAAAATATAGATATATTTTTTCTGAGTTTGATTTCTGTTCACTTAGTCATTAATATTTAATTTTATAATCAAACACTTACCACCTGAAACTAAATTATCAGGGGCTTCAAAGTTCTCATTTGGTGATAAGAAAGAAAAGATTAAAAAAATGAACTGCTTCTATAAACTAATCAGTTCTGGCATCATTCAATGTGACACCAAACTCGTCAGACCTCATTTCTGTCTCAGCTCCACCCTGCTGGCTGTTACGTACAGGAGCAGTGTTTTTTAGCATTTCCATATGAAGTGTACAACATTAAAAGTCTTCAGAAAACACTGACTCACCTATGTTTATATCGCCAACTGTGGCTTGTTTATATAAGCCATATAGTACTGTCATTTCTTCTTGGTCTGGTTTTTGTTTCAGTACCTTCACCTCCTCTGCTGCTTTGTCAAAGGATTCCTGGTCAGAAGAAAGAAAAGGTTTTAAAGTTATCTTGAAACAGCCTTTTAATTTACACAACACAGTATGAATTTCATTGTTAGTGTTCGATATTCAGGAACAAGCTCAGACTTGTAACATTAACACAAGACTACATGTGTAGCTATGCAGAGCGACTCCTGCTTGGTAACAACCTTTTTACAGTCCCTGTGAATCTGGATAAATCAACTTCCCTGAGAGATCACTTCATTTTCCCATAAATCTTTTATGTAACATGTTAGGAATGGATCATACTTACAGTCATGTCTGCAGTGAGAAACACACCTGTGCTGTAGCAATGTGCTGCTGAACGCACTTCTCAGTCAGCGCTCGTCCGACTTGTCCTGCAATAATGTCAGTTTGTCTGTGTTGGGACTTGCTGAGGGAAAAAAAAACCCAGGGTAGGTTCTTGAGTCAACACTATCAGCAACAGCAGCTATCTTGAATCTTTAAGTCTAAATGCTTGACTTGTGCCCCATAATAAACACACACATTACCTGTAGGTAACACTGCAGGTTTCCTGTTAAACTTGCAGTACTACAAAACAAATGTTTTTGGTAAAATCTGAAGCCTCTTTCATATGCTTGATAAGAAAACCATGAGCATTTTGTGAACTGTTGTCTAGTGTTTCGTAGAGCTTCATTAAAACATCTCTCCTGCTACACATGTGTTTTCCAAAGTACATTTCCAAGAAAATGTTTTAGCTTGGGGTGACAAGAGAAATACTTTTTTTCTGCCACAAGATGGCAGCATCCACACATTTAATGATCTGATGGGTTCATTGCTATAGCACACAGATCTGTCAAATCTGTAAATTATAAAAGTTAGCTTCAGTTTTGACTCAACTGAGAAGTCCTTACATAAAGCTGGTGAATACATTTGGATGAACAAATGAGCCTCATGTCTATAAAACAAATGTCATGTTAGTACAATAGTGAAAAATGCTTTATTCTATATTCTAGAAATCTCCATTTGAAATCTTTATGGCAATAGACACTAACTTAAATTTCAGTACACTACTATGACATTTTAATTTAGATTTAGTGAACACATCCATCAGGTAACATAAAATCTTTGGCATGAACACAACAAAAGAAAATAAGATCTCACATAAAACATACAAACTGCTGAAATGATAAAACAGCTGCAAACAGCATCGTATGTTCATAGTGGAAACAAAGTTCTGTAACACCTCAAGAAGCTAACTGCTTCACACTTGGGTAATGTACAAAACCTGAGTAAGGGACTGTATAAGAATTATTAAGGGGGAGCATGTGATCAGAAAATGGAGCTAAAATAGTTAGCATTTTTATATTTACAGAAGAAAGGGTGGCTGACTTTTATAGGAGAGCAGGGGATTTTTTCTTTTTTCTGTGTCTGTATTTCTATTTTAATTCAACCCTCCCTATATAAGAATTACTTCCCTATGTTAGAATGAACATATATTTACATAAAAACAAGAGCGTTCCTGTGTGCTGTGATTCATAATCATGGCTAAGAGCAGCGGTAATGTTTCTGTATCAGGGCTTTCAAAAACTGAAAAGACAATGTTATCTCTAGCAGAGAGTGCTTTGTTTTTCACTAGCTTTAATACTCACTCCTTTATTCTGCATCTTAAAGCAGACCTGCAGTTAGTAGTGTACTGCTAATATGATCAGTTCTGGATGTGTGCATTAAAAGCCATTGTTGCGTTTACACTGTAAGAGGTTAGAATACAACCTTCGAGCAGCGCTGCTTCTTCAGGGCAGTCACTATCATAAGTAATGAGATGGGCCTGCTTTCTACCACTGGAGACAGCTTTTGGAAAATAAAGGAATGAAGTTTGATGCTGAACTTGCAAAGTTCATTCAACTGCAACCAAGACTCTTAAAAATGAGTTTATACATTATATATAAACAAAAAAAACAAGCTTGAGATAAGACAAAGCTTACTGACAGCTTGGTTCAAACACAGAGGGTCAGTGTAAGGGACACATTTGTCATAAATTTGACATATGCTTATTTCACTTCTAGCTTCTGTGTTGGTGGTGCATAGGGTATAGTAATGTTTTTTTAAACTGTGTAACATGGACTTTAACCCCCACACATCCTCACCTCAACAATTTTCATACAGTCCCTAACCATTTGTACGAACAGCAAATTGAATTTTCAAAGACGTAACAACTAACAAAAATTATATGAAGCCTGTTTCACTCTTGCACGAGGACACAACAAGACGATTGAAGGGTTGAAGGCTGTTTGACAAATATCAGCACAAAACAGTCTTTGTGTAGCAGAGAAAAGGTATTAAAACCTTTAAATGACAAAAATACACGAACCAAGAAACAAGGCCAAGTCTGTTCTGATTATCAGAGTGAAGAAATCTTACTCCAAAGACTCAGTTATGAATGTAAAATTCAGTTGTACTGCTTCAGTGATGAAGTCTTCAGCAGGTTCATTAGACATGTAACAGTGACTCTGCATAAATTACACCAGGAACTTCTTTAGTTCTGGGTTGAAACTTCCAACTGAATGTCAAGAGAGAATAATAAATTAAAGTACAAGGTACAAGCACAATCTAAATACTCATGATTTGTATGCATAGTGCAATAAGGTTGACCAGTCCAGGTCAAGTATTTCTATGGAGCTACCAACTAACTTGTTGAAAAGTTGTTGAAACACACACCTCTGAAAGCAGGCTTTAGAAACAAGCCTTCCATACATTTCAACAATATGTAAATCTTCTGTGAGGTTGGCTGAGTGCTGTTTGTATTCACAAGTGCACACACACAAAGAACTCTACTTTCACACCTTTTGTCTGGATTTTCTTACACACATCTAACGGGCTGTTTTTCACACATTACTGACATCCTCCAGCCCGTTGTGGCAGTCGTCGCCTGGCAGGGTGAAGCGGATGTGTCGGCTCCTCTCCCAGCCGCGGCGGATCTGCCGGAGCCGCCCTGCCATGCAGGGCACAAAGAGAGCCAGGCGGCCCAGCAGAACCACGAGCGGGAGAATCAGGACCAGTAAGAAGGTGGGGGGCATGTAGAAGGGGTACCGGTCTGATTTGAAGGCACGATCCCAACCAAAGAGGATCGTGTGGAGGGTGGCCATAGACAAGGCGCAGTAACCGAGTGTGGACTGCAGGAGGTGAAAGAAACAGAAATCTACCATTACAATCATCCTGTCCTCTTCAGTGTTTGAACAAGAGACAGAGAGAGTCACTCCTCTTCAGCTCCCACCAGTCCACTACATTAGCTCATTGTGTTACCGGTGACTGCAGACTCTGAGTACCACTCATGACCTGAGTAAACCTGAGTGTGTGTGAGTGTGTGTGTGAATGTCATACACCTGCAGGGCTCACTACTTAAAAAAACATCACAAGCCAGCCTCATTTTTTCTTGTTCATACTATAATTAGTAAAAAATAAAAGATAATAAAATAAACCAATAGACACAAAGAAAATATCATAAAGCAGGGGAGCTGGGACATCATAAGACAGATATTTTTTGTTTCCTTGCTCTCTCTTCTTTTTGTGTTTGTTTGTCCCCCTCTCCTCTCCCTATGTAATTATTTACTTACTTTTCTTGTTTTTCATCTTTTGCCCCGTGTACACTTGCATACACAGTCTCACCCATACAGAGACATACACAGAAATCGTCTGCACTGAACCCTCTCTATCACATTCAAATCTGACACATACATACATTCTTTTTTGTACCAAATGCATGTTTTGCAGGATTTATGCCATTTTTGTAAAGCAAAACAATTTTGGCCTTAAAATACTGCACAAAAATAGGTCACATTCACACCTGTATTTCTGCTCATTTGGTCTTTTATAAGGAGAGTTTATAAGGAGAGTCGTAACAACTGAACCAAAGCAATGATAAAATATGCTCATTTATATGAATTATCATCCAAACAGGTCAGGTTTTCCAAAATATGGTTTGGTTTAGTCTCATCCCTACCAGTGGTATCAACTCAGTCACAATAAACAGGTCAAGTGGACGATGTCCTGCCTTCAGGGACTGAGGCTGGACCTTAGTGTGTAATTGGTAAATCATGAATGAGACTGATGCTCACACACAAGTGCATCTCTCTAACACAAGCACACACACATTTCTATCCACAAAAACAAGTAAACTCTGTCTCCTGTCATCGACACACAGGCACATAGAGTATACAGCACTGTCCTGCAGCTGTGGGCAACACGTCTACATGTGAAAGAACTGCCTTTCATCACACAGGGCTCTCAGCACATGACTAATCTGAGGGCCACCGGATTATGGAAAGATGAAAAGGGGGGGGGGGGGGGGCAGCTCAGACAGACCTCAAGTCCTGGAAAAATGGAGGCCAAGACGGGGGAAGTCAAGGAGGAGAGGAGGGGAGGGGAGGAAGTGTGAGTCACAGCACTCCTGATGGCTCGGTCACAGCCCAAGTTTAACGGCAAATCTGGGGCAGCTGCAGGAGGACAGTCACAGTGTTTGTATGACTGCAAGACCATGTGAGCATATAGTATAGGAGACATAGTGTGCAGCCGTCTGCACATCGGCCTGACACCTGTCTGTTTATGTGTCAAGCTTCACGTGTATGGGTCTCTGTCTGTCAATCTGTTTTAATCCTGTTTGTCTGTCTCCCTGTACTGTATAGAAGAAGAGCAGGAGCCAGTTCTTCACATTTGGCAGCATATATTAACGTAAGTAATGTCTGTGTGTGTGTGTGTGTGGGACTGTGTGTACCTGTATGAAGCTGAACTCCCTCCAGTTAACAGTGTTGGCCACTGACGGCAGCGAGGTAACAGCCAGCAGAGAGAGCAGCCCGAGAGCCATGATGCCCACAGAGAGGTACAGCTCCATCCTCCACACATCCTCACTAACCCACGCGTCCTCCTGTCCCCGCCTTCACCTGGACAACAAACACCAAAATCATTAGTGTGTCCAGGATAGATTTAGCTCCACTGATTCCACTTTGGATGCACCACATACATAGCAACAATCAAGCAGTTTTTGGCTGCTGCATGAACACACTGATGAAAGAAGAACAATAGTACACTGATTTCAAACAGTTGTTCATGTTTTCATAGTGTTGCAATCACTTGCTACCAACATTAAAGGCAAAAGCTACAACTACACCACTACAGTAATGTGATGCAAACCATGACACGCCATATGAATTTAACTGTTTCAAACAATTCATTATAACAGCTGCAATACAATACAATATGATGGAACGCGATGCAATACTATTATGCTTACATTGTCCCCATGGGGTCTTGGACTTAAGTGTTACATACATGTAACCGCCTCCAGAGTAATATAAAACAAATAAACAATTAAATAACAAGACAGCACATATTGTAGCAAATCATGACAAAGCCAAGTTTTCCATTTACTTAGATTTTTAGGCCAGATGAGGCAAATCTAACACCTCTGTTTTACCCTTGTTAAACTTGAGAAAGTTGTAAGACATCCAATGCTTAATGTTAACAAAGCTCAATGAGGACTTTTGTGATGACTTTTAATGAATTATGCATTAACATCACTCTTGAGACATTCATCTCACTCTTCTGCTTCTTCCTCTCACCTGTTTAAAAGCAGCATTGAGCAGTTTGAAGTGAGCAGACTTCCTCAAGGGAAGACACAGGCTGTAGATGGCGTGCAGGACGGCACACAGGAAGCTACACAGCCCAAACTGCTTCCTCCCAGTCAGCCACCGGTCCAGCCAGTTGGGGAAGCGATTGTACTTGGTGCCCCACCACAGCTGGAGGAAAGCAGCAAACAAACCGGGCAGGTAGACCAACGCTAACATCACCAAGGCCACTGAGGGAAGAGTAACATTGACAGTCTCAATGGGCATTTTGTAGAAAACACTCTTTCCTGATTTGATGTAGGGCTGCAGGATGTCACGGGTGAAGTTGTACAGGTAGAAGAAGATAAACAGAAGCAGAGTGCAGAGGATGGGAATGCGCCAAGAGGGAAATAGATAGAGAGGGAGGTTTTCAATCTCCAGAGAAGAGGAGAGGAGGCCCATATCGACGGGGACGAAACCCATTCTGCGACACAGCTGCATCACTGAGCTCTTGGCCTTGTGACTGTCACTGCACAGGAAAACCTGAAGAGAAAAGATGACAAAAAGATTAAAGAATTCAAAGGTCCTCACTTAAAGTCTGTCTTCCCAACTGAACTCCCTGAACCTTTATCCCAACACATTTGACTTCATGTCAGAAGTATCACTGGACCCCCACAAGGGGCTGGTGATGTGTCCTACCTGCCTGCTTCCATCCCGAGGGCCCATTTGAAGTGTCCAGGCAGATATGGTGTTAAACCCTTTGACTACAAAACTTTCTGGGAACAGATCAGCAAGCTGTTCAGCGTGTGAAGGCCCATCAAGTTTGATCTGCAAACCATTGCTGACATCCACCAGTGTCTTCCCAGCCAGTGCCGGCTTTAATTCCACCAGCGTGGAGTGGTGCTCAGGGAACACGGCAACAAAGACCAGGTCTGCCTGATTGGCTGCCTCCATCTGGGAAGTCACCTGGAAAACAAAGACTGAAACGGTCAGGTCATGCACTACATTAAGAGGAGTAGATGCAAGTAAGAAGTACATAATAATAATCACAGAAACTATATGAGACATTGAACAATTTATAGAAAGTTAAATTAAGTTAAGCTACAGAATGAAGTTAAGTTAAGGTAGGCTACAGACAATCAAATGATGAGACATCAAAAATAATTGTATGTGGTTAAGTTAGCTATTAATTATTTCTTTGATTTATTGTCAGAAAACTGAGTTTGCCTCAGAAAACACACAGCTCTGAGACATTTTCATTCAAATGGCCAAGCAGTAATTTTGAAGTTGTCAGTATTAGATATTCTTCCACCCATATGGGCAAATGCTGAATCCTCATGGATGCAAAACCAGTTTTTCACAATAACATTACAAAATGAACTGCAAGTAAAATCTTAGCTATCTGACAGAAGAAATGCTTTTTAATGCTGATATTGACAGATACTTGCACTCTGACGATACAGAAAGGGAAACCTTCAAAATGATGGATTAACTGCTCTATGCTGTTCCCATACCACAACTGTCTCTCATCCTGGAGTTTATCTATTGGGTCTGTAATCAGGATAATGACAACAGTTATTATCTTTAGCGGGGGTGGGAGTCTGAGTAAAAATGTAATTATCACTATGGGGAGAGAAACAAAAACACCAATTACATGGTGAGTATGAATCTGAGTGTTAGTGTCACTGTGTGTGTCACCTCAGCCTCTTCAGGGAACAGAGCCCCAGAGCGTTTGGGGGCTCGACTCCCCACCACCACTTGGTAGCCGGAGGCCACCAGCCTTCTGGCAAGCGAGCGGGAGAAATCGCCCGTACCCAAGATGCCAATCACAGGGGCGCCGGGTTCAGACACGGAGGCCTCAAGATGTCTGGAGCCGCCTCCTCCTCCACCCCTGCCACGGATTAAAGGCCTCGCCATCTCATCAGGCATAGTACACTGACAGAGAGAAGGGTCCTGGTTTAGGGTTATGTTTATTTACGTTCATATTATCTCTAAATAAAAATACAAAGCAAATGACTTTAAGATGTTGTTGACTTCTTATTTACTTACAGACACTGACTGTCAGGTCCAGATGGTAGAGGCTTGTTATTTCATTCAGCATAGGAACTAAAAATAAAGGCAAAAGTAACGAAGGATGTATAAAATGCAGGTGAAAGACACTTTGAATATGTTTGTGTTTCTATCTGGCATTTGTCTGCTTCTTTCTGGAACACAGAACTAGGATTCCCATTATCTCTCTGTCTCAACTGACATGTCCTAGATCCGTTACTCTGCACTGTTGAAGCAATGAGTGGCCATCCAATAATAGCATCAATGGATACGCCAAATGCAGTAACCGCTAACCCGTAAGCTCAAAAACAAGACGACGTAAAATTAATTAATTAATTAATGCCCATTTAAACAACGAGTCTCCCATTCCTAAGTCACGGTTAAGTTTCATACATTCAACAGCTGAAACAGTAAAATGTAAGTTTCATAAATGTACTGCTCTCTTACTCAATCTGATTCATGCCGAATTTTTCATAAAACCGCCGCAATTCAGAAACCGTTTAAAGTAATGCTTTATCATTTTATAAAACTGACCGGCAAGTGATCAAACATTAAATTGCCAGAAATCAACATTCATATTCTCTGCGAATGGAAAAGCGGCTTGAAGCCATCTGGCTTGTCCTTGGCTGAACTCGTGGAAACTTTACCTCCGAATAAAGTTACTCTCCTTCACACACAGGACGACGCAAGCGAGCAAAGAAGTACATTTTGGTAAAAACAACAGCTTAGAGGAAATAATTTAGCGTCTGTTAATACGTTTAGCGACATTTTTTCTTATTTACAGTTAGTTACTCACCGCGCTTCTCCGCTCTCTGTAACCTGGTGCGTCTCTTCCTGATAAGATGACGCAACGGTCAGAGCCCGCCCTAACCACGCCTCCACGTGTGTGTAAAAGATAAAGCTGAACAATGGTGTTTTAATACAGCACCTCAAACACTGACCACATTATAACAACAACAAAACAAACTTTATGTAGCAGGAAGGAAAGAAATGGAAATAGGAAGATATAAGAGACGGAGAAGACTATATAAAAATAAGCAGAATTCAGTGCACAAACCATAAACAAAAGGTATGAAATCAAGAGGAAGCCAAAGGAAAAAAAATCTCTCTTAAAGGTGTTAAAGGTGCTATATTATGTATGTTTTTGCTATTGCTACATAGCCAGTGTTAGCATTAGCAGGTGTTTACATTGGCCATGTTTCAAAGACAAGAGGTTAGAATATGTCCTCTGGGCAGTGCTACCTCTTCATCCTCTCATGTTGGACTGAGGACAGGCTGGATGCCACAGTGACTCACTATTACAAAGTGGTATTGTGAGATGGGGCAGGCTGGGGCTAGCTGGTTTGCATGCTAACTTCAATAAAAACACTTAACATTGGTGTTAATATATGGAGGAAGCTCTTAGTGAGTGAAGAAATGAGGTTTGATGCTGAACGATGTGCAACATTTTTTCTAGACTGCTTAGTAAACAGCAGTTAATGCTAACATAGGCTATGTAGGCCATAAGACAGCAAAGACTTATGATACCTTTAAGTTTTTGGACCAGTTGAGTCGAGATACATCACAGGTCCAACTTTTACAATTATGTTTAGTGTTAATTAGCAAATGTTAGCGTGATAACACACTGAGCTAAGATGGTAATTATCTTGTTAGCATTGTCATTGTAAACATGTTAGTATGACGACAGTAGCATTTAGCTAAAGGCTTCACTGTGCCTCAGTGTAGCCTCACAGAGCTTTTAGCATGGCTGTAGACTCTTCAGTCTTGTTTTTTACAACAGTTTTAGTGGTATCTACCAAAACTGTCTGGTGTTGTGAGAAGATTTTTAATAGCAGATTCCTCTTTTTCCCCTTTTCCTGTAGAACTGGTGTATATGATAAACTGGCCCTGGGATTAGAATAAAAAGCAAAAGCAAAATCATGTTAAAAAGATGTCTGACCGCAGGTTAGGCACTGTCAACATGACTTCATCATGTCTGCCTTTGCCACTTGCAAAAGGTTGAACCCCCCTGGCTCACAGTGCTGAATCAATGTCACCACACGCAAACATGTACACACAATCACACACACAGACGCACACCAAATGTGTGCCCTCCTACCCTCTCTCTTTCACCCTCTCTCGGCCATGTTTGTTTACAACGCTTAAGGTCAGAGTCCTTGACACACATATCTGATTTTGAGATTCTTCATTCATGGTATCGATTACTGGTGTCTCCCGGTGTGGTACCCCATTAATCTAAGTCAAACCAATTGAAGTTATTCTGATCCAATGGGGACAGATTTCAGCTTACTACTTTCCTATAAGCCTGGAAAAAATGTTAAACCAACATAAGATACAGCACAGTCTGTTAACATTATTGTTTTTACATTAACCCAGCAATCAGAGAGTTGTAATCAATCCTACTAACACGCATCAAGTCTAGTTAATGAGGGCAAAGCCTGTTTAATCTCAGTTTAGTGTGTAAATGGGTTGTATGTGAAACACTGTGGCAGACAAGTAAAGGCAAGGTCACAAACGGTTAGCCTGAGTTGGACAGGTACAGCTATGTTAACATCTGACAGGACTTCACTGTCAAAGCGTTACATGGAGGAAGACATTTGTTTCTTCGCTTTCAAGGGCAGAGGTGTCTTCAGTGCCCTACATCAGGGATTAGGGTCACATGTTGAGACAGGGGCTGATGTTGCAAGTTCTCATCGCTGTCTTGTTGTGGTTCAGTGAAGGTTTCCACACAGATTTACACTAAGACTCTGTGACATTTTGAATAAGTAAATACAGTATGTTTGGATGATCCAAAATGAATGTAATTACAGTGATTCATCCTGTAATACAATCACTCTGATTCAAGTCTGTTCTCTGGTGACCTTGCAGCAGCTGTTTATCAGATGTTTCATTAGAGGGTTGTCATCACTTTTTTCTTTACGGGGGCCATGACATTTTAACACACTACAACTAAAGAAGGCCTGAGACTAACGCAAACAGCTGCAGATGGACAAAATCTTCTTTATCTTTAATAATGTGATGAAACACATACGGCACAGCAGCCATGTGCTGCGTTCAGGCGACGCAAGCATATACAGAGATGCTGTGAGTAGCACAAAGCAAGATACAAAACAAGAGAAACAGATTTACTCCATGATTTACCATTATTAGTTTGTTTCAATGGCACTTTGTTACATTCCAGTGGCGGGCAACAACTAAGTACATGTAGTCAAGTACTACAATTCTGACGTTTTCCTCCACTCTCTACTCAACTACATTTCAAACTGCAGAGAAAATGCTGAGTGTAAATAGTATTAAAATGGGCTTTCATGTCATGAGAATCTTAAGGATTAAAATGCTTAAGTACATATTTCTGTTACTGCTTCTCTTCTTTAATATTCTGAATGCAGGACTTTTATTTGTAAGTATTTCTACGTTGTGATATAACAACTACTAAAGAAAAGGATCTGAGCACGCCCTCCACCACTGGTGTTTGCACGATGTGTCATGTTGTTGAACGTGTTTCTCAGTTTGTTTGTTTTACTGCTTTGCAGCATTTTTTAAATACTGCACGTGTTCTCAAATTGGTGAAGATGGTTCCTTCACTTGCTTGTGTTTTCTCAAGTGGCAGTACTTTGAGCTCTCAGGGCCACTGTATTTCCCGTCCGCTTGTTAAATTTCCTTCAATGACCTTAAACAACAGCGCACAGAAAATAGTCTCAGTTTCAAGCTTCACCTGATTAGTCTGAAGGCAGCTAACGATGGACTGTCTCAGCATATGGTTTGTGTGTATAACACGGCTGTGCACTAACATACAGCGTGATTAGAAGCATGGTAGCACCACAGGGCAGAATAATCTCAGCAGCTCCAGTGCATAATGTGGACAGTGTGTCGTGCATGGCTCACTATAGCCTACAGATACAGTTCACTGTACTAACCCTGAGTAAAGGTCATTCTGCAGTCATGTAGGAGAGTCAGGAGCAGAATGTGTTCTGTATGCCTTTCTGCACACCTATTTTTAGGGTTTTGTTTTGCAGATGATTATTGTTGCATTGTTCATTTCAGAGAGGGGTAGATAAAAAAAAAATCGAAGACATGCCAGGATGTTTCCAACTTCACCAGGACGGTCAGATCCTCAAATTCTAACCTCAATTTCATTTTTGACCCGGCTCTCATGACTCCTCATGCTCAGTCTCACCTTCAGACATGAGCAGCCCAGCCCGCAGGCGTTTTCTGAAGAGTTAAAGCTGAGCTGAGCACAAGTTGAAATTGCTCAGAAGGGGTGTGGGGGGGGGCTCCTGCCCTGTGAACGCAGGGCTTCAGCTAAGCCTTGTCTCCGGCCTCTGAAGATTTCTCCACATCGCCTTGAGCTCTAAAGCCTCTGTCGTGGATGTGGTGCCTGTGCTCCAATTCCAGGTGCTTAGCTCCCAACCCACAGTTTTGAAGTATTTTAGGTCCTTTGGGAGGAATTTTTGAGCTTGAGGACAAAATCAATAGACGCTTTTATTTTCAATGAGCATAGTCTTCTTTATTGAGTGTCTGAAAAGCTTAGCCTCTTTGGAAATAACTGATGAAGGGCATTAATAATAGTCTTATTCAGGTGATGTGTTCATAAAGCACATGGTTAGAACAAGTGCACCGTGGCCTCACTGGAAAAGAAACAAAAGAAGCTAAAGAGGCATTTAAGACAAATCTGTATGCAACAGAGTAATGATTGCTGGCACACGGAATTTTAATTTGTTGGGGAATCTAAATTCAAGACCTGTGGCTCTCCACCTCGTGAAACAAGACATCAAATATGTCCCTGCAGCCTGGGAGCTCAGGGCTGGAGGTGTCGACAGCCGTCAGACATCTTTGGTCCATTTCCTGCATATATTACCCAAGCCCCCCCCCCCCCCCCCCCCACACACACACACACACCTCTCTCTCTGCAGACTCTGTGTATGTTTATGCGTAGTGACCAATGCAGTTGGTCATTTGATGTCACCATAGTGATCCTGCCCTTGGCCATTTGGTCCTGACTTTCAAAAGACCCCTCATGGTTCTGAGTCAAATACTTAGCCATGTGGGCAGCTGCTGAGATCACAAGCTGAAGCTATTTGTTAAACCTGACTTAAACCTGAATTCATTCATGCTGAAAATATAAATACTCACATCTTTAATTCATTTTTTGTTGATTTTGGAAGTCTACTGGATGGAGAGATATATCTGGACATTCACCTAAATAATTTTCTAAATTAAAATGCTAAATCCTACATTAAATTGATACATGCATGATAATTGAAAAAAACAAAACAACATATTTTCAATATGGATTTATAATATGTCACATGGGTTAGAAATGCACATAAACCCAGATCCACAGTTTTATAGCGGAAGAAATTATGGATTTATCTCTGAAACCATCATTTCCAGGGGGAGTGAATGAATAAACTGTGCGGTAATTTTGGCCCTTAATGTATTCCGCCCATAAGAACTTACATAAACGTCTCTATACCGTTGAGATTTATGAAAATAAATATGCAGTCATCTGGCATTTATATGTATATATGCATGGATTTATACAGCCAGCTGTAGGACTGAGGTGTTTTTCTACATGTACATAATGAGTGTTTTTTTCTGCTGAATCATATTAAACCATTTAGTGCCATTTTGAATAAACATTGCGCAGACTTCAACTTTACGCACAGGCTTTGCCATGCTCTTACTGTCATGTCAAACAAAATGAAATAGAGCACTTCCTGTTAAGCATTTAAAAATAAAAGTCTTGTTGCTAAAGACGCTGCAAATCTGATATTTTACGCTTTTAGATATTGAACTACATTTTAAAAAATTATCAAAATAAAAGTATTAGGAATTAAATTCTTAACATGTCACAAATACTTATGTTGAAGTTGTATTCCTGAATCATTATTATTGATGCATGATACTTTCATGTTGTAGCTGTGTGAGTTTAATATAAGCATTAATATGTCATTTAATGTAAAATCTCAATGTGAAAGAACTAGGCAACCTAACTGCAGCTGTCATGAGTGTAGTGGACTAATAGTAGAGAGCAGCATGGACGGTAGCATCTAGGTCTGTGAGCCAACCCGTTCACAAGATACTGTTTTAATTTGTAGGCCAAACCTCCTCTCTTCCGGTCTTATCGTCACTAACTCTGACAGCTGCACGCAGCTGGACGCAGCTGTCCGCGCGCTCCCATCCATCTATCCCAGACGCGCCCCCGCTCCCCGGTCACAGCCGCTGCCCAGGGGCTTGAAGCCACCAATTAGAACAGCTGGACCGAGGGATGCGCACTTAATTAACTCCATCTTTTTGTTTTTATCGTCCTTGAAGCCCCCCTTGTGCTCTGTCACGATTCCCCTCCAGAGAGGCTCCACGGATTTACTGTCGTCCATTAGTCCCCGACCCTGCGCGGAGGAAGTGGTCGGTGGTCTTTCTGGTGACCGCCGTCGCGATGGTTTTGCTGGCTCTGGCCGTCGCTGTCCCCTTACTGCTGCTGCGCAACTCCGAGACCTCCGCTCATTACTACGAGATGATGGGCACCTGTCGGATGGTCTGCGACCCGTATACCCCGAAACCGGGAGGTGCCACCGCCATGGAGGTGATCCAGAACGTGAACGGTGTCGCTCCGCAGCCGCCGATGGCACAAGGGAGTCGCGGGGAGCCAGGGCGACCGGGTAAACCGGGACCCAGAGGCCCGCCGGGAGAACCAGGACCCCCGGGTCCGAGGGGGCCACCGGGAGAGCGCGGCAGCGGTAAACTCTCCTTCCCCGCGTTAACCGGAGCTGCTGAGAACGGAGAAACGGAGGGTGCGAACTCCACGGGCAGCAGTTTCAGGATCGCTTTTTATGTGGGTCTGAAGAACCCACATGAGGGATATGAGGTGTTAAAGTTTGACGACGTGATTACAAACTTGGGGAACCACTACGACCCGAGCACCGGCAAGTTCACCTGCCATGTGTCCGGGATCTATTTCTTCACCTACCACGTCCTGATGCGGGGAGGAGACGGGACCAGCATGTGGGCCGACCTGTGCAAAAACGGACAGGTAATATTATAATTTCATAAGACAAAAACCGACCTCTGTGTGGTTTTATAACCAAATACCAAAGCCGTTTCACTTATGTGTGAAAATAATTAAAGGAACCATTTTTACGCACAAAAAGCGCACAAGCATCGCCCGAGGCTCGAGCTTTCACACGAGTTATATAACTGCATATTCCTACTATTCATATCTTTAATGAATTCAAAGCAACATCAGTGATGTTTCTGGTCGGATCCGAGCGTGTCTGCATGCTCTGTTTGGCAGTGGCGCTCATGCGTAAATCCTGTTTGGATGAGTGTTTCCTCTCAGACGTGGATGAGGTGTCAGACATGAGTCTTAACATTATCACTGTTCATTGTAGAAGCTGACAGGGGATTGAATTTGAAGGAGATCAGGGTTTAGGTTGAATCTTATTCTATCCTGTTGTTTTAAATGGTCCTGTTCTGTCATTTCCTCTTGAATTTCCACCAGGCAGTTTAGAATTAGGAGTCAGAAGTTTAGAATAGGCTCATTCATACACTAAATGTTACTGTTATGGCTACAGCACTGCTGTTTCACTCTGCCCCTCAGGTATTCATGATCTTTTCTTCTCATCTCTGTTGCATTCTCCTGTAAACTAATGCTCATTACAGAGAGTCGTGTCCCCATTTTTCTCCAGGTCCGGGCCAGTGCCATAGCTCAGGATGCAGACCAGAACTACGACTATGCCAGCAACAGTGCTGTGCTGCACTTGGACTCTGGAGACGAGGTCTACGTCAAACTGGACGGCGGTAAAGCTCACGGAGGCAACAACAACAAGTACAGCACCTTCTCCGGCTTCATCTTATACCCAGACTAAACACACCACAGCAGGTCCATGGACAGTAATCATCACTGAAAATTGTTTCCAGTAAAGTATATGGTCTAATATATTTCTCTTTTGAAGATAGGTGCCACACTGCAACTGTATGTTCTGTTTGTTCAGTGAGACATCTTTTTATTTGTATTTGATTTAACTGAAGTTCAGCTGGCGGCTGCTGTCATCAGTGAATATATAACATCAGTGACATGTAACATGTAATTTAAGTTTCTTTGAATTAAAGTGAAGACTTACTGGCTGCTTACAGGCTTAGAGGTACAGTACACTATGTAATATTTTGAAACAAATGCATGAAAGTCAAGATATTGAATGAAGTCAGATAAGCAGTTTTGAGAGTATGAATTAGCCAGCAGTGTTTGGCCGTAGGGCCTGGTCACACCAGTGATGAAAACAGTTCAATTTTATGGCAAAATGCATTGATTTCAACAGAACTGGCACATTCACTGTGTTGATTGTGTTTAACTGCACAAATCTTACACATCAAACTTTTTCATATTTTGATGAACTTTAAGCTACAAATTTGCGACCAAAATGGAGGAAGCTAACGTAGCTTAGTAGCTGTTATATTTAACCTCTGTTGAAGTATACACTGCTCTACAAGAGCAGGGATGGTTTGTCAATAGATAGTATAATAATATATAACGAGGCAAGTCAATGGTAAAGACATTCTTTTGAATAAACTGTGATTATGTCCATTAGCGACTAAGCTAACAAGCTTATAACTGATTATTAGCAAGCTAGCTAGCTTGGAAAGCTGTCCCAGGGGAGAAACTATTGTAACTGACTAGTGCTAGCATGTTGGTGGCTGATTAGCTTGACAGCAGTAAGCACACCATTTTCTATAGTTTACAAACTAACCCTGTGAGTGTTTCTTTATCACCAAACCTTCAGAATCAAATTCTGGATTACTTTCACTGTTCCACTTTCTGGTGTGACCAGGCCTTTACTGTTCTAACTACAATACTGATGCGTCTAAGCCATATGAGATTAAAAGCCCAGTCTCCAATTTTATTTCTGATTCTTCCCCAAAAGTATGCACATCATCAATATTGATTGCAAAATGAGAGCAACAACACACAAAGTACATCCTTCTCCACACAATTCAACTGTCATGCACCTTAACTGGATGGGTTGCACCTGTTTTAGGACATATGATGAGGTCAGTGGAAAGTGCTAAAGCTGATGGACGTCACATTGTAAATGCATTAGGTGAGATACAAAATGTTCTAAGTACTCTGAATGCTATAGCAGGCAGAATTGTGGTGCTTTCAGTAGTATCAGTCAGTGTTTTACAAAATAACCCAAACAGCAAATCAAACATACAAATAAATGTCTTCAATTAATACTGAATCTGTTATATTTTGTTCTCATATATGCCAATAAATATTGTTTGACAAAAAGTTTGCACTGTGTGAAATTCTCTTACATAAGGGGGAAGATGAGAAATTAGAAGTACAGAAGACGCTTTAAGACATGAGCGAATTATTTTCGCATGCAGAGGTAGATGGAGCATTTGTCATTCACGCTTTCAGACACATAGTGTTCTTTTATTTTCATGTCAGAGCTACATATGTCTGCGAGCAATCTGCTGTTAGTGGCCTTCAATGAAACCTATCTGTGCACATTCTGCTCCACACTTGCCTGAAAACTGCTGTCTGTCTGAATGTGTTGCATTGCGTTGTAAGCTACAGACCGGCCTCGCTGCAGTGTGTCCTAAAGGTTCCAGGTGCCTCCCTGAACGTCCTTTGCTCCGCTGTAGCTGGAGGATCATTTTTAATCAGTGGACACCATTCTGCTCTCCAGTGTGTGGTCTGGTGGGGCTGAATTTTTGTGTCCTGCAAACCACTATAGCTGTGTCTCTTTTTAAAACTACACTGTGGTCCTCACATTTTATTGTACTAATACCATCAAATGTTGTTTATCAAAAAATCTATATCAATTATTTTTGAGGGACAGTGAGATTGCTTGGTAGCTATAGAGATAAATTCTCCAGATGGCTGAATCAGGTATGGTGGCAAAACATAAATAACAAATTTTAAAACTCTAAGACGTCAACTTAAATATTCTCACATATAAAACTGGAAGCCGGTGGCTGCCAGCTCCCGTGTTTCACTTCTGATTAACTTGTACTGAGGTTTGCAAATGCTGTACCAGACTCAAATATTGCTGTAAGCCTTCATTAAGATGATGGCTGTTTTGTTTGTGTTTAATTTTTTTTTTCTACCCATCCCCTCAGGAACACACCAAAACAGCTGTTTACACACCACTCCTGTCAATTTAAATGGAAATCACGAAAACAAATATTGTCATGCCTGCTTAGATAAACCTCTATTAAGGTCTTGGCTGATTTTCCTGCACTGTACAAACTAACTGTCCTCCTCAGAAGGGACTGTGTTATTATATACCGGCTCAAGGTAGAAAAAAATGACTGTTGTTGCCACAGTTTTAGGACAATAATGGTACAGTTTGTGTGGATATATAGAAGAAATGAAATGCAATTTGTGTTTGAAAAGGTGTGTGTAAGCCATGACACACTCCAAATTACCCATAGTGCTCTGCAGTTTCTGTCGTCAGCAGGATTTCAGTCTGGTTCATTGACAGCATTCTAATACATTTAACACATACGTCAGGGACAAAACAATAAAGTACTGGGCTCACATTTATCAAACTGTAAACTGTATTTTGGATTTGAGTGAAAAATAAAAATCCCTCACTTTCACCCCCATATGCAAATGTTAGCATAAAAACTATATTTAACACATGTATCACGTCTTAGGGTTAGGGCTCTCAAAGTTAAGAGCATTCAACAGGTTTGTTAGAGGAAAATTTAAGATATGTTTCCCATGAATGGGTGGCTCAATGGGTCACTGGAACTTTGCACTCACCAGACACTGTTTCAGAGACTCATTATGCCATTATTGCTAAATGCATTGGGATCTGCAGTACATGTTGCGATGTAGATCCCTATCATCATACACCGTGATCACTGCCTCCCTGAACCTCTACAGCAGAGGTGGCGTGTGCAAAGTTAGCGTGATCCATAGAGCTGCAACGGCCACATTTATGAGAAAAACACACGAACGTTGGAATAAACCACATTTTCCTTTAAGATATAGATAAGATAAGATAAATCCTGATCCTATATGACAAAAGGAAGAAATGATGAAGGTTTCTAGATGATATTCTGTAGACATTATTTAAGTATTTAGTGTTATTATACTGTAACTTGCAGCTTTGATTTGAGATGATCGCTGTTAAGAGAGGTTTAGAGATGTGAACTGGAGTGATGACGTCGCCCGCAAAGGCCTTTTAAACTGTTTGAGGATCAAAGCGTGATGGCCTTGTTGCAGCCTCCACTGCAGACACATTTAGGATGAAAAGTGGAGCTGCTGACACCAACTGAGACATCAGCAGCAGTATGTGTCACCGGCTGCCAGACGGATGCTCGCACACACGCGCACACACAGTCACATATACAACAACACGATAGATGATCAGGCTGCTCCGTTCCCCTGGTCTGGGTGACAGTGAGGGATTGCTGACTGACAGACGGAGTAGTGAAATTCTCTGATGGATGAGATAAGTGGGACAAGGCCTCACACACACACACACACACACTTTGTGTTCAGGGGAATTTAGCTTGACAGGCAGCTGAGCAACAGGCAGCGTATCGGAGTAATGATAGCATTAGTTGCCAGGCACTCTGCTGCTGAGCTTATCCAGGTTTTCTGTGTGTGTATGTGTGTGTGTTTTTGCCTGTTGTAGCTGCCACCTTCATTAACTATGATTTGTTAATTAAATCCTGTGAGTCTAATCTAATAATGGAGTTTGCAATGCCAAAACAGACCAGACTGCTGCCCAAACGTGTGTTTCCAGCAGCAAAAAACAGTGCGCCTCAGTTGATTTCAGCGAGTGTGTGATTGCCGAATAGCCATGACAAATTGCAGACTACAAGGCTCTCCGCACAGGCAGCCAATCATCAGGACATTTTTAAAACCTCTCCTCATTCTTTCACTCCACCGATTTCTCTCCGCGATGATTGATCCACGTTCATGCCTGAGATGCAAATGCTGGTGTGGCATGAGGAAAATATAAAGAGGGACGTCTGAGGGGACCCGCAGAGAGGGTGAAAGCTGAAAATTTCACTTTAATTGACACCTGAAAAAACCCCTCTGCTTATCTTCTGCTTTTGTTCGTTGTATAAGTCTTATTCAGGCTGGTGTGCTCACAATCCACACAGCTGGGACAGAGGAGCGTCCTCACTGGAAAACTAAATGCAGAAGGTTAAACTGAAGAGTCGGTGCATTAAAGATGTAACTGTGTGCAGTGGAATAATAACTGTCTGACTGTCTGGTAGATTAAACTTTACTGGATCATTTGTTTAAGTAATACACTGAGTTTTTAGAGACTGTATGCAAATTATTAGATGGGGGAATGCGGGAGGGTATTGTTTTTTGTTATATTTGTTATATTTTTGAGAATGGAGGTTGGTTATTGTAATTATTACTTTTGTTGAACTGATGGTAGTGTCTTTGGGAGGGCAGAGAAAGGTCCTTTATTATTCTCATCCTTGATTTATATTTTATTTCAACTGTCCCTTGTAATAAAGTTAAAATTCCCATAGTGTTACACAGACACCTCTCATGTGTGTATTTGGCTCGTAAAGACACACTTTGACAACAGTGTTGCCTCTGTAACAGGGCTGGAGTCTGGTTGCCACAGTAAGGATGCTGGGCAACCAGTGGAGACTCCAGAAAGTCACTGCACCTGACAAATAACTCCAGCACATAGACTGCCCATGAAACCACAACTTAGTGTAGCTTTTGTTGATTTAGATGAGTTTAATATTGGACTGAACTGTTTGCAGTCTTTATGCTAAGCAAAGCTAAGCTAATTGTCAACTGGTTAGAGGACTATTTCAATAATGGTACATGATTTATTGTTAAAGAGGAGGTACAGAAGAAAATATGAATAATGTCTGGGAGGATAGTGCTTTTTTTTCCTCAAAAGTGAAACATAAAGCTCAACACTTTTAATTTTCTTACAGTCCCTTAGTACGCTGAGCAGTGACACAGTTAATTATACATATTCATTCATATGCCTGTGGTAAACCATCATCTCATTTACTGATGCATGCTAACTAATGTATTTCTAACACTATGGTAAATTCATTGTTGAGTGACAGTATACAATCATTTAGCTCAGAGCTAAAACAGATTCGAAAGAAGGTCACCTCATATATAGTATTTTTGATATTTCCATTTTATGCTACTTTATATTGAAAATATTGAACTTTTCACTTGACTAAATTTATTCCACAGCTACATTTTAATAGTTAGTTTGCAGATTTACATACAAAACTTGTGATCAGTTTATAAAAGATGATTCACTGTTCACAGATCAAACAACCCAGCGATTTAAAACGTAGCTCCAACTCCACCAGCTCCAACATTCAAATGCTTCATACACGTTAATGCACCAGCAGTAACAATCCAATAATATAACACAGACAGAAGGCTGTTCTGCATAATGAGTACTTTCACTCCTGATATTTTAGGTACATTTAGCTGACAACACTTTTACACTTCTTCACTTGGAGCAACATGTGAGATAGCATAGTCCACCACCATCATCAACACACTAAATGTGGGAATATCTCTTGAAAAAAATGTGTTCCTACCTCCAGTGGAACACCAGAAATCTTCAGCTCAGGGTTTTATTCCTAAATGGGAAATGGTTCAACAAACTGCTTAATGTCTTATAAATGTAAAACCTTTGTTAGGTCTTTCTCATTTTGACAGGTGCAGACAAAAAGGTCTGTCCCAAAGGTCTCTGGAGTGAAATCTAAACAATACACAGCAGACATGAAAAATGAGACTGAGACACTCAAACTGATTTTGCCTCAGTGGAGTGTATTCTCAGTATTACGATTCATATGTTGGATAATGATTCAGCCAAATGCTGACTCACTTCATCTGTCAGTCTGCACTTTGAAAACTACATCTCCTCTGTGGTTTAATCGGCCAAACAAGGGGAAAGAGAAGGGAAACAGAGATAACAGAGTGAGAGAGAAGGAAACAGAAAACAGTACTGAACATCTTTTTTTCCTCTCAGGGAGGTAAATAAAGGGAAAGAATAAAGGCAAATGCATCACTTGAAGGGTTTAAACTCAGGGTTCAGCTCATTTGGTGAATAACATAATGTTGTGGGTGCTTTTGCAAAGACAATAAGCTTCCAGGTTCATGAACACATCTTCTGTCAACACGTGTGTTTGTTCACTCTTGTGACTGGCTCATCATGCACTATGTCAGAGGCCTCATCATTTACTGCAGTGGTAGTAACTGATTTAAAACTGCTATCTGAATCATTTTAACATCACTGTCAAAGCTATTCTGGGAAGGAAACAATTTTAATTGTCAATCATTAAAGTCATTAAAGTAATTCTACATGCAAAACAACAACATTGAAATATTCCCTGCTTTCAGCTGCAGATATGAATATTTGTGGTTTTCTTTGTCCTCTCTTGTATGAAACTAAATGTCTTTGGGTTTTTAACCGTTCAGACAAAACAAGACATCTGAATATGTCAACACAAAACTGTGAAATCATTTTTCACCATTTTCTGACAGTTAATGGCCCAAACGATTAAGCAGCTAATCAGGAGAACAGTCAGCAGATTCATTTATCATTGAAATGATCATCAGTTGCAGCCTTAATATGCCTGTCTCAGCCAAAATAAAACAGAGGGAAGCATCCCATAATCGTAATAAAAATGATTATATCTGATCCTGGTGCAAGGCATCACATGTAATATTTAAGGCTATAAAAAAGACCTGAACGCTGGTCTCATTATTTGTGAGTGCTTGGCATCTATGAAGGTCACCCTGTTACTGTACTATGCTGTCACACTCATCAAGTTACTACTGTAACATGACGTCCTATTTCAAACTTAATGTAACTGCTTTGAACCGATATTGAAATTTTAATTGGTTATCTACATCACAACCTAAACACAAGCTTTTGTCCCTTTTTATTTTACTGATACAAATTAAGGAAAATGAACCAAAACTACAATAACTACATTTTCTTACAAGTCTAGAAACATAAGCGTATAATGATGTTCATGTAGCTGTAAAAATGAATTAGCCTCTTACTTTAAAGGAATAGTTGAACATTATTGATGATGCCAGCTTGATGAGGAGATTAATATTACACTCATAACATGAATCTAGTTCAAGTAGGCAATTAGCTTAGTTAGCATAAAAACAGAAAGTAGGGGGAAACAGCTAGCCTGGATATTATACAAAGAGGAAAGAAAAAACATCTACCAGCACTAATCTAATCTAATCTTATAGAGTAATTATAGAGTAATTTTAATTATAAATTCAACTTCTCCCTAAACGTAATCCTCAATTTCACTTTTAAACCTTAAAGGTGCTACATTTAAGTCTTTGTTATTGCTACATAGCCAGTGCTAACATTGAGAGCTGTTTACTTATTAAGAGCTTCAGTCATCATTAAATCCAAGCTTTACTCTTGCAAGTCAGAGGCAATTATGTTTCTGTCTTTGTGAGTACCTTTAATCCTGATACACACAAATACAAGAACTCACACATCATGCACACAGATGATTTGCAGGCACGCAGGAAAATGGAATAACTGTCAAAAACACATCTCTGTCTTGTTCTCAGGGCCGGGCCATTATGAGAGGCTAAAGGAGACTACGTAGAGATCAATCACACACACACACACACACACACACACACACACACACTTTATCCCCTTATCCCATCAACCATCATCCACCTCTCTCTGCCAACTGCCTTCTCCTCCACCACTTTCTCTCGCCCACTCATATTGTCATTATTTATGTCCTGTCTCCTCCCTCGGCTTGTCACGACAGACAGGAGTTTTAGAGCCCATAAAATAGTCCCACCATTCACCTCCTGCCTAATTTGTAGCTCTGTGTTGTCTTTCTATTAACACGAAGCCAACAGTCTCATTTTGTGCTGAAATTGAGTTTAATGTAAGACTACAGATGCCAATGTTGCTTTGGCGAGCCCTTTGTGTTTTCTCTAGTGCACAATTTTAGTGCTATCAAAGATTTACTATGCTTTATTCTCAGTTCCCTTGGACTTCTCAAACTGCGTAAAATGGCCATCATCTGTCAGCTTTCAAATCTGATAATGACTTATCTGAGATATCATTAATTTATCACCGTGTCTCTTAGGAGGGTTTTGGATCCCATGTCATGCAATCTGTCATTTCTGAATATAGAAGAGTAAAGGTTAAAGAAATAAGTCATTGGAGCAGGTGGCTCTTATTGTAACAAAGCCAATGAGGACTATATCTTTCATCTCTCCTCCTGGCTGATGACAGTGACAGGCCGAGGATGCCAGATGAGAGAGACGATCCTCAGAGAGTCGAATGAAAGGTTAGAGTGGCCCCAGGCAGCATGGCTGATGAGCGCGCACACACACACACACACACACACACACACACACACACACACACACACACACACGTGATCACACACAGAGACCCCTTAAGTCATGCATACATACAGAGCTGCATACACTGCATAGTGTGGCTGATGTATGTCACTGCGCGGTCTGAATCAAAAACACAAATGATGCTTATTATGGCACAGTTTTAAAAAAGGATGGAAATCATTGCTTTTTAAAAAGGGGAAGATTAAATAAGAATTTTTACCTGATACTAGCACCAGCTCAGAGCTAACCAGAGCCTCTAACATGAACACCTGCACCAAATTTCATGTCAATCCATCCAGGTGCTGTTGAGACATTTCACTGAAAACTACAAATGCTAATGTCATGTCGGACGTGAACGCAAAAGTCAGGGCATCACCAAAGTCAATAGGATCTATCCTTTGGGGACAATGAATGTCTGTATCAAATTTCACAGCAACTATGAACCAACCAGCCAACACTGGCATCAAGAAGAATAAGACCACAGGGCAACACACACCGGTGGTGAACTGGCATGCATCCCAGTGACTTGATGCCACTGTCCTGTTTTTCCAGTATCAACATACATGACCTCTGAGGAAAGGCAGCATTCACAGTCTAAAACATCTCAGCCACCGTACCTTCACCTCACTTCACTGTCATCTGTAGTTCTGTACCAGTTACAGTCACAATGGATGAAGAGAAACTCATTATTAGTTGAAAAATATCTTGGGCTATATGACCTTCAATCCTGACATATACAGATAATACTGAAAAAGTGGAAAAGAGTAGACTATCAGCTCTTCAGGTGAGCGATCAAGTAAAACAACACACTCATTATCCAAGGAAACACTCGCTTCAAGGTGTAGATATTTTGAGCTAGCTAAACTTTGTAATGTTTCCTAATTATACTGGACTTTCTAGTAACGATGAAGCTACTCAGTTATCCAAACACTAAGACGTTATGAAGTGTATACAAGCTAGCTTAGCATCAAACTAAACTTGACGTTGCATTAACATTATTGGTCAAGGATGATGAACATTTAAGAGATTAATTTTGTCCAGCAATGTGTTTGTTCGAGGCGTCACTTGATGCGACATCGCCCACATGTTGCCCTTAAGAGTGCCCAGCTGTGCTTTGAGCTAAATGCTGTCATTAGCATGTTAACACGCTGACAATAACAATGTTATTCTGTTAACATTTGTTAATTAGCCTGACATTGTTATGTAGAGACAGAAAATTCAATACACATGTCTACTTTATAGTAACATAGTGCAGAAATGTAGATGGGTAGTTTTGTCAACAAGCCAAGCAAAGTGTCTGCATCGATTTAATTTGCCAGTTACTAGATGGGAACCATTTATCATCACCTTAAGCTTTCACAAACTTCTCAGCACGATGTAATAAGACTAAGGAGCAATTTGTCCCCCTCTTCTCATTAGGACTCTTAAGAGATCCTCCAAAGCTTAATTATTTATCTGCATTAATATCCCTTCAATTATTGATGATAGGTGAGTGTGTGTGTATGTGTGTGAAGGCCAAAGATCAGCCCCCCCTTTACCTCAGCCTCCCTCCTGATTAATGGATGAGGGAGAGGAGCCCTTCATGTATTATTACTGGGGAGAGCCTGGACCTTGGAAAGGGAGAGACAGACAGAGAGAAAGAAAGAGAGAGAGAGAGAGAGAGAGAGAGAAAGAAAGAGAGAGAGAGAGTAACTCAGTGAATGATAATCACAGTTTAGTATGCAAACATGTCCTCTGTACATTGCTGGCATTTCAATATTTGAAGGGGCTTGTATGGCAGACAGGGATGGGATTCAAATTGTAAATCCATCCCTGTTTGTGAAATCTCTTTAAGATTTCTCTCACATCACCACAAAGCCACTTACATTTGACACTTGTGGCGCAAAGTTATAAAATGTCAGACAATGGAAAAGTGGAAAAGAGTAGATTCATTAAGCATCTTGAAGCTGGTGGGCATCAGATGTCTGCAGTAACAGCTTTCATCATGAAATCAGATTTCAAAATCAGCAAATGATCATTAACATACATAGTTCTGTCCTTTCGTCTTGATGTTTTGGCCTTGTGCTGCTGTTTGCTTCTGTTTTTATAGACTGGTGGTGCAGCCTCACTGCTGTGGTTTATACGTCTTAGACAAGTTGACAAGTTTGATTTTAGAACTGACATTTTAAAACAAACATAAGAGTTATTTTTTTTAGCTGTTTCAAATGAAAAAAGCCTTTGTATTCGGTTTTATTGCCTTTGATGGCTTTTATGAAGGAAGATATATATTCTGAAACGACCACTGTGGACAGAGCCCATCCATCTTGTTGGCATGCCACTAATCTTCATTGATTAATGCTCCTTTTTTGTTTTGTAACCCTGGTGCTCGTCTCTCCTTTGTTGTCCTGAAAGGCGTAGACAGGTTCATCAAGTTTTTTTCCGCTATTTTACTCTGACATCTAGTGGACATGCAAGGTAGTGCAACACATGTAGTTGTTGATTTGCTAAAAGGACCTAATATCTTTGAAGTTCAAATTAATATTATTCAAAGACAGGTTGTCTTTAAAAACTTTTCTGTAAAAACTACAGGAAACATATTTATTTAAATATTCCTCCTGGGTTAGTCACAAATAAACATATTTTCTTGTATCATAAAACAGGTTGCATGGATACATTTTCAGCAAAAACTGTCACCAAACTTGAATTACCCAAAAGCTCAATGTACAGTAGGAGAAATTCAATTGTGTTGACTTTGTATTTCTTTCCTTTCTTGTTTAGAGTCAGAGGAAGAAAAGTAGCAGTACCACAATGTAAAAATAGCAGGTAAATGTCCTTCATTGAAAATCTCACTTAAGCAGCTGTAATCAACAAAATGTACTTAAAGAGGCTATTTTGTAAGTTTGGTCTGCCACTGAATGTGGTCTCTTGCTGGTAGCAGGTGTTGGTGATAGTTGCTTGCCTCACCATCACTGCATTTACAATACATTGCATTTACTGGTAGTAATCAGCTCTTAATGCTAACGATGACAATGTAACAATAGCAAAAACTTACAATTAGCACCTGTAAAGTATTAAAAGGAAAAGTACTCTGTGTGTGATATTATCACTGCTGATACATCCGTTAAATATGATTTTACTGTTGTTGCTAATTTTAAGCAAACTGATGTACTGTTGGTCAGTCTAATCTGTAGCTGTAAAATAAATGTAGTATATAGTACAGTATTAGACTATAAGTATAAAATGGCATGAAATGGAAATGCTAAACTACAGTGCCTGAGTAAATGTATTTAGACCTTTTCTATCACTGTATTGAAGAGTATTTCTTTTATATGTGGGAATCGCTTTGATGTGAATAGTCTGGGATGTTTTGAATTAAGAGAACAAATATTAGCACTGAACCCAAGCTGGTTGGTCTGTTCAGAGTGGAGCTGCTTGCCATATGAGGTGTTTGAAGTAACACACAGGTCAAAAATGCATGCACCACTTACACATCTGAGTCACTAGATGTCGCCAGAGTTACATTTTTGCTTTAACTTGGAGGTTTCCAGATGTGGGTACTTGAGCCCAAGGGTTCCCACACTGTTCCTATCAATAATCCCCTAGATACACTTTCAGTGTCTCATTTAATTAAAGTTTTGTGAGGTGAGCATTAAACTTCTGCCCTGTAAAGGTATTACAGTCTCTGCTTGTGTAAGTTTTCACTGAAAACTATTTCATTAAATCAAAGTAATCTTTACGTTGTTGACAATACATTAAAACTCATTCAAAAACTTGTACAAAACCCTCCACAGCTTTCCACAAATGAATGCACACACCTGCGTAGATGGAGAGAATCATTTACTGCAACAGACCACTATTACTCATCTTCGTCCACTAGGTGAAAGCACAAGCATCCAGCTGCAGCACTGTGGCAGAGAGTCAGGCCAAAGCTTCACAACTTTCCTGAGTATTACATATTATTTTGACAGAATATTTATCTGTCAAGAATATCTTCTTTTTTTTTAAATCTAAAATCAAAAAGTAAATAAATAAAGATCAAGAAAAACATTCTCCTCGAGGTATGTTTGTATTTTCAAGCCAATAACCAAACTTGATTTAGTGGCCACAACAGAAGTTGCAAGGCTTAATTGTCATTTTATGAAGATGAATGCGTTGTTCATTATAAATGCAGCCTCTTTGGTGTGGAAATTAAATCCACTTTGATCATCAGTTTTGAGGGCCACATTTTTCCAATGTTTTCTATTACAGAGTCTGGACATAATGAAGCTGTTGTTGTTTGTATTTTAATATCTTTATAAATTATAATTGAACTGAAATATTTTGGTAAATCTGATTCAAAGAACAAACATCTCTGGTATTTCTTCCATTGTAAAATCCTGAACTTGTTTGACTCTTTGACTTCAGTGAGCAGTCAATTATTTTTTCACAATAAAGCTTGTGCAGGCCTTTATTTTTACTTATGCATCACATCTTTTTATTTCCGCCACTGGTTCTGGCTTTTGTTGTGTTTTACTTTTAACTGAAAAATGAAGCTATGTTTCTCTTGAATAGAAAAATAGTAACTTTAAATATGCAGGCTTTTTTTTGTTTTGTTTTTTTCTCTTTAAGTATTTATAGTTATAGGAAAAACAATGAAGTAGGCTACAGGGAGGAATTAAATTCATTCCCAGAGATAATTGGAAGCAAACAGTTTGCATGGTGTAACATTGTTGGCTGCTGTAACAGGGCCTCAAATAGGCTTCAGCCTATTTTTTGCAGGCCTGGAATTTGGACTGGATACTAACAAACCACAACGAAGCCAAAAACAGGAGCAAAATCTGAGATGGACAAAAGATAAAGACAATAAAAGAAGACAAATGTAGACTACATGGTGTAGTTTGCACAGCTATGTTTCTTCTCATGGTGTTAGGCTGCATTGTTTCATTTAATCCCCTCACACAGGAAGTAAAACAATCTACTAGGTGGCCCCAAAACATGGAAACATTATTTTCTTTTTCTGTGTTACAGCGGCAGTGTAGTCACACACACTGTCATGGCTTTACTTTCAGACAGAACATCAGCTTTTCAACCAGAAGCTCATCATGACTCCGTGTGTGTGTGTGTGTGTGTGTGTGTGTGCGTGTGTGTACCTGCCGCTGAAGCACCTCTAGTATATAGGCTACTCAATAAAACCGGGGCTGCGATCCGTCAGTGCATTTATCATCCTATTACGGCGACAAATCCGGCTCCCAATACATGAAAGGTAAAATGAATTACCAACGTTAAGCCGTCAATAAAGTCATTTCTGTAAATGGTGTCTCCGAGGGCCCCCGCTATTATTCAGCGAGCTTTATCAGCACCTTGGAAATTACGTGGCTTGTAGCGCGGCCTCTGCTTCACTTTGATTAAGGGCCCTGCCAGGGACCGGTGACAGCGCTTTTGACTCGGGTTTTATTCAGCCCCGCTCCCCGTGATGAACACCGGGCTGATCGGGCGGAATGAAGACTAATTAAAAGCTATAAATTATCTTTTGCAGCCCCTCTCAAGGAGCCTCTCTTTGCGGCGCCAGATAAGAGCAGACTGAGTGCTCATTTACCCACAATGGCGCTGCGGCTAAACAGCATATTGATACTGTCCTAATTGGAATTTAATTAAGTAGCCATGGCTTCCCACTCCGGCCTGTGGGATAAAGATTTCACTGCGGCGTTAACATCAACACGTCCACACTTTCATGCTGTTGCTCTTATGATTATTAATATTATTATTTCAAATCGCCAATTAGAGCCTGATGGCAATTTTAATCTTATTCTGGAGATTTTACAAAACCACTGTTTATTATCAGGGGCTCATTCCAGCTCTCCAGGCCTCATTGTGTTTCTATAAACTTCATGTTTTACACTTCTGTTTTTCATATTAGTGGATATGAATGTGAAGCGCTTTTTTGTCCTGTTGCCAAAAGCTGAGTTGTCCAAAATATGAATGTTTAAATTATAAATATGGCCTAAATGCTTCATCGCTCCATATATGACAGAGAGAAAAGAAAATGCCCATGAAAATAAGAGGAAATGAAAAGTAAATGCCAGTGACACTGAAAATGTGCCTTTAAGAAACATTTGGCTTTGAGTTTCATTTTATCTGAAATAGCTCATTTTGCCTGATTTTAGGCTTATTTTGAAGCTAAATAATTAGCCTATCCTGTACGTGTTAGCCAGTCAGAAAATATAGAAGAGTTATTCAGCCTGTTAAAGATATTTACACTATGCATTGAAGGAGAAGCACCTGCCCAGCAATGAGCCTGTGCGCTGTTAGCTGGCTTAAAATAAAATGTAAATTCTCATTAAGTAATTTTAATGATGTAATTTTCTTATAAATTAATCCCCATTTATTATATACATCGTTCTTACAAGTATATAACTGTATATAACGGCCAAATTGTCATTAAGGAACGTGTATTTAAATGAAAAAAAAAAAACATACTTTCCCTTGTTCTGTGTAACGTCCATAGTAATGGCTGTCCCTCTGTTGTTTTTGTTTTGCTCTGTACATGTGTATGGACGTGCCTCACCGAATCGATCGAACTGCGCGCGGGCTACGAGCGCGCGTGCTCGTTGGTGGCGCAGCTTGAGCTCTAATTGGACGCCGTCAATTGTGACAGCGGCGATCTCCGCAGCCGATTGGTCCGCTGCACGTGTGTACGCGCACACGTGCTTCCGGCTGGGTGTAAGAGAAAGAAAAAACACACGGGGGGGAGCGGGGGGAGATAACGGTTTTAGGAGAGTTTAGGAAGAGCGAATACACAGATATTATGCTGCACCGGGAAGAGACAGGGACACTGGTTCTAACGTGGAGCTGTTCGCTATGCCCGGTCTCGGAAGGCTATTAGGAGACGACATGTCGCCGCTGTAGGTGATATTATAAATGAACACAGGTATTTATTCTAGCGAAAAGGCTCGTTTTTACATGCTGTCCGTCTAAATTGGATACCGACGGGGGCGGGAGAGCGAGCAACAAGTGGAGTTTGGCGTGGAGAGGCCGAAATTTCTCACCGTCACCAGCTATGGAAGAGCAAAAGGAGCCCAACAGCGGCCGGGACTCGACCGAGGAGGAGAGCATGTCCCTGTCGCCAAACCTCCCATCCCCTCCCATGATTTTACCCCACCAGGCCGCCCAGCAGGCCCACAGAACCACGAACTTTTTCATAGACAACATCCTCCGGCCGGACTTCGGCTGCAGAAAGGAGCCGAGCTACCGCGACCGGAGCCAGACGCCGGGCAGAGAGAACGTGAACCCGCTGGGAGCGAGGCCGCCGGCGCACACCGGCAGCCTCTGCCTGGACTCCAACTGTAGCAGCGACAGCACCTCGTCGTCGCCCTCCTCCTCGTCGTCCACGTCCTCCTCGCCTTCGTCCAAGCAGAACTCGTCGAAACAAGGCGAACCGGCGAGCAACGGGACTGGCAGATACGCAGACAGCCCCTCGTCAGTTATGGTTGTGAGTGGCAGCAATGGAGCCTCTCCACCCTCAGTCAAAGAAAGCCAGCCGCTGTTGTGGCCCGCTTGGGTTTACTGTACACGGTACTCGGACCGGCCCTCATCTGGTAAGGCGCTAATAGTCCCCGCATTATACCCCGCCTGGGGTGTCCGAGTGCTGGAGAACTTTCTTGGGTTGACCGCTCTGTGTTTCTCCACAGTATTACTTTACTTCTTCATAGTGTCTGAAATACGTGCTCTAAAAAGCTTCCTTAACCTCAAAGAGAGTGAATTCAAGGTTGGCATATCGATAGTTTAGAGTTATCATTTTTCTGTGATGCCTCCCAGTGAGGTTTTAAACGAGCCAATCAAAACCGAGATTTTCTTTAAAATAAAAGCATTTTGCAGAAATAAAAACAGTCATTACAAAAATAAAAATCACAATGAATATGAAATTAAGGGAAGCATAAGGTCACAAAACACCTAATTTCCATTACTCCTTTCTCTCCCACACACACTCACACATATATTTCACACACAGATAGAAACATAAACGCGCACTATTACCTATAGTGTCTGGTCTGGTTACAGGACATTTACTTTTAACCTTTTCAATAACTCAGAAATCAGCATCATTTCCAGAGCAATTCAATCTGCATTTCCATCACAACACGCTTAAATGTTTCCCCTGATAAATGTAACATTTACGGCCTCCATGTCGTGTGAAAATTTAACCTGTTTGCGAGAACAATAAGACCTCTATTGACCTTTCTCTCAGAATATGTTCACTAAAATAGAATTAGAGTGACAATAATGCTAGCAGTATATGCACCGCTTTGTTTGTCTTGTATGTGCATTAAAATTGAGGTTTTGGAAAAGATAGGAAGCTCAACATAAAGCTCAGATACTGTAGGATTTTACTAGGTTTAGAGTATCGCGAGACACAGCCATTCTCATTTATATAAATTATAATTCAATCACATAAATATTAATATGAGATTTAAAAGGCTTATGCAACAACAGAGTATTATATGTTTTAAGAACGTATTTGGTTTCTCCTGTTTCATCCAAATAAATGATGTAAAATAAGACTAAATGTCATTTAAAATGATTTCTCGAGAATTTACCTCCGTGTCCTGGTTTTAAGATATTAAATAAAGGAATAAAGGTGCAAAGTGTATTGATGGAGTTGATTAGAACCTCCGCCATTGTTGTAGTTTATTTTAAAGTGTGTGTCAACCAAAACAATTAGGCTGGATATTAGCAAGACACGGAGGGTTTTTCTTTCTTTATTTTTTCAAATCTCTTGACTTTTAACCCTGAATGATTTTGTGACCGTCAGCTGATAAAGAGGATGCGTTCAGGGACGAGTTTGGATGGGTGACGATAATGCAGAAGCTTGTAATATAGCTTACAGCTGCAGGAGGACATGAAGTAGAAGGTCTTCATATATAATGAGGCTTCTTCGGTAATATAAATGTACACTGTATATTCAAACCTCACTATATAAAGTTAATTATGGAAAATGATTTTATGTTGTCTGAAAACATGTTTTGTTGTATCTTATTACACTACATCACGTTGTTTTAGTGGGTTTGTAGTTTCCATGGTAATGATAGTTTAGCTTTTTGTGGCCTGCACGGCATCAGGCTTCATATCTGAGCTTTATCACTGCTCTTTCCACTCCCTCTTTAATTATGTGATATGACTGTTGGATCAAATGAACATCTCGTGTCAGAGTCTGGCTGCACGCTGCGTTTACTGTGCAAAGCAGCGTCCTCAAATCACTGCTTTCACTGGCCCGAACGCAGTGTTATGACAACGTGCGCTCAAATGCAGATTCTGCCTTTAGCAGTGTGACCAAGCTACCATCACATTTTTGCTACTTGAGCTTTATTTGATACATGTATCCAGGGCAGATTTGAGCGCTTACACTGCAGCCATGTTTATATGATTGGGAAATCAGAGTCCTGGAGGGATTCCATTAATTGTATCATAGGATTTGAGGTTGTTTTTTTGCCGAGAAAACTGTGATGATGTGGACTTTAGGAGTCTGCAGTGGGACTCTTGTCAAAAGCAACTTATTTCATTTGAAGCATGGCAGCGGATTAATGCTTGTTTTGGCGCCATAACAAGTCAGATGTCACGGGCCTGTATTCGAGTTTACACAAAGGCCTGCCTGGATCTAATGACTCCAATAACCTCCAAACCTGTTTATGTCAACTGAACAATACAACAACAGACTCTCAGCACTTTAGATCTTACTCAGCTGATTGTTTTTTTAATATGTCTCCGATGTTTTTCTCCCCTTACTATTTATTTTTTAACTTTCAAACTGTGACAGATAAAACAAATATCTGACTGCACTGTTTATTTGCGTATTTCTCCACTGTTGGGCAGCTGGCTCTACTTTCCGGCCTCTCCTGATTCTTAAACACACTTCACACTCAAGCAAGTCATGAACACACACACCTGCGACCTCAGCAGCTCCAGTCCAACTAATTATTAGTTAATATAAGCTGAATATAAGTAAGAATCACGCCTTGCTGTGTGGCTTTGCCACCTTCATCACTGGACTATATCGCCCGGCGGAGGAAAAATTCTCAAATTTTACATACATATTACAATATGTTTTTATTTATCTTTGATATAAAGAAAAGAGCCGAACTATAATTCTCATGTTTCTGCTTCTATAGAGCCTTTGTTGCTCTTTACACACTGTTAGTACTACTATAGTTTTTTGTTTTGTTGTAAAAGATAGTGAATTGCAAACAGAGGAAGGTATGGCTTTCTCTGTGAAGGGGATTTTTTTGGCGTAATTTCTCCTCAGTGTATCACATTAAATGTGAAGAGTGAAGCAGAGCAGGGTAAAATAATGAAATGATTTGTTTGAGAATCTAATATAAAGTCGATTCAGTGTGGTGACCTACATTTGATGATACAGAGCAGATAATAAGCCGCTATCATCACCCATCAGTGGATATAAGCAGCAGCCTTTGATGGTGAATATTAGCGGCTCATGTGTAACATTGTGTTCGTGCTCCAGCCGTAGAATAAATATTTTATTTCCATTGTTGTTTCCACGCCAGGCCCAAGGACACGGAAACTGAAAAAGAAGAAGAACAGCAAGGAGGACAAGCGGCCCAGGACAGCGTTCACGGCCGAGCAGCTGCAGAGACTGAAAACCGAGTTCCAGGCCAACCGGTACATAACGGAGCAGCGGAGACAGTCTCTGGCCCAGGAACTCAACCTGAACGAGTCACAAATTAAAATCTGGTTCCAGAATAAGAGGGCCAAGATTAAAAAGGCCAGCGGCTACAAGAACGGCCTGGCCCTGCAGCTCATGGCTCAAGGACTTTACAACCACTCAACGACCACGGTGCAGGAGGACAAGGAGGAGAGTGAATGAGAGGCCCGGACACTTCCCTGCTGAGGGGCCGCTACCTGAGACTCTGTGGAGCTAATGAAAAAATGAACTGGAAGTGGGGGAAACGCTATTTAAAAACACAGATTTCTGTTAATGGTAACAGTATATGGACATAATTATATAAATGAACGATCGTTATTAAAGTTTATATAGCCACACAGTTATCATGTTGTATACAGTATATTTAATTTCAGCCTCATCTCCCATCTCATCTCATTTCTGTCTGTTCATTGTTTTTAGAGTGTCTAATTGGCTCTATAGGTTCTTGTGGTCTCCTGTCCAACATACTTGCGCCATATTTTCCTTCAACACATCAGCCCGCAGACTCAGACAAGCCAAAGATTTTAATATGTTCACATGTAGTCTGAAATAAAAAGGGAGAACGGTAGATTGATGGACTAAACTATTCTTTCTTTCTTTTTTTCCCCACAGATAATTCAATTTAAAAACGCTGAAATGAGTTTTGTTGCATTATTATGATTTTAAATTATTATTGACTCTAACTGGACTTCCCATCATCCTTATAAACTACCTGTGAAGATAAAGTAAGAATATTAAATAGTTAAAATAATAAATAATATAGACTGGAGGCATGCAGTAAAATTCACCCAACACATTTAAACATTTAAAAGAGCAAACCATAATTAACAGCAGGCGTTTAAATTCTTTCTTTCACATATAGGGGCTTTTTTTATATTGATATTTGAGAGAGGTGATGGGGCGGAGACAGAAATACAGAAATACAACACACACCCACCCACCCACCCAGCCACACACACCACACACACACACACACACACATACTCCCACTGTTCCTGTTTCGCAGCTCATCTTTCACTATAATCAGACACTGCTTGTTTCTCCATAACGGATAACATTTCACCTATTAATCTTTTCTGGGCATTTACAAGATCTCACATCTCTGCTAAACTTTCACTCCTCACTGGACTTCAGTGAAATCAACACATTTATAGAAGAAATGTGTCAGTGTGTACTTCTCCGTCTGCTGCTTTAGGGGTGAACACTTCTTTCCCTCATGACTTGCTCTTGATGTGTTTTGGCCTGACGTGACCTCAGGTTCACGTTTGATAGAGCCTGGCTGTGAACTCTGTGACATGGCGTGTGTGTGTGTGTGTGTATGTTTCGGAATGTGTGTGTGTGTGTACTCCAAGGTCAGTGAGAGCAGACAAACTTAAGCAGCTCTGCATAAGTAGTTTGATTATGTGAAAGTTGTGTGCGTTACATGTTGTTTCTTCTTCTGGCCTGTTTTGGAAGTGGGGGTGGTTGGAGCAGGGAGAGGCACTGCATTCACTAAACACTATCATAACTTTAATTTTATTGGTGTGAAAACTTTTTATTGGAGTAAAAAATGTTCCTTTTCCCAATCCCTTTAATTTCCAAGGATGTGGTAGAACAGGACTCACATTGGCAGCCTAACATTTATGCTAATTAGCTGAGGGCGGGATCTTTTATAGTGAAAACTTGATAATTATTGTTTTTACAAAAATATGTTCAACAACATGTTTATATTAGTGACAGAAAAAAACCCTAATACCATGTTTAGGCTACTCTGGCATCTTTTCCTCTCCTTTTTTCTTTCTTGTTTTTATCAGTTGCTGTGGATGGATTTACAATTTCCATTTGCCCTATACTTTAACTTATATCAGCCAATTAAACTCCGTAATATTTGCATTGATTCTGACCAATATTTAGTGCTAAAACCCGAGATTAAAATATGAAACCCAAATCCATCCTCCTCATACCAAATATCCCTCCTAAGAAATCATTGGTTCAGTGTGTGTGAGGACTGTGAGGTCAACATTTTTTCAAAACGTCTAACATTAACGCCGATTTATTTTCTACTATAATATAATCCAGACTGTTTTACTTTCACATATAAATTCGCACGAAGAGAGAGCTCGCATTGATTTTAGTGTTTATTTCATGAAAAAGCGAACGAGGTCCGAGGAGGCTCCGCGCCGTGTGATCAAAACTCCTGACACGCGCGACCTTGTTCTAAACAGCCGACACTTACGTGGCGTGGTTTATATCATTTCTATTTGTTACGTCGCTTATACACAACTGATCTTGGATCGGATTATTTAATTAAGAGCTAACAAGCCTGCAGAGCTCCGCAGCGGAGGACTTCACGGCCTCCGCGTTTTCTTTTTAATTATTTCAAGAGCTGCTGCTGCGTTTGCGTTCAGCTCTGCCTATATAGCAGAGATTTAATAAGCGCACACTACACAGACTGTTAATAACTGGTTTCAATAATGACGACCAGGGACTGGCTGTTAGGTTATAGGCAGGTTATTCCGCAGGTTTCAGATTTTAATTAACATTTTAACTCTTAAAATCAACATTATTTATTTATTTCACCTATTTATGAAGACTATACACTTCAGAGTTAATCACCAACAGACATTACTGCTCCTGTTAATTGTACTAAACTGAATTTGAAGGAAAAGGCTGAAAAAAGTGAGGAAAAGTGGGCTGGAAATGAGGGGAAAAGATGATTTTGTCCACATTCTAGATAGTTATTATTTTAAAAACAGTCCTATTCTTTCCTTGTCTTTTAAAGACAGTCAGGCTCCCCTGCAGCATCTCTGCAGCCATCAAAGCCTCCAGGGGTCCTTGAAGAGGTTTCCAGGGGACCCACAGTAATATTAGCACTAATTTAATGTCTCTTCACTTAAATATATGAATGAATATTCATAAGGCTTGATTTTACTTTGACACTAAATCTAAATGAATCTAAATTCTATCAAATGACTTTGAGGGTGTAATGTGTGTTTATTTGCTTATACATCAGAAAATAATACCTCCACCTAAAAGTATCTACACAGGCTAAAGACAATGTAAAATAATTTTAATGCTCAATGTACTTATAGGAATTAAGTCAGAGTTTGTCATTATGTTTAGAAACACACACAGGTCTATTGTTTCTTGTCTCTTTAACCATCTGGCCTGCATGTGTGAGCAGAGGTGAAGAGGCTGCCTGGCTCTTCACGGTCAGCTAACCCTGTAGCTCTAATATTATAATGATAGATTCATTCCCTGCTGTGAATGCGGAAGAGGGTCTTATGACAGTGTATTTAAAATTCATACAATTATGAAACAGCGAGAGGATTTCTCCCCCCCTCCCACACCTCGTCATTTAGAGGAAGCCGAGGGTTTATCTGTAAAACAAAGAAAAGCCAGGGATCGTTTGCATAGTTAGCATAGTCTGCCTCGCAGGCACAATATGGATTTAATTTATATGCAAATGAAAGCAATAAAAGGAGAATACACACTGGAAATCTCTGCTGTTTAAAGGGGTTGAGAGTTGGATTCAGAGGAAGGAGCACACACATGCACACATCGAAGCATTATCAGCCTCAACCAAGAACAATGATGTTATATAATATCCAGAAACTGCAGCAAAGACAGACAGACAGACTGCACTGCTGTGTAATCCTGCACCGCTGCAAACCCAGGATGTTGAATAAGATTATTATTATTAGGAAAGTTACACTGATGAGGCAGCAAACGATGCAACAGCAAACCACATCAAAGAGTGTGGACACACACACACACACATACACACACACAGTACACTCTTCTCTCTCTCCATGGCCTCTGCTAAAAATGCAGCCTATTTTGCATCTCGCCTCAGAAAGTTGCCAGTGCATGGTGACCTTTTAGACTTCACGCACTGCACTGATGTTGTGTCATTTTGCTCCCTAATCATTATTCCATACCTTCGATAACTATTCCAAAAATACATTTCACACATGTCTCACAAGTATTTCCATTTTCTGCCACTTTACACTTTAATTTCACTACAGTTCACTGACACACAGTGAACATTTTACTCTATATTTACACTACATTGACTCTGTCACTATAGTTCCTTTGTGGACTAAGATTTACATACAAAATAAATAATCATGTCTTGTTATGGATTAACATTAGCTCAACTTTGAGCAGCTACAAAATTAAAATGCTGCTTATATGCTACTGTGCCAGTGATAATAAAACAGTAACATAATATACATGATAATCTAACATTTTTAAAGGGTCATTCCGCATGATGAGACACTAAGAAATCTGTATTTTAAAAAAATATTATAAATTGCAACATTTCTATGATTCATTGACTAAATCTAATGGCACAGTAAATTATAATCCTATAATATTGCAATGATAAAAAAAAAATCTATTTAGATTTCCATAATTTTCAAGCATATAAACTGTAGTTTCAGTATTTTTTGTAGTGTGCAATAATGTTAAAAAAAAAAAACTACATATACGTTTGCACATTCATGGTGATTTTTTGTAGTTTAACAAGTTTCATTCACTACTACACACTCTGTGTGTTTTTCCAGCTGTAACATTATGAGGTATATGCAGTACACAGTACACAAACTGGGGTCCCTCTCAGAAACATGCAGGCTAACCACCTGTCATTCAAACAAAGGGGGGGTGACCTCACATGTCCATGCAAATTAAGTGTTCAGAGTGTTGTTTATTTAGTGTGATACACACTGCTGGAAAATACATGTCAACACAAAAGTCAAAAAGCTTTTAGGGCATAAACAATCACAGCTACAGAGACCGAGATGCATACAATGAGATGCACCCATGCAGAGACATACAAGCATGTGCAAAAAGGCAGGAAAAGAGAGCCTGGGTTTACACACACACACACACACACACACACACACACACACACACACAGACAGCGAGCCATTTATAAGAGATTCTTAGATCACTACCCTGTGACGGTGCTGGTGCTAAGTAGAGAAGTTTAGAGTCTTTCCTTCCCAGCTGCTGCCTCCATAATGGGAGGGGAGAGGAGGAGGGGAGGGAGACAAAGAGAGAGGTCCTTCGTGTCTCTTCTTTTTCAACTTTTTCCCTAAATTACTGTAAATGCCCATTTGGTCCCACATCAGATTGCTCTTTGGATTTAGACTGCGTATAAAATTGCTCAATTTGTCATGCCATGCACAAACAGAAAACAGTTGCAAGTAACCACACTGCAAGAAGTTATAGCTGCTCTTATGTATTTTCTCCCTGGGCTGACATCTATGGAGTAAAATACTGTGCTGCTCATCCAGCTGTATGATGCAATGCAGTCTTCACTTGATTAATTAAACACCTGTTTTAGTGGAGTGTGTCTGTGCACTTGTACTGAAATCAGTCATCAGGAGAGGTCTTTGGCACGCAGTACAAAGCCACTGCAATTTCAGCATTTCAACTTTTTTTTTTCTGTTTGACTGTACACCAGAATGACAAGTGAAAACATAGGGTGTCATGAGGACAGAGGAAGTATGCACAAAGCCATGATATTACAGATTACATGGTACGTCTGCTGGGCCACCTCCACAAACTTCAATTTTAAGACTTAAAAGAAAAAAAGGCAAAGCTGCATTTTTAATTCACTAAGAGCTAAAAACAAATTAACTGGAAAGAAAAGAATACAGCAATACAAAGACAGAGCAGTGTGTTACACATGGAAGTGTAATAAATCCCTTAAATTATGCCAATTTAGAAAAAAATTACAAAAAAGCAATAGAACCTACAATTATTTACAATTAATCGTTCATGCGAATAAGGCTGTTGTGAGAAGAACTCACCTCTGATTACTCTTATTTTTACTGAAATATATATGAGATTAATTTGTCATCTCATTCATTTAAATGTAATTTCAAAATAACCATACCAAACCCCATTAATTCAACTAGCTTGAGTCAGAAGCTAGGGGGGGGTTGGGGGGGCAAAAGAGAGATGGCAGTTACTGCTATTTAAGCTAGTTAGCATTACCTTTAGCAGGAGTTTTTCTATCATGATTTAATTTAGCTACAGCCTCATTTAGTTCTGTGGAATAACAAACTAAAGTACCAATGTGCTAACTCATCAAAATGTATATTTTTTTATTTACATGTAACAGACAGTAAGTAACAGTAGTAAATTTAGCCACGGCTAGCTCACCAGCTAGCCTGTACTTGATGCAGCTCTTGCTTTAGCTGTCTAGTCAGTTAATTTTCTGTTATAAAGAGTACAACAGTAGCTTACAAGTTACCAAACCAAACTGGGTTTACATGCTGTTTTCACAAAAATTCTACATTTCCATGGCATAATAATTTCTTATGGTAAAACAGACAAGAAGTAATATTGCAGTCAGGGTTGGTCAAATATGTAATTTATGTGAATAAAATTAAAACAGGAATTAAGGACTGTATAATGCAGCTAGATTTATCAGTAGGTTAAATGTATGAAAAAGGATAAATTACAATTCTAACTTGAGGATGAAGAGGAAGTGTTCCTTTTCACTGTTCAAATATTATTGTTTTGGCTGTGAACCCTTAAGGGGTCAAGTTCTCTTTGCACTTGACTTGGAATAACATTTGCGGTGTCTGTGTGTGTGTGTGTGTGTGAGGACAGCATCCATGTCAGATCATTGAGCTCTCAAAGAAACTTCAAGAATGATTTTCAAAGAGTTTAACCCAGAGTGTTTTTCTCTCAGAAGTACAACAGGCTACACATATACTAAGATCGGTTCTCACCATGGGGAGTTTTACTCATGACTTATTGTGGCCTGTCAACTGGACTATCTCAGATACACACACACACACACACACACACACACACACACACACACACACACACACAGACCTAAACAGACAAAGATGGCATTGAGAGGGAACCTCCCACAACGCAGCTGAGCGTCCAGGGGACTCTCTGCTCCAACAGCCGTGATCTCACCGAGTTAAATCCAGATTACATGGAGGATATACACAGCGCCACTTGTTTACTCTGCCCGTCAGGGGGTGATTTGAGCGGGGTGGCGTGTGGAGAGGGTGGAGGGAGGCATCACTAACACAATATATGTAATGCAAACTGCTTTGTTCAGGCCAGAAGTGAGGACAACTTTCTGTTTTTTACTTTTTGCAATGGTTTGTAACATGTGAAGCTGAGTGTAGAAATTAATTGTGTGAAAAAAGTAGAGGTAAAAGTTCATGGATATGACAGTGCTTCTTTGTGTCATGAAGCTCAAATCTCACAGACTCCAAATCCAAAGTCCTTTCAAAGGGTCTCTGTAAAAAAGGCAGTTTTTCTATGGGAGTTTTGCACAAAGTGAGTTGTTTTTTTTTTTTTTTTAAATAAAATACCACTGAAATGACATGAATCAAACATTCAAATCTGTCACATAGTCGTGAAAATTAGTTTTTTTGGTTCCTGTGAACTTACTCTTCCTCAACCAATGCTGCTTTTTTTCTTTTTCTTTTTTTTTCCAGAGATGATCCGGAACGTAAGGATGTAATTTTCCAATATATAGCATGCTACTGAGAGGGCAGCGCACTTGAGGACAGTTACTCAGCTCTAATTAAAAAGCAAGCATCGGGAAATGACAGTGCATCTCGAGCCACAGCTATGCGGCAGACGAAATATCAATTCAGGCTACTACTGACGATCTGCTTCGTCATGCAGGACATTAATCAGTGTGATAACAACATGGAGGTGTGGAACTACATAGGAAAAGATGTGTGAATTTAAATTATTTCATGAAAATTGTGCTTTATTAAGGGTTTTTTAAGGGTTCATACAACTTTTTAAAAAGGGACATATCTTTGTTGTGAGGAATCCTCATGGTAAGTATGTATATTTGTAAAATAAAAACACCATGCAATGACGTGTGGATTGCACATTTCACATGCTTATTCTCACAATGAGTTTCTGATAGAGGCGTGTACTCACACACACAGACACACACACACACACACACACACACAGAGAGAGAGAACAAAGGCAGGGACACCTGGGATTCCCCTGTTGTATGGGTGGTCACATGCACCTCTGCCTCTTCTTCATGCCTTCCACATGTGGAAGCACTTTATCTTCCCACTCTGTCTCTCTCTCTCTCTCTCTCTCTCTCTCTCTCTCCTACTCTGTGTGTATGTGTGTGAACGACTTCACTTGTGGAAACCAAAGTTGTGAGAAAAAGATGGTCATTGATGAGAATAGATACTCCCATCTGCTGCCCCCTTGAGAGGCATTATGCTTCAGACAAGGGCTTTGCTGTTGAGGCATTTTTTTGGGAGATTGTCATGTTGGTCAACTCAGGCTTTAAGTGATGAGAACATAGACACCACAACAACCAAGAGTCCCCAGTAACACTCTAGCATGGAGCAGTGTGTAGAGTGACAACAGCCCACTCAGAGTGACCTGTTAGTTGTGTTTTTGTGGGTTCATTTTTTCATATGACTATTAACAATAAAACAATGGCTGCATTACGTGTTGTCTGTCTGGCTGGCTACCCTCTCATCCTCCTCTCAGACTTCAAAAGCAGACGCGCTTGTGGAGATTTCCCTCTCCTCCGTCTTTCATCGTGGCGGCCTGGAGGTGGCGAGAGGTGATGCGGGGGAGCGATTAGTCATATTCAATTTACATATGGCTGTCACGGGCTCCTCCAGGCTGAGCGCTGATGTCATCCATGCGTGGGGCCCCTCTGTGGCCACCCGGAGGATGGGAAGGCTTCTCACTGTCAGGGGGAAGAAAACCCTCCCCCTGACGGGAGAACTATCACTGTTCAGGTGCTATGATGAATTGTGTGTGTGTGTGTGTGTGTGTGTGTGTTGGGGGGGGGGGGGGGGATTTGTATGCATGTTTGTATAAGCTGTGAAAATGTGTGCAAGTGCTTCTTATGTGTTTGTATTTGTGTATGTGTATAGCAAGGTACTGGAAATTTTGAATGTCAGTAGGCAAGCAGCAGTTTTATTTATCTTTCTGCAGTAATAGCGTCTCCTACATTTGTGCTCTCCAAGGGGTGTGAATTTTTGGCACTGACTATTTGTTGGTTTCTTTGGTTTGGGGAGAACAGAGTTGCTAGCTGATAATTAGCCCTGTCACATGTTAACACTGCTGCAGGAATGAGTTCTAAAGTCAGCTATAAGTAGCATTTCTGGTTCCCTCGTCAATTTTTACTTCTAGTGATTGTATTTAGTTAAGTATTATCAACTTTTGTTTATCACAGAGATTATTTTCTGCAATAACAAGGAAGCAATAACAAAGATACATCATCCCTGCAGCACTCTATGATGGAGTGCACCAGTGCTGCTGGATAAGATCTGAGAACAGGCAGAAGGTCTGAGGCCATCTGCTGGACAGGTGAAGTATTACGAGAATCGTGACAAGTTGAACCACCCATGCAGAAAAGCACACACACACTGACAGACCAGGCGTAGGAGATACTAAGGAAAAACAGAAAGACACAGGAAACACTTGGAGAATCTTGAGGTCACAGGGGCTTAGCCATACATATCCCATACATTTGGGATAGTATTCTTCATTGCAAGTTGTCGCCAAGCATACTTTCACATGCCAACAGTGAGCATGCATACTCTCTGAACATGAAAAAAACTAAGAGATTGAAATTTTGTAAACTTACATTAAACTTACAGATATAAGTGATGATAGTACTGGTCCTTTCTGACCTGCCCTGAGCTTGGACAGGTAGCCTATCCCTATGCAAAGGAGAGCTAAACAAATAAGGTATTTTCATTTCAAGAGCTTGCACAGAGGAAGTAACGCAGAAAGCTCTCTACTCTCTCTAAACAAGGTTTACTATTAGTTTCTCTTGTCTTTTTCCCCAGTGAGGATGTTTCTCTCAACTTGAAGTTTTAAAAAAGCGGTGAGAAAACAGGTGAGTTTTTCTGACCTGTACTGAGCAGCAATACGTAACTATTTTAGCTTAAAATGACAGCTTTAAAAATCAATAATATACTGAGAGAATGGTCCCACCCCAGGGTGAGTAGGTAAACACTAAGAGCTTGAAAGACACAGTCAACGGCACAACATAACTCGACATTACTCTGACAACCAGAGAGGAAAAAAACAGAACTATATATACACAGAATGATTAACTATAAAGACATAGATGAGGCACAAGAGGGAATGATTTCAAAACTAACCAGGACATGAGAGTCTGCTACTACTACTTATCTTAAGGCTGCAGGGAGCCAGGAGCTTATCATAGTTGTCATTGGGCGAGAGGCAGGGTACACCCTGGACAGATCGCCAGTCCATCGTAGGACTAACACATATATATAAGACTATACACACATAATTATCAATTAGTTTTTAAGCCAAAAATAGGGATTCCTTTGACAGGCTTTCTCTTGGATTACTTACAGATACATACACACACACACACACACACACACACACACACACACACACGTGGACACACAAGACAGCAGAAAGGAGGGTGGTCGATCACTTTAGCTTTCCCTTACAGAAATATTAGCTCAAATATGGCTCTGAACTCCTCAAGGGGTCAAGAGCCGGCAGTCCATTTTGCAGTTGGCTGCTCAGAGAAAGCCGTGGAGCTTGTGTAGTTTATAGTGAAGAGCCACTGGCAGGCATCCAGAGGAGGAAGTCTAAGTTATTTATGAAGCCTCGCTTGACAAAAGACAGTAAAGCTTCCCATATTCAGCGGGTCTGTCTGCTCCACCAGTGACGATGAATCCAATTTGCTGAAGTCGTGAGCAATTAATTTGGTGGACAACTGGGTAAGCTCAAGTACAGTAACCACAAAACCATTTTAATTGCATTAGCTGCGGTTTAGCTCTGAACATCATCATCCTCACTGATACATATTCACTATATGAACAATCATTTTTTTAAACATGCACTCCCAAAGATTCACATACCCATGTCCACACATCATCATATGCACACGCACACTCACGCACACACACGGAGGCCAGAAGTTCAAGGTTACCGGGGCAACTCATCTCTGGATCTGGCCGGCAGAATGCGAGACCGTGAATAACTGTTTTAACACACAGCCGGCGCAATGTGTGGTCTGTGACATGCCATCTAAAGCATAACTCTGTCTGTCTGTCTAGATATGTGTATGTGTGTGTGTGTGTGTGTGTGTGTGTGTGAGTGCGTGTGTGTTTGACGTCAGTCTCTCAGTGCGCATGTGTTTCATCTTCATCATTCTGTTTTCCTGTCATGTATGTGTGTGTTCATTATCTATGCACTGAGGCTTGTCCAGTTATGATTTCAAAAATGTGTGATGATATCACTGTAGTGTTGTTTGTTCATGGTGTCAACACACATATCACACTATCATAATGTTTTCTTTGTGCATGTACTGAAATTATTGAAGTAGTCAAGTTAGATTTATCTCTGCTTTTATCTTAATTTTACTTCTACTCATGAAAAGATGCAATGTAACTGAGCGTAATGTTATGTTAAGTCGATCTTTTAATTTAAATAATTATAGTTCAAGCTCAAATATAACTAATTTCTTCATAAGTACTGAGCTAAAAACCCTGTCCTTTTGTTTGGGTATGTTCAAGGTAAAACTAACTATCATTATTAGCTGATTATTAGCCAATATTAGCTTATATTAAGCTAATATTACAATGTATATTTGAAGCAACTTAGACAGTGTCACTATTACACAAGTCTATTTTTCAACTGTAAAATCTCCTGCTTACTACTACAATTAAGTGTTTAGTTGATTGCAGAAATAATTAACAAATTAATTGACATTGAACATAATTGGTTAAGAACTGCAAAAACATGCTTATGGGAAAAAAGCAAAGTGTGGGTATTCTAGTGGCAGCAACTAATAACTCAGATGTCAACAAATTATATATACCTCACAGTCTTCTTTAACTCAAAAACAAGCTGGTTTTGAGCAGAAGAGAATTTTTTACTCTTAATATAAAGTATGTTTTGTTGGAAAAATGCAAACAGATTATCTCAGTTGCTATAAAATGTTGTATAATGTTAGACTGATAATCACAACCACTGCTCCATGGTGGTATGTCTTTGCTGTGGTGATGAATCATCATCACTTCAACAATGAGGCAATGATCAAACACTCTCCAGTGTTTTAGCAAAAAAAAAAAAAAAGGAAAAAGAATCATGCACATTGATTTATATTTTCATATTTTTGTTTGCTGTGACTCTGCTAACAGGTGTGAGGCTGAACACCTTGCATCTTGGCTGTGACCAACCAGAGGTGAAAGGTCAAACATGTAATGTGGAAGACATGTTTGAGTGAATGATAACGTCCAAGAGGTTACAACACACACAAAACCAAAAATAGTAAAAGAAGCAGCTCTACTTTAAATGCCGACGAAATCTGTTTTCTTTTCACCTCCGCCTGCTCCTGTGTATTAAATTGTGTCCCAGAAATCATCAGGAGCAGATGGCCGCGAGACAAAAACAAACATCAGAGAGAAAGCAGGAATGAGAGAAAGGGAGGAAAGAGAGGAGCATAAGGGAGCCGAGGTCCTGCATTTCCCGTCAAACTGTGGAGATGAACCGCAGATGTTTGTCGACAGAGGATGAGCCGTCTCTAACAGCTGGTCGGGGATCAGATTTGTGTCAGTGCATGGACGACCCCCTGCAATGCTACAATGTGCTGGAAACCAGACGTGCCGGGAGAAAAATTACACGTTGGCGGAGGGAAAAAAGTTAGATTTTAGAGAGTGAAACGGTTGGTCGATAAGGTCCAGAATGGAACCTGTAACGTTTTGCTGAAGTGCCCTTGAGCAACCTCAAAAAAAGAAAGAACAGAAAAATGAATAAAGATTTTTTTGGTTGTTACCACTAAAAACACATTAAATGTAACAAGAAATTGATTGTTTAACTGCTCATTATTGCCACTAAGTCAACAGCTAGCTCACTGCTAGCATTAGCCAGTGGTCTCAGAGAGGAATGGCAACAATACTCAGTGGGATTATAAAAGCTAACTTCAGCACCAGCAGAGAAACTTTACCCCCGAGTTACGACAAGTGTGCGGTCAAGACTCATCACAGACTGGAAGTTTACATGTCAACGTTTGGAAAATGCCAGCCGTTCCCAGTCGGCGGATGGGAATCCAGAGGTTGTACGCGTGTGCGTGAGTGGGTGTGCGTGTTTCCCACGTCTCCGCAGGAATTCACAAATACAGACCTCAGAGCAGTGTGATGCTGCTCCGTCAGGCTGTATGTAAGAATAGCATTCTGGTTACACTTTTCTCATCTTGTTTAAGTCAAATGGTAAAAAATAACTGAGGACATATGGGGCATATGACAGTGGTAAAGATGCCTCTGTGGGTACTTGTTGTATTTCCAATTCAGCCAAGTCAAGTGCAGTCAAGTTCATTGAGATCCTTTACTTAAATAAAAAGTACCAATATAGCACTTAAAGTTAACTTTAGTAGACTTTCCATAGAAAATGGCAGCTGAGCTATAATATATGACACTGATTGATTTTTAATAGTGATGCATCAGTGTGTAAGCAGCATTTTACTGTTGGAGCTGGTTGATGTGGGAGTAGTTTTAACTACTTAATTGTACAGCGCAGTTAAAAAGCTTGGTGCAGTGGTTTCCAACCTAGGGGTCGGGCCCCCCCCCAAGGGTCTGCAGTTATGATAATAATAAAGATAATAAAAGTGGAAAGAGTAGTCAAATAGCTAAAATAGATTTTGATGGATCAGCCTGTAATGGATCACTGACATGTGAAGAACAGACCAGTCACGTTCACATTCAGTCGGCCAAATGTCTCAACAGAGGTCCTGGAAACTCTTCGTTTCACAAATGACAAAAGAAAAATAGCATGCAAGGCTGCATTTCAAACCATATTTCTGCATTTGTTTTCTTTTTCTGCAAAGATCTTTTCTTGGTCAGAGCTTTATTTGAAGACAGATGTGAAAAGCCACAGTTTTTCATTATAGTGTTAAGTCAGGCCACATTTTGTCTCCTTTGGAGTTTCACTCAGCTCTGACTGATCCGAGAAACAGATCAGTGGAGGGAGGCAGGCGAAATTAAAAAACAAAACAAAAAAAACCCAAAAAAAAACAAAAAAAAAAACACGGTATATCACCTCAATTTTCAATCAGTGTGTAACTAATCAATAACACAAGAGAAGATAATTAACAGATTGCCCCAGCAAAGGGAACCGAAGGCTTCAAGGTCTGAGTTAAGCTTCTTATTATTACACCTATAAGTTTTCCGTAGGATTAACAGGTCTTTGATATATTATTAAGTGAAGCTGCAGACGGATTATATAAAATCTAACTGCACCACTGTGCTATAAGCAAACACATTGTATAATGGTGTTGACTGGTTTTCTGTTCAATTTCTTGCTTTTCCATCACTCCTTTTTCATTTTTCTCTCACAATCTATCACCTTCTCTCGTCCACACCGCCAGCAATGATTCTGAAATATATGCTGATAGAGCGTCAGCAGGTTAAAAGGTCATTTTTGCTCAATAAAGTAATGAATTACACAAGTTCTGACAGCTTAGCAACTCACTGGGTGGACAGAATATTCACAGCGTAACACAGACTGTACACCCAGGTACGAAAATTATTATTATTTTCTTCTTTTTTATTTTTGTCATACATACATATATTTTAAATTTATTTGAATTTACCTGCAACTGTCAAAAACTTTTAAAAATCATATTACTGTGAATGTAAAAACAGGTTTTACTTGTGAACAAATACCTACTAGCTCCCTATCACATGTACACACACCCTCAGAAACACACACACAGAAATCTTTCCTATCTTCTCTCTAATCAATCCACTATTATCTATGCAAGCTCCCTAAACTGCTCAATGGGAAAAGCTGGCTGATTGTTTTTCCATTAAGTAATATTACTGCTACACATATAGCCGCAGGTCGATGCAGCGCTCATTATGGCTGCAGGCTGATAATAATTAACCACTAATGTGTGTAGAAACAGGCCCCTGATGGGCCGATGGTGAGAGGCAGGGCGCTCCCCGAGGAAACCAACACAGCGGCTCGCTTCGACTGTTTATTTGGCTCACTTGCTTCACAAAGAAACCAAAACAGGCCCCACAGAGTCCAAATGGGATTAGACGGATGAATTAAAGAGAGGAGTAATTGGAGGTGAATGCATTTGTGGTTCTCTGAGACTGCTGTGTGCTTTGTATGCACTGCACATTTTTTCTTGTTCTAAACACTGTCTCAGATAACAAAACCCAAAAAAAGTACTGTACTTTTTTTTTTTTTTTTTGATGAGGCATCCTTTATTAATAACTCTATCAATAGTTAATAAATTATATAGTATTACTTTATGGGTCAGTTTTAATCCTTTAGTATGAGCTTTTAAGTTTCCAGGTTGTGAAACAGTGGGGTCATTAATAACAAAGCCTGACCAATATCAGCCCATCACAGATATATCAATAACCAATATTGATATGTTGTTGGATATATGCAATAATATAAAAACTTTTTTAAAATAAAAATAATGCAGAAAAAAACACTTGATGTGATTAAGAAATGATTAAGATATTATTTAGAATATATATCGATATAAAATTTTGTATTCCCTAAAATCAGTAACAGCATTGGCTCCAGAAATCCAGAATTAGTTGGACTTAATAAGACTTAATAAGTCTTCATTAGAGACTTAACAATCCTTTTCTACAGTTATAAATGTTACTGTCATTAGTAGTAATACTAATAAGGTTAACAAACACCAAGTCTGTAGTTAACTTTGCAAATAAAGTTATTAATACAGAGTCAAATTTTCCTCTTTTTTCTAATTAGTGATCAAGTCTACAATCATGAATGGTAATCTGTTAAAAACAGATAACTACCACCAGACCTGCATTTAAAAGTGTTTCCAAGTTTCTAACAATATTTATAAGTCAGTGATAAAGTGTAGAGTTGTAAATAAGAAGTTGTAAAGGAGGTCAGAGGTCAAACTGCTCATTGGAGCAGGATAAACAAAAGATGTCCTGACTAATAACTTATATCTGATCTATAAAGCATTACACAGAGTTTGAAATCATTAATAAAGTTACAGCTTATAAAGCCAGTGTGAAGAGTGAATGATTAAAAAGTGGTGTCAAAATTACATATGGTGCATGAGCCACAACAAATGAAATATGTGGGTGATGAGAAAGATAAATTAACTGATACATCAGCTAATTAACTACTGTACATGTACAAACCTCTGAAGTGAAGACATAAAATGTGAGCTATAATGTAGGAGGAAGGAAGGTTAAATAAGACAAGACTACGTTTGTCCATAATTTATATGGACTCTAAGTAAAGAAGAACCAGAAATGAAATGAGAGGCAGTTGGTTAAAAACAACAAAAAGTTGATTCCCTGTAGGGAAGTCTGGGAAGCCAGATGTTCATGAGCCTCACGCTCACTGGAGTGAACGTCTGAGTACCAGTGTGCCTTAGTGTGTGTGTGTGTGTGTGTGCGGTGTGTGTGTTTGTTAGAGTAAGAGAGAGAGAGAGAGGCGTTTCCTTATGTCCTGGCCAGATGTTGCTGATCCCTGCCACTCCACAGAGAGAAGTTTATACCCAGCTTTAAAGAATTAGGAGAAATGACGGGGACGAGAAAGTCAATCCCACTCTGGCAAATTTGGTTAGCCATTAAAAGAAAATCAGGATTTTTATTTTTCAGTGGGTGGTATTCAATTTGACCAAACATAATATAACTTTAAAAGCTCTCAGAAAAATTTTGAATGCATATTAAAACAAAAAGAGGCTAGTCCGTGGTTTACTAATGAGTAATCAAACTCATTTTGTTGTGGTTATTCACCACACACATTATGATTTGGTCAAATAGTTGCTCCAGCTCCAGCATTGTGGGAAATGTAGGATCTAAATTCCAAGCTTTCTAGAAATGCCAAATAAACTGCAGAAGTATGTTAAATGAAGCTAAAGGGAGGCGATGGTTAGCACACCTTAGTGTAAAGTCTGGGGAATTGCATAATAATGAGCTAGGGTAAGTTCCCCTCTGTTTCCAGTCCTTATGCTAAGCTAAGCTAACCCACTGCAGGCTCAGGCTTCATATTTACCACAGGCATGAGAAAGGCATTGATCTTTTCAGCAGAAAAAGAAATAGGTCACTATCGCTGACTGCACTGCTTATTATACCCATGAGGATCAATTAAAAGAGAGGGCAGTCAAAATGTAGCTAATTGAAATTATATAGAAATTGAACAGTGATGATTGAAATGCTGATTGGATGAACTTAACCATTTAGTTGCAGGTAATCAGTTGATTCTTTAAATACAATTGACTATCTGACTGAAGCATTTCAGAAATTTTAATTGTATTCAGGCACTATTAAAAAGCTGTATCCAAACTCCACTGGAACAATGTCCAGATTAGAGCATGAACGTGAAATAAATAAGAAAATCTTAAGTGTTTGTTTTAACCTTCTTCTTGTGCCAGCTCTGTAATGCCTGTGTGGTATGACATACATCAGCCTGTCTGTGTTGTCCTCCTGTGTCTACACTGTGTGTGTGTGTAAGTGTGTGTGAAATTCAGCTCTGTGTGTCAGTGGTGGATTTCTGCATGTCAGCTCTGTATGTAAGTGTGTTTTTGCTCCTATATGTCCACACTTGCATCTGTCTTTACCCTCAGATATGTGTGCGTGCACATGTGTGTGTGTGTGTGTTTCTCCATGTGTGTGTTCAGTGCTGGCGTGGGGATCCATCTGTGTCAGGTTAACCCGCTGGGAGCCTCTCCCAGCAGGTAGTCCTGGAGGGCCTAAATCATCTGGACGGCCAGAAGCGTGAAATCCTTCCAGGCCTGGACAGATGTCTCTCTGTTCAGCCCGACTCAGCCTTCAGCGACCTCACAGACCTTTAAAGACCCTCGGTGCAGATTCTGGCTCCCAAAACGCAGACCAGACCACGGCCAGACTACACTGTATTACTTCATACTCAAAAAGGCCACCCCAAAACTAGACTAAGGAATCCTTTACAAAATTCAAGACAAAAACACAGCATCTCCTGCATCTCCAAACACGGGCTACACATGCACTGAGATTACTTTATATTATTCTAACATATTGCAAGAGTTTTTGGCACAATTGAAAATAGATAAAGAAAAAAAAACTTGCTACCATGTTGGCCAAATGCTTTATGACCTGACAACATGCCAATGCCAGGTCAGCCAGAGGCTAAACCAGCCTATGTTTGTGGGTGTGACACAGCAGTACTGCCCTCCATGACCTGCAGACCATCTGCACACACCTTCATCTTTCACACATCGACATGTAATAGAGTAAGTTTGCTGGGACTACTGTTGTCAAGTTTCTAGAGCTTAATATCACTTCAGACAATAATCAACAACATCAGCTAGCAGCACTGTTTTGTAGCGGACACATAGGGAGATCTGCATGTATAAAGAAATTTAAAGCTGCTACAGTTAGTTAGTTTCATGTAGCATTTCATAAAGGATCAAATCACCACGCGTAATGAATGGGTTTGCTTAAGGTGATGAACCGACAGATAACTGTCCCTTGATTCTACAGAACATTTTAATGCTTTTTATCTCATTGTTTTGGCCTGTAGCTTTAATGTTTCGACAGCAGGCACCTGTTTTCAGTGAAGTCAGACCATAGGATGAATGAGAAAAATAGAAAACTACATACAATAAAATACAAAAATGTTAATTAGTAACAACAGTTTTATATTTATGGATATTTTATAAATACATCTTTTCTTTTAGCTTTATTTGTCCCTTTTAATTATTGATATAAGGTATTATAGATGTGAGATCTCTTTAAAAATCCCTCCATCTTAAAAATATCTGATTTTAAATAAATGACAAGCATTTGTAAATTCCACTGAGGCCCAGTTTGGATTAAAACAGTGGATGTATTTCCAGGAGCAACGTTAAAACACTCCCAACATTAAAACACTGTCCATTAGAGGCCTCCTATACCAGCTGATTGAGCTGGTGTTATGTTTTTGGCCTAGGTGGCTGAGCCATGGGCCTAATGGGTTCCAGCTGGGCCTGTGTGTCTGCATTAAGTCCTCAAGTGGAAAAGTGGCTGCAAAGTCAAACCACCTGGAGAGGCAGAGCCGCCCGGGAAGGTGTGAGGTGGTGGTGGACGAGACAAACCCAAGAAAACCTCATCCAAGATTACGGAGGCGGCCTTGGCAAAACACGAAAAACCTCTTAATGTTTTCGTCTCTTATTTAAAGCTTTATAATTTGGTGTTTCTTCTCTTGCAAGAACATGGTAACGATATAAAAAAGACAAGTAGTTTATTGATGTGCAGCGAAGTTGGCTACAGGTGCTATTTTGGCACTGTGTTTCAGCCAAAAGAACATTTGCCAATTCATGTGAGCAATTTGGTTGTACAAGCTGTTTTACAGGCTTAATCTGCTACATTTTCAATGCTCCACCCCATTTGACCTTGGCCCATTCAAACACAAAGCCTGACAAAGAAACAACAGGACCCTCTCAATCCTCCCATTTTGCGTGTGTGACCGCTGCAGCTAACGACAGCTGTAATTTCATTGGCCTCATACTGCTGCCTTGTCACCAGCGTAGCTACAGACGAGAGTGAATAATTCTTTTACAAGCAGCATGACAGGAGAGATGGCAACCAACACTAGGATTTCACGTTTGTCCAGGGACGTGTCAGCAGCAAATATATTTCGGCACAAGCATGAAGTGGTTGTCACATTAAGAATATGCCTGTTTAAGCCTGCATTTAAACAGGACCATCAGCATAGAAGATATGAAGAGCCTTGAGGAAATACCTGCACTGCGCTCAGGAATTTAGGACTTCTTCTGGGTCTGTGCCATGCTCAAGGGCTTTGTGTTGGCACTTTTTACAGGGAGGGACTATCATGTCTCATTCAATACCCCCGCCCTAAATTCCCAAGCATAGATTCAAACTGGCAACCCTCCAGTCCATTATCTTACTGCTGCCAAATAGTGATTTGAAAATTTGCATGATTTTTATGTGCAGGGTTCATGGACCATTTTAAAATTCATTCCAGATGATGTTATCACATGCTTGGTGAGTATATTCTTTTATCTGTTTGGAGGATCAGTCTTCAGCTATGTAGCAACAGTGGCATACAATACATACATTTTTGGGGATATACACTTGTTTGTTTTTTTGTTGAAAGTTTGCTGAGAAGATTGATACTACTCTCCTGCTAGACATACAGCTGCTGGTTAGCTTAGCTTAGCATGAAGACATGGGAACAGATACACTGAGCTTTAGACCTGAGAGTGGTGTTGATATTCTCAACACTTTCATTTTGTAGGCTAAATATGAAAATAAAACCATCAGCCACTTAGCTTAGCCTGAAGACAGGAAGTGAGGGAAATTGCTGGACTGACTTTGTTTTAAGGTTTAAAAAAAAAGGCCAATCAGCACCTCTAAAGCTCAGCAATTAACTTTTATCTCTAACAGTTATGTAGTGCACCCCAAACACTGTATACTAAATGCCAAGCATAAACCAAGTTTAGCAACTAGCTGGTGAACATGATAGAGTATTTGTTTGCTGAAGAGCTAGATATCTTTCTCTGAAGTTAGCTGTGACTTAAAACATAGCTAAAAGAACAGTAAATACAAACACGTCTCCAAATGAATGCTGATGTTGCTCTGTATCTGTTGTTTGCTGACAGGTTAGCTGTATCCACTTAAAAGTCGATAATATGTGAGTATTGTGTTCATTGCTTGTGTGAGTAGAATAGAACTTAAGCTGGGATTGTCCTGGGCCTGCACACACAAACACACAATTACTCTCTGGTGTTATCAGTGTGGCCCTCGGTGCTGCGAGTGGCCGTGCCACACAGCATCCATCACAGCTCGTCTCCGCCAGTCCACAGCTCAGGCTCTGGGCTGGAAAATGGTGCGCAATGCAGCTGATGAGCTGGTGAGAGATATTTATGAGGATCCTCGTAACCCGCCCAACAGATCACAGGCAGATGGCTCTGACCTGGGGAGCTACGCTTTTTTCCACGATAGCACTTAACATGTTACCTCCAGCTGTCATTCAGGGGAGTGTGTTTTAACATGTGAAGCCATCTAAAGCAGTAGGGTGCAGTAACAAGTCAGTGTTGTTTCTGAACAGTACGCTGAGCCTAAATATATTCTTTAAAAAGCTGAAATGAAACACTCAACCAACTTCATTTTTTTGAGTCTCATATGAGCACTTTTGCCATAATGCAGGGCAGCAGTACAGCAGCTTTTATTGCTTTCAAGGGAGGTGTTCCCTCCATGGCTGATGGCAATGCCTGGCACCCATTGTCTTGGAGTTTGTGGGTAAACAGGAATAAACCCCAGTGCCTACAGGGTATCCCTTTCTGTGGCTAGTGTTGTAGCATTGTGTTACGTCTGAGACGTTAGTGTTGACTCCTGCTGTTGCATGCATGTCATTCATTATTTAAAAGTTAATATTTAGGACTTATTTTGATTTTAACTGAACAGTTAAAACCACACAATAGGAGCTTAGAAGAAGACTTCAAGCATAAGAAATCAAACCTGGATTTTACCATAAAAGCATGAGACACTTATGTTTTTCATGAATTGAACAAAAAGAAAAAAAACATCCTAATAGGAAACAATAATAGCCCAAGCAATTTTTGTCATCCTTTTCCAGCGGCTGCTCAAGCAAGTCACTATGTGAAGGAGGAAATCAGTTCAACAAGCTCCAGGAGAAAAAAAAAAAAACAGACATGTCAGAGTAAGTTACTGTGAGGAAAGAACAGAGTGACAGTGAGAAAGAGTCAGTGTGATTTGGTCTTCTGTCATCTGCCTTCTGGATCCCTGTACACAAAACATGTTGCGATTGAAAGAGATGGAGAGAGGGAAAGAGAGAGAGAATCCCTCTAATCCATCTGGCATCCTTATGCTGCTGTTTAGGCCCCGTGGTGACTTCAGAGATAGAAGATGAGCATGAAAGGGAATTACAGCGAAGCCCTTTCACTGATTCCAAAAAATCTGCTCCAAATTACTTTGAGAGCAAATATCAACTTAAACAGGCTGCCTCTCCCTTTTCCCTCTCCCCAAGTTCACGACTTCCTCCACAAACAAGGCCAAGAGTGGGATGGGATGAGGACCAGCAGCCATTTGAGTCCCCCCCTGATGGATCGAACATGGCACTTATGCTAATTCGCCTCGTTTTTTGGCCAGCACCACGCGCATTCTTACCCAGCCGAGACTCCATTTGGAATGTGCAGTTGTGGCAGTAAAGCAAAGCGCTCGAAGATGCTGCTGCTTAGGCCTAACTGTTTCTACTTACTATCTTAGCTGGATGGCAAACAGACTTTGTGGCCACAGTGGAGAGCAGCACATACAGCCATAGGCAAGCAGCCGAGCTCAAAGTGTACAGTAAGTACTACATGTGTGAGTAGGATGCTTGAACAAAAGAGACTATAAGTTATAATGGAGGACAGCCCCCACAATGTTCTGTTTGTCTTAAAAAATGTATTTTTGTCATTTGGCACTGGTATTATCAATAAAATCTGACCTACAACTGATTGACTGGTTAATAGCTGCTTCAAAATCTGAAAACAAGCTTCTGTATGATTCAAGCATTCAAAGCACTTTTTATGAAGAATATAACATCGTTATTCATTTCCAGTCTTATGTTATTGTGCAAAATGCTATTTGTGGATGCCGTAAATACAGTTTTAACGAGCATACGCTGCCATTTTGACCAGGTCTCTTTTGTAAAATAGATACTGTATCTCACTGTATCTTTTGGTTAAATAAAAATAAATAAAAAATCTGATAACATTATGTACTTGTATTGGCTGTATTTACAGGATTTCAGCGAATCCTGAAAAGCCCTAAAATATCATATATTGTAACCTCACGACAAGGAGTTATATTAACTTTTTGCCATTGCTACATAGCCAACATTAGTGTTAACAGCTGTTTACTTACCAGTCTAGAAGAAACGTTGTGAGTTTAGCATCAAACTTCGTTCCTCTCCTCGCCAAGAGCTGTCTCCTGCTGTGGAAAACAACAAAAAAGATAATGTCAGTGTTGTTTTGCTTTTGCTTCTGCTAGTTAAGTTAGCATGCTAACTGGCTAAACTAAAAGATGCTAAAATGCTCTGTGGAGCTAAGGGAACTGAGAGTCAGAATACTTCTCTGTGGGTTTGTCACAACAAGCGACCAGTTTCACATTAAGCGAAGTCATTTTAGCCACAGTTAATATAAAAACCTTGATTATAGCAGCTTTAATTATTTGTTAATGAGACACCTTGAAACTACAACACTCATTCCTCCACTGTGAGGCAGGTGTTGGAGAAAACAGCAGACAGCCCTGCTGTGGTCTTTCTATTATCTAAACACACATCTGCTCTGATTGATATGCTTGAAGTGGGCCAATTTCACCTCCCTGTGTGATGTGATAGCCATTTATTTGTTCAGCTTTAATTGTTGAAGCTCCTGTCAGCGAGGCACAGGAGCACAGCTGCAGAAAGGTGACACGTTGGCACGGGATCAGGACAATTCGATACCGTCCTGCGCCTGCTTTCGAATTAGCATGAGAACAAATCGAAAAATTCCTCTGCCAATATGTGTGACTGTCAGATGTTGTGCGATAAAGGCGTTATGCACCTCTCAGCCATTACAGCAATTTAAGTGTAATGTATATTTTGAACATGAATTTTATCTTTGACATTGTCAGCGTGGACGTGGAGCTGCAACACAATCCCTCTCTCACTGTCTCACACACACACACATTCTGAATCATATATATACGGTGAAGGCTTGTCCACATGTCTTATATTCATGCAGAGATTGACAGATACAATTGCATGCACATGCAATCGTGTTCCTTCAGCTTAATTTGAAGGCACTCAAGGGTCAAGGATTTCTTTCAATCAAAAACTAAGAGTTCTGACAAGGGGAACGTCTTTATCCTCCGTCATGAAAACAATCTGCAAATTATTTGAATTAAAAGTGAAGGAACGGCATGAACATCTGGGAGCTGACTGCCAGCAAGTTTTCCTTTTGTGCACAACTACTTCTTCTCTCTCTACACGGATGAGAAAATAATAAGTGGAGAGCTGAATTTGTGTCAGCGAGGCTCAGGAAAATAAGATATCATGTCTTGCTGTCGGTTCGATGTCAGGCTCTCGGAGTCGTACCCGAATGCCTCATCCCATTGGGGCTGCATCGGAGGCCGCCAGAGCGAGGGGGTTCAGCCAGAGTTGACATCTTCTGCCACTAACCAGCTCTCACTTCCCTCTTCATCAACTGTGTCTCTTTATTTACCTCTAATTTTTCTCTCTCTCCCCCACCCTCCTCTCTATTTGCCTTCTCTGACTTCTCATCAAGTTGTGTAACACAGCGCTCTCAGCGCTGAGCGACGTCTCCTTTAGTCTATGTTCCTCAGCAGAGCCAAGCCAAACCCATGGGACAGCCTCGCCCAGTCCCAGCCTCCCTTAGATCCTCAGCTAGACACTTTGTTTGTGTCTTCATCAAATCGCTGTCAATGAACTGATCTGTGATCAGGAACATGTGGTTCAGTCCACATTTCGGTGGTCAAGAGTAATCAACGGAGGTGGCAGGACAAACTTTGCGATGAGTTTTCATTCCACAAAGAGATGTAGCCAACCACATGTGAAACATCCTCTCACATACACAATAAAAATGAACTGTGTGTGCTGTGGTTGAGTTCAGCTGCTGGCACTTTCTGCTTTGGGAAAAATGGTTGAAATACAATCATTAAGGAATGGTCCTCTGACCAGCTGTATGCTGATCACACTGATGTAGTGGTGGTCTGTGTTTAAAGCGTTGAGCAACCTATTTGTTTTTGCTTCCTAATTGAGTAGCATATTGAATTAAATGAGGGTTCTGCTGATTTTACATGTCAGAGTCAGTTTATGAGTCATTAAGATACTATTCAGCCTGTGAAACCGTACTAAAAATATCTTCTGTGGCTCTGGAGGAGATTTTTAATGCCTGAGAAAATTACTAATGCAACATCACTTGAGTATTCTTACTGTGGAGCTTGGACACTATAAATTCTGAACAGAAAGTCTCAATTACAAACCAGGGGTACAGAGTTTGATAGACAAGGGTCAAATGAAAAAATCAAGCTGCATTATGGGAAGTGTAGGAACCAATTTGGAAGTTTGATGCATTTTAGAGACTGAAGGTTAGGATACGTTAATGTGAACTGTAAGGACAGGTAATCAGTGAATTAGCACATAACACAATTGTCCTTTTCTACAACAAAGTGAAAAACACAGTGAAGCTTATTAATAATATATCCCACTATAAACTTCACATGTATTTTTGCATATATACTATACTATATGTAAGATTTTGCTGTCACTATATAGCCAGCGTTAAAATTAAGAGCTGTTTACGCAAGAGTCTAGAGAAAAGGTTCAGCATCAAACTTCATTCCTTTACTCACTGTTAACTCCTGTTTTCAGTTTTCAGTTTTTATCTTCTACTGAAGTTAGCAGGCTTGTAACACCACTTTGCAATAGTGAGTCACTGTAGCATCCAGTCTGCCCTCAGTGCACTATGAGGGCAACAATGGCTGAAGCTCTTAGTAAGTAAACAGTTGTTAATGCTTGCAATAGCAAAAACTTTCATATAGCACTGTTAACTGGCAGTAAAAATGCTAATCTTGCAAATCATAGCAACTTGGTCTTCAACCATCTTTTGGGAGACTGTACCAAAAAACAACCCAATGCTATTGGCAAAAGTAACTGATGCTGGCAAAGGAGGAGGTCAGGTGATGATATAAAAGAGCCACAAAGTCCACATTGAGGAGGGTGAACAGTTGGATGGGCCATTGACTTTAATATTAGAGACAACCGTTTGTTTCCCATTTCAAGCTGAAAATCTACCATGTTTCATAACCACAATCACTCTCTAACTTTACCACATGTTTATTATTGTAACTAAGACAACAAAAGTCCTCTAATCCTAACAAAGTACTTATTTTAACACAAACCATGATCTTTCCCCAAACCTTACCAAAGTTATTCTTGTCACATAATCAAACCTTAAACATAGCACTGCCACAACATAACATTATTTATCCAGAAGTGATTTTTAACAGTTTCTTTGTGGCATATCTTCTGCTGCCATAAGGGCACTCATTCAGGAAATGGATCCATGGGTCTTATCAGGGGATAGGGACATACAACCTTTATAGTCATTTAGGCTGGAGGACTTATTTTTGGACGCAACCTAACCTTGAAGAGAGTTGGCTTTATGTTTGTGCCACTCCCTTTGACCATCAAATATTTCTAAATATGAAAAGTGACTCATACAAATTGCTCATGAAAACAAAATGCTAGATTGTTCCTACTTATTTTGGAGGAAGTTGGTCTGAAAAGCTGTCAAGTGCAAATCCTTAAAAAAAAATCAGGATATTCAAATCAAATATTCTGACTTAATTATATTTTTAGTCACAGCAGCCATGTTGTAATGCAGTCTGTATTTCCTCTGCTGTGACTCCACTACGTCCCTCCCTGATTTCTTCATTTGCTTCATTCCTCTGAAACAACCCTCCGCAGCATCCACACTGTAACCGGATGCCTGCCAAGTTTACATGCCATCACAAACCAACTAATCTCCGAACGCTCAGAACTAAATTGTTTTTCTCACTTGAGCTTTTAGCTTAACCACAGTCTGCTGACAGATGTTCATATGTCTGTCAATATGTCACCCAAGGCTCCAAGAGCAGCACGTTCTTTTAGAAAAATCTATTCTGATTAATTAGTTGACCAAGGCCAGATATAGCCTCGTGTATGATGGACTGTTGAACCGAATCCTGACCTTTTGGATGTCCCCTGCATCTCAACCTCTGCCTGCTGGATTTATCACGTCTTAAAAACTGATTGCACTCTTCATTTACAGAAAGCAAAACCACACAGGCTCGACATCCTTTTTTTTAGCCCACAAACATGAAATATGCATCACTGAGCAAACCAATACTATTTAAATGAAAAAGAAGAGAGTAAAGTCATTTTCATTTCCTGTCTCGTGCCATGTACTGCTCAGATAGATCTGCCATGTTACGTGTCAGATCAGATAACCAGAAAGCCTGCTCTGACATCTGCATTTGGGATAAGTCGATGCGCTGCTTCTCATGCATTGGTACAAAACAGCATGCACAAGTCGGGATTTCTGTTGTGGGTTAGCTTGAGATGCACTGTTTATTGTGCTCAGATGCATGCACTCATAAAAGGGGAGGAATTTGTTGCACCACTTGCAGCAATGAGGGAATTATTGCTTTTTGTCAAGCTGGGAAAAATGATTTAAGGTCATTTTCCATCCAAATAAAAAGACTTAGTAGTAGATATGATATTAATAAATTTGCTTCGGCTGAAAAGACGAGCACAATTCAATCCAGGTTTCGTTAATTGAAACTCTCTCCCCCAGCTCCCTGATTAATTTATACTCTGAACGTGATCTAAATTGACCCATCCAGCCGCAAGGTATACAAGTAGCCTTCCAACTGCAGCAGACTGATATGTCATTAGAGTCCCGCTGTGATTGTGGCCCCAATATTTCATGCGCTGGTATGAGTGACTATCAGGTGACTCCCGCTGCAGAGCAGGGAGAATATGAAATTATCTCTAATCAGCGGTAAACAAGCATGCTGCCCAGCCCCCCTCCAGCTTTCAGCAGACGCCTTGAAGAATTTAGCAGCATAAATTGATCTGACTTTGACGGTGATACTCCTGACCGCTACAACTACCCCTCCACTCCATTCAGCTCTCTCATCTCTCCCTCTCTCTGTCTGTCTCCACGTGTTTCACTTGCTGCCTCACTGTCATTCTCTTCATACTTAATGATACTAGGTCACGATACCAACTGACAGCACCTCAGTCGCCCCTGCGAGGAGTTTATTCAAGGATCAAATGTCACTCATATTCCTAACACTTTTCTTGAAATGAAGACCACATTTCTCATAAACTAAGTCCTTCCTCACAGATGATATTGACAAGTATAAGGATACAATCAGATACTGACAAATATCCACTTTAATAGCGAACCTTTGCAGAATACTGGAAGTGGAAGGAATGTAAAACCAGTTCCCGTTTTGTGCTGTAAAACTCACTAGATTTTTCTTCACCAAATACAATGTAATGACGAAACAAGAAGGTTAATATTCTCCAACATCTTGGTTATGACAAGTAAATTCAGGTATATGGTTAAGGTTAGGCAACTAAAATATATGTGGACAGATACATATAACTCTGCATTCTTTTCATCATATTTATAAAGCTGTGTGTAAGAGTAGTTCTGTTTAATAAGAAGACTGGGTGCACATGCACAAACTTGACTTCCAGTCCCACAGTTTGTCATAGATAGATGCAGACATGCTTTCACAGTGTTTTCTGTGATATTCCAATACAAGGTCTGAAAATCTGAAATTGATTGATCAAGAGGCAGTTGAACATTGCTTTTAGGTCTGTGACACACACTTGAGTCTCCTGCATGAAAATTGAACTTGGTAAACTGCTACCTCGACTTCCACACACTACTTCCTGAACTGGCGCAGAACATTAGCATTGGACATAAATCATGAGCCATATCATCCAATATGGGTGTAATTTGTGAGGATACCAGGCAAGGTTAAATGTATGATGATCCCGTAAGAGGCTTTTCAGTGATAGATACCTGTTTATGGCAACTGCACTGATGTTTAAAAAAATGAATCTGCTAATTATTCATTGATGTTAAAGTGATACACAGCTCCTGTGCTACTTCAATAACCAAACACATACACAGTAAACATCTGTAAAACTGTCCACAAAGAATTGAGCTTTTTAGACAAATAAGTTCTAATGAGAGTTTGATAATTGACAACTGTAGATGAGACAAGAAGAATGAAGCCTTTAGTGCCTTTGGAGCCGTTTTGCCCTTCACACACAGCTCATCTCTTCTCCTGTACCCCTGTAACTTAGGAGGCGACTCTGTCATTTCCACAGCTCATGTTATATCTGAGTCTGACTGTGCGGCTCGCAATGCATCAGATCTGGCTTCTATAAAGACATAGGATAAGATTACAGCTAAATCAGTCTTGTGGCTTTTCTCTGGGAAAACGTATGAAGTCCTAAAACTCCCCCAGTTATGAGTGGGCCCAGCAGGGCTGCAGTGGAAGGTTCCCGAAAGGAGTAGGGAGTGAAACATAATACAAGCGTCACTGATCCTCCAAATAATAAGGCACTGACAGCGTGGAATGATAGCATGATAACTCATAGAGGCTTCTTAAATCCTGCACAGGTACATGACCCTCGCTTTGTAAAGAAGTCATTTTCCATGATATATACCTCACTAATTCATCTGGCACATGCTTTGTTTTGCTGCTCTCTCCAACTCCTTTCCGTCTGATGAAAAGTGGAATTATTTGCACTGTCGCACACATGGTTTTGGATCTATAGCCATCCTGTCTGGCTCTCTTTCATTCAATACAAGTCATGGATAAAAAGGATTGAAGCCCCCGTACGCTTCATGAAATGAAGAAGCAGCAGTGCCACTGTTGGTTTACATGAAATCAATTTTGGGAGTAGCAGGGTTCCAATTGGCTGTTCGTGCAATCAATCACTAAGCGACAGACGATTTTCATTAGCCTACCGTGACTCTCTCCACAGTTGCTGAGGAAAATAAAAAAGAACCCATGTTTGCAAAGAACATAAAACACGAGTGAAGTGAGGTGCAGATGTCTGTATATATTTAGTCTATCAGCCAAGGTCCTACTATGATTTCACATCAAAGCAGAGAACAGGGAGCCAAAAGTAACAGTTTCACTTCTCCTTGATCAGCATGTGATAGCTGTTTATTGGCTTTGGAAGTCAAGAGAGGGTCAGGATCAATCCACCGTCACAGAGTGCGAGTCCAACGGGAGATGAGGTGTGATTTTATTAAATCAACATGGATGTGAGTTCTGCGACGGGCCAGTCAACGCCTATCAACTGATCCAGTGAAACCTTTTTATTTCAGACACTGACTGACTGCAGACATGGCTGCTCATGTCCCCATAGAAGAGTTTAACTATGGTTTTGTGGATTTCTGGATGGGTGGATCTACAGATTTTTCTACAGTTAACCACAGTATTTCTGGGTAACAGACTGCATCATTGGGCATCTTACTGTACTGGCTCAAATATAAGTCGATATTTTCCTCCTTGAAAAAGTGTGGTAATATTATATTTGAGGACTGGACATTTACCTGTTTATAGCAGCAAATTTTCTTACTCAACAGAGAGCATTGCATTATGGGTTGTTTGCTGCCCTAAAAATATGGCTGTGGTGGAGCTTCAGCTCCTGTATATTTTCAGGTGAGTATTTAACACTTTCTTGTTCGATATTGGCATTGCGCTGTATGTGAAAAGAGCTTTACTACCAGGTTTTAGGACTTGTTCCTGCACCACTGTGAATGTGAAGTCAGCTTGTGAATAAATGGAGTTAAAAATAAGAACATTAACTGTTTATGCAGATTTAATTCACCTCTATTTTTTATCACTTCATTGGCATGTAATTCACAAAAGATAATTTCTTGCTCATGTTAACACTGGTTGATGTTTTTAACATTGAAATGGGCCATATCTCATTTCATGTGTGGCTGCACAACAGCTCTATCAGTTTATCTGTTTGTCTTTTGGGGCTGTTTGGGTTTGGTGTATGTTTTAGGTATTTTTTGTATACATTTGCATGTATTCATAGAAGATCATTAAATCTAATCCATATCATTGCCATAGAAACTGATCAGAACTCTAAAAAACAATCAGTCTTTGACATGATTATGATGATGATTCTAGATGATCTCTTGTTGGAACATTCTAGATCTCTAAACCCCCAGAGAAGTTTAGTTTCTCTCACTCAGAGTCTACACTCAGTATCGACAAGTCTTCAACAGCCACTGTTTGAATACGCCAAGAACTGAACTACACTTTTACTACACCACCCAAGAATACGCAACAATCTTCTTTTCCATCAGCCAGCATGGAGAGACGATATAACTTGAGACCAAGGGTAAGATTTTCTCTTTCAACTGCAGGTGGATGCGGGGGTGGTGGTGGGCTGTGTATATGTTAGATGACTGTGGAGAATGAGGCTACATTTACTTAATTAAAGTAACTGAGTTCTTGTCAAACACCTGTTGTATGTTAATGTCTGTCAGACATCTGGGAGAGCTCAGACCAGCAGCACCATCCAGTTGTCCAGCTACAGCCATAATGCACCTCCAGCAGGAACGTCTCCCAGCTCAGACATCCACTGCCTGAGGCAAGCCCTCTTCTCAGCAGAGGAGCACAACATGGAGCTGGCCGCTGAAATCACTGCTCTGAAGCAGCAGCTTGTCAGCCACACAGACCAGACACAGCAAAGAGAGCTCCATGCAACAAAATCAGAGCTGAAGAAGGCTCTAGATGCTGCGAAGCAGACCCAGGATCTTCTCAAGAGGAAGGAGAAGTTGATCCTGGAGAGCCACAGAGAGCTCTCATCGCTCCGAGAGACCCTTAAAGGGCAGACCAAGGACCTTCACTTCAGTTCCACTCAGCTCTGCCTCAAGGACAAACAACTGAATGAAGCCTTGACAAGGTGCAGCAGTCTGGAGGAGAAGCTGAGAGAGGAGCTTATCAAGAGAGAGAAGAAGGAGATAGAACTGTCTTCCCTCGGAGAGAGCCTCACCGCCCAGAAGGAGGAGACCAACCTCTGGGTGAACAGATACAAGGAGGTGAAGGCAGCACTAGAGGAGGAGACCAAGCACAGCGCAGACCTTCAGTATCAGAGGGAGCTGACACAGAAAGAGATCAGCTCCGTCAGAAGTGAGATCCAAGCTCGCACTGAGGAGAACCAGGTCCTATCAGCAACGCTGGACCTCAGAGAGAACGAGCTGATCCAAAACATCAGCAGGTACAACGCCCTGGAAGAGAAGCACAACATCGAGCTTCTCCTGAGACAGAGCCTGGAGAGGGAACTGTCTTCCCTCCAGGAGAGCCTCACCGCCCAGAAGGAGGAGACCAACCTCTGGGTGAACAAATACAAGGAGGTGAAGGCAGCACTAGAGGAGGTGAAGACAGCACTAGAGGAGGAGACCAAGCACAGCGCAGACCTTCAGTATCAGAGGGAGCTGACACAGAAAGAGATCAGCTCCGTCAGAAGTGAGATCCAAGCTCGCACTGAGGAGAACCAGGTCCTATCAGCAACGCTGGACCTCAGAGAGAACGAGCTGATCCAAAACATCAGCAGGTACAACGCCCTGGAAGAGAAGCACAACATCGAGCTTCTCCTGAGACAGAGCCTGGAGAGGGAACTGTCTTCCCTCCAGGAGAGCCTCACCGCCCAGAAGGAGGAGACCAACCTCTGGGTGAACAAATACAAGGAGGTGAAGGCAGCACTAGAGGAGGTGAAGACAGCACTAGAGGAGGAGACCAAGCACAGCGCAGACCTTCAGTATCAGAGGGAGCTGACACAGAAAGAGATCAGCTCCGTCAGAAGTGAGATCCAAGCTCGCACTGAGGAGAACCAGGTCCTATCAGCAACGCTGGACCTCAGAGAGAACGAGCTGATCCAAAACATCAGCAGGTACAACGCCCTGGAAGAGAAGCACAACATCGAGCTTCTCCTGAGACAGAGCCTGGAGAGGGAACTGTCTTCCCTCCAGGAGAGCCTCACCGCCCAGAAGGAGGAGACCAACCTCTGGGTGAACAAATACAAGGAGGTGAAGGCAGCATTAGAGGAGGAGACCCAGAGCAGTGCTGAGTGGGAGCAGTGTCACAGGGAGCTGACGACGGAGTTAAAAACTCGCACTGAGGAGATTCAGGTCCTGTCATCCAACCTGACCCTCAGAGAGGAAGACCTGAAGGAGAACATCAGGAGGTGCCATGCTCTGGAGGAGGACTGCAAGAAGCAGCTTATGGAGAGGCAGCAGAACTGGGAGAGCAGGCAACAGGAGGAGCAGAAGCTGTGGGCTGAGAAGGAAGAAGCCCTCATGAAGCAAGTCAGCAAGGCAGAGGAGGAGGTCAAGTCCCTGATAATACAAAACATCGGGCTACAGGTACGCTGCCTCACCTTCAAATGTTTCTGTGGCTGCTTGTTTCAGAATGAGTCTTTCAAAGTTAAACATACGTCTGTTTCTTTTAGGAACTTGCACTGAAGAAGAACAAGAAGAAGAAGACGAGAGGCTCCTGGAGGAGGAGGAGCAAGAAGAACAGCAGTGTAGAGGAGGAGGAGGCTCCAAGCTCTTCAGCCGAGGATGGAGATGCTAACAAGAAGAAGAATGAAAAGAAGGAGAGAAAGCGAAGCTTCTGGAGAAGGAGGCCAAAACGCAGCAGCGAAGAAGATGAGCCTCAGGCTGAGGATGGACAAGAAGAGGAGGTGAAGGAGAGAAGAGGATTCTGGAGGTGGACCAGCAGAAAGAGGAGGAGTAACGGAGAGAGAGCTGCTCCTGATAAACAGCAGTGATCCTCCACCCTCCCCTCCCCGTCTCCCTCCCTCTCTCTTTCTCCCCCCTCTCTCCCTCTCTCTCTCCTCCTCCCCTCCCTCCACACCTCTCCTTCTCTTTCACCCTCCCACCCCTTCTCTCCCTCTACCCCCTCCCCTTTCCCCCCCTCTCTTCCCCTCTCTCCCCCTCTCTCAGCCCGACCGGTCGAGGCAGACGGCCATCCGCCATGAGTCAGGTTCTGTCCAAGGTTTCTTCCTGTTAAAGGGGAGTTTTTCCTTGCCACTGTTGCCACTGGCTTGCTCATGGGGGAACTGTTGGGTTTCTCCAAACAACACTGAGCGTGGTCTAGACCTGCTCTGTTCCAGTACCACTTGATTAATAATTTGGCTTTAAATAAATGAATAAAATTTCCTCTTACTTCATCTTCAGTTGAGCTGGTTTCATTGCAGATTCATCACAACATCACCAACATGGAGATTCAGCCTCTTCTGGCTGTGGGTCATATGCAGTTCACTCTGCACACCACTCACTCACCACACCACAAGACTCTAAAGATGGTGTATTATGTAACCTCTGTTACCACATGTCACAGCAGATACAAAAGGAATATTTAAAGTCAGTGTAAAGCAGTAATACTAATGCATTTTGAGTTGATCACACCACAGAAAAATGTGTCATTAACCTTCCAGCTAAGTTTCAACAGTTAAAAGAATAAACAAATATATAAAATTAGGTTTCAGAAGCATGAAAAAACAAGGAGCTCTCTCTGCTCTGTGATGCTGGGGGCGTGTCCACTGAAGGCGCTGAAACCACGCCCACTCTGACGCTGCAGCACAGTGACAGTTAGCATCCTGTTAGCACACTGTTAGCACCACAACCTGAAAAATAGATACCAGCAGCGTTGGAGTTGTTCAGGTGTTCATGTTTGAGCCACCAGAGCCAGAGTCAAACTAGTCTGAGGACTATGTCTTACTGATTGATGCCCCAGACTAAGTTTTGAATTTCATGTTAGCATGATCATCCAGTCTCGCTTCTCACGCCCCAACTGCGACTTACAAAATCAGTATTCTCAGAGAGCCTTTGAAAACATGCATGTGCATGAATTATCAGCCATAAAAGGTTTATAATGTCAGAGATGTCAGAGTCCTTAATCGGACTCAGAGCTGCTGATGGGTTGAGCGTGTGGCCCTGTGGTCAAACCACCAAACCAGTCTCCTGCTCCAGTTCCCAAACCAGAGAGAACATGCTTTTTTCAGCATCTCATAGGAAACAACATGCTTCTAAATGCATGGTACAGCAGATGTGGCTGAAATTATTTTAAATTTTAAGTGAAGATAATACACATTTAGTAGAATTTCTGAGGATGTAGCATTCCCACTGATTAGATAAAGAACATGAGTTTTTTTTTTTTTTTCTGTCCTCTCCTTTACCCAGCTTTTAGCAGTTGCCTCACAGTAACCTGAAGGTCAGAGGATTGAGTCTGTAAGTGCTCTGGGAAAGTCTGGGTTCCTACTGTACTGCTGCTCCCACACTAACTTTACACACTATATCATATCATCCCACTCTGAGGCAAAGAAAAAAACATCAGGGATACTATTTGGCATTATATTTCCAGGACATATCAAGAGTATCTTGTCTGCCTCCTCCCCAGGACCTTCATTAGCTCAGTGCAGGATATAACTCACAGTCTTTCACCAGCCAACCTCCACTATGAACCAATGAACACTCACGCAGACTGTATGTTGGAGGACAGCTGGTAACAATCAGCACGGACTAGGACTTAATGAAGCTTTGACATAAGAGCTCATACTCTGCCGTCCTCAGACACACACTCCTACCTGGGCCAGACAGTGAAGCAACATTATCTATTCTGGATTTATGACGAACAAAACATAATTTGTTACTGTCTGATGAAAACGCTGTATGTTCAAGAGGTCAGATTTTAAAGCCACCATGTTTAGTAATTATTAGTGTTGATAAATCATCGTCAAATTACCTGTAACATCTGGCTATAGCGACAAATAAATGAGATCATGGCAGAGATGATGTATGATGGAGACTTTGTCAGGGCTAGTTATGTGTCAGCATTAAGACTACATTTCCCATAAATCCCCTTGTTATTTCCTGTGGGATGGGATGTTGCAACTTGTCCACGGTAGGAATGTCTTTTTTACTGTCAGAGACACTAGAAGCATCTTTTTGTAAAGCGATCCAGCAGATTTCCTAAAAAAAAAACAATAATAATAATAAAAACCTCCAGCCATGCAGCACACAACATAAGATGCAACAATAAGCTGCCAATCCTCTCTGAGGAGGTTTCATTGGCCAGGGATTCACTTTTGATGCACATTATAAAGAATCCCTTGGTAAAAATAGAGTATGAAGAGCTTGTTGTTTCTCTTTTGGTTCCCAAGGAGACAGAAGTGTTTCCTGTAGTTTTTTTGTCTATATACAGTGGGATCTCACTGCAGCCAAGATCCAGTCTGATCTGCCAAGGCCTAAAAAAGCACATGTAACCATGGCGATTTATTTGCTGTAGTTAAACTAACATCTGAAAATGTGATTTATAGACGTCACAGTGCTAGACTTACTGTACAGTAGTAGTTTTAAGGCCTCAAGCAAATATTTTGAATATGTTTACGTAACCTTTGTTCAGGTTTTCCAGAGTTGTCAGATGAGGGATATTCTTTTGGAGAGACTTGTCCAAGTCTGATTAATGGCTGGTTAAGTACATTTGGCTCCAGTAACGCAGGCTGTTGTATCAGACCATGGGGATGAAAAAAGAGCTGAGGTATTCGACAAAGCTCAGTCTTCATTACAGCTCTACATACGGTCTATCCCTGTCACCGGACAAGAACATGGATATCAGAGTCCAACGATAACGTTCTGACAAATCTCTCTGTCTAGACCATCTACACATGGCACTATGGTATGGTCAAGGTTTATGGAAGATCTGGTCATGACAGAACATCAATGGTTATACTACAGTTAGGGTTAGGCAACTAAAACACTTTGTTAGATGTAGGGAAAGACCGTGGTTATGACTTTCTGCCTTGACACTGAAAATTGGTCACAAGCTTTGGGCTGTCACAGAAATAATGAGATTAGATATAAGCAGGATAGATGAGGTTTCTGCAAAGGAGGACTGGACTGCTGTGAGGAGCACATCAACTCCTACAGTACATGTGCTATCTGCTGGCAGGGAGGCTAATCCTAACTTTAAATTAGAATGATTAATGTTGAAAAATACATCAGGGCGTGCTGTCTGTTGATCACTCTCACAGGTTTACTACTAACAGCAGTGAACAGCCTTTCTGTAGGTAGTAAGGCCAGCACTTCAGAGAAAACTTACAAACAGGCCCTTTAAAGGTGTCTGGATAGATGCAGGCAACTTGAGGGAAAAAATAATACTAGCTTATAGAAACTGGATAACACCTAGGTATATTTATTCAACAGTGGACAGGTGAGACTTGGCAATGGGAGAGACAGAGAGGAATGACATGCAACAAAGGTCCCCAATTGGGATCAAAGTGTCAATCATTTTAACTTGTAATTTACTTTTATATTATCTGAATAAAGTGCATCACACAAGAGTCATATACACACTAACATACTGCAGTACATCAGTGGACGTCGTATATAGCAACATCTTTAGGTTTAGAGCTGCCTGATGTAAATGAAAGCGTAGCACTGCAGAGATATTCAGAAAAAGAAGAGGAAAAAAACTCAGCGCAGGCATTTCCCTGTGTTGTTCTCTTGTCACCTGACGTAAAGTGATGTATCTCTCCTACAAAACCCAGGTGTGATCACTCAGTGGCCTGACGGGTTCTGCTGGGCTTCAGGAAAAGCTCTCAAGTTGAGAAAGATTAATTAGTTAAACTGGGGCAGACATCAGTCTTCTAACAAGTCTCTGTGCTGTCGCCAGGGATGGGGAGGGAGGGCGAGGAGGAGGAGGAGGAGCGGGATGAAGCAGTGTTGCTGAGGCAGCGAGGATCTGAGCAGTTAGGTTTCATTTGTCTTTCTTTTTCTGTTTCTTTACGAGCCGGGTACCTGGTGGCTTTTAGACTGGACGCTGGAGGAAACAGGATTGTTTGGAGGATGAGGAAAGGAAGGAGGACGCAAGGGAAGGAGGGAGGATCCGAGGCTCATCCGTCACTCTTATCTGGACACAGAGGGCTGTCAGGTCAAGTGCACAACCTTCCTGGTGCCACAGTAATGATGGTCCCCTCCTTCCTCTGGGCCACAAGGTCAAGTCTCCCAGCCCACCCCGCTTTATCATCCCTCGGCAGAGCCCTGTAGCTCTGACAGTCTTCAGCATGGGTTTTAAAAATTATTTTGTTGCTCTGGCAAGAGTCCAATTTGCATTCTTAAGCTATCATGAGAAAACACTGTGAAATACCTTTAGCTCAGATTGGAAATGTTTGCTGAATCTGCATGTTCTTTTGTCAGTGATTCTCTGTTTCACATCCACACATTTACTCAAAGAGAAGTCCATCCTCTTCTTTTGTTCTTCTTCAGGGAGCTACACTGAGGTAATTAGAGGTTCACGCCCTTGCTTAAGGGCACCTCAGAAATAATTTCTATGAAAAGGTAACAACGCTTTTACCACAGGATGCTGGTAACAGTCACAACTGGAGGAAGTGATAAGCAGGAAACACTGTTATTGGTGGGAGCAGTCGGCTACGGAGAGGCTACAGATGTTTTACTTTGATCCTCTGCAGACTGTGATGGTGCAATCTGTGTGTGTCTGTCTGTCTGTGCATGAGTGTGTGTTTGTGTGTGGGCATGTGCATTAGGGGTGCAACACAAAGCTCCATCTGTATCTGTTTAAGTCACAAAAATATCTGTAGTCGTAACTGCACTGCTATTTAAACCGGAAGTGGGCAGAGCCTGCGCCAGAAATGATTACCTCCACCATGGAGTTCTGTTTCCACCCGGGTCTGCTTCCTGGTTTGTTTGTTTATTTGTCAGCAAGACTGGTGCATGGGCCAGGGAAGAACCCATTATATTTTGGTGAGTTTCTGGTGAAAAGAGCAGATCCAGGAATGTTTTAACCGCTTTCCTGAACATTCCGAGATTGGGTGTTTTCCATGTGCGGGTTTCTGTTTAGTATGTATATATATAAATGTATAAATGTATGATTCTGTTTCACTGTCTGCATCAAAGTGTTTTCTACTGATTTTTATGCATATTATAACAAAATAATCAAATGTAACTGAATTAATCAAATAGCAAAATGAATGATGAACTTATTTGTATTTGAACCTGACACCCAGGTCTAAACTGAGTCTAAATAATAATAATCTATGTTTTTTTTTTAAAGGCTACTGATAAAACATGGCCAATAATAATGTTTGCAGTTTTTATGTATGCATCCAAATGAATTAAGTGTCTAAGATAAAGAAACAAAAAAGCAAAAATCTTAAAGTTTTCTTGGCCACTTTTCATGCACTTATGAAACGGTCCCTAACTTCAGCTATAACTGATATGATGAGACAGAGAAGGGTTACAGATGCTGCATGACTGCTGCGTGGTTGATGTGTGTAAAGCTGCACTGTGTGACCTTAAATGTCAGGGGGACTTAAGCAAAGTTGGGACTACACTGTCTAACTACCATGTCCATAATTTTGAAATCAATGTTTTCTAAGAGTAACTTCACGTTCCTGTGCAGCTCAATGAGCAGCAGAGGAGCCGAGAGTGACATCTGTTAAGCCTTAGAGCTGGAAAGCCAAAAATAAAGTTACTGGGCCGGGCCCCCTCTGCTGCATTTGCAGAAATCAGCTGGAGGACAAATGGTGAGATTCCTACCCGGTGGGACGCCACAAAAAACCACGCGCACATACGACCGTACACATGAGGGTATGAGCGGACGCACCTCTGCTGGATGTGCAACCGCTGACAAGCACACTACACACAGATGCATGCGCACAATGGAGGCAGAGAGCCTCATTACATGGTTGGATTAAACAGAAACATTTTGTTGGAGCAAACATCAAGGCAGCGATTTTTATCTTTGGACGGGAAGAGCTGACATGACCTCAAAGGCAAAACTGATCCTCAATCAGCTCTCAAGTCTGAATCTCTTTACTCTTGGGATTTTTAATGGCAACCTTATCTTAAACTGTGGATGACATTGTTTCAGTCACTTCACTTTTTCGCCAGATTTACATCGTTTTGAATTGTCAGCGGGGGAATTGCTAACTCTGGAGCGAGCAGCATCTTTCTGCTCTGACAAAGATGGATTTGCTCCATTCTCCCTCCCTGTCGTACTCCGCACAAAGCCCCGGCTTCATGACTAATCGGCTGCTAAATCATCTGAATTTTGGTGACATCTGATGTACTGCCTGCTCATCAGGAGCTCGTACCTGAACAGCAGCAGAATAACAAAGCGGTTAGTTAAGTCACAGAACAGTTCCCCTGCTGCTGAAACTGCGCTGAATCTTTGTCTGGATAAGAGCATCAGATAAATCCCTAAAAATACAGCCAGAACAAAAAACGACTCTGACATGGATGAGGACTCAAAGTGGATCAAAGTCTGATTTCAATATACAACGCAGTTCAGCTGTCCAGGTCAGCCAAGTTCAAGCAATCGCAGATGAATCTAAGGAGGAATCGCAGGGTTTTGCTTTTAGAGAACAAAGCCATCCAACCTTGCACGCAAACAGCTAACAGCTAACAGGATTTTTACAACAAGTATCTCTTTCTTCTAAATCATTCTAATGTAGGGACACAAGAAACTCTTCTTTACCAGAATGTAACCAACAGAAATCTGTGTGTGTGCTGGCAAAAGCTGGGTCCAATGAACTTTCTGCCTTTTAACCTTTGCCCTTTATCAATTTTACATGTTAAAGTCAATGAAGCAGTCATAGGGAGTGCTGTGAGAACAGTTGCGTAACATTTTCTGGGTCTAAAGGTTTCTGAAGTCTGGCAACATTTGACTCGTGAATTTACGTCACTGGCCTCGTTTTGACAGCACTGCTGAAAAGTCCAAAATGGAGGAAGCTATTGTACAATACCAAGAGCAAAATGTCAAGGTGTGACCAAGCCTTCATTCAAGTGACATCACCCAGGTCTGGTCAGGGTTTCTGCAGGGTCCACCAAGTCTAATTAAGATACAGAAACATTTTAAAACCACATAGAATGTAACTGAAAATCATTTTCAGGAATATAGCGGCCAAAGTATAAAACAAGTTAAAAAAATCAGCAGACTCGAATTACTCGATTGACAAAAAGCTAAATTTAAATTGTTGATTACTTGTTTGTTTGTTCAAGTAAACATGCCAGGTTCCAGCATCTTACATGATGGTAAATTAATATTTTGGGGTTTTTGGACAAAACAAGACCTTTGATGACATTATACTGGGCTATGTTTTACTTTCATTAATTTCTATATAAGGTAAGAAACAATATTTAGGACCTTTGTAAATGAAATTTAAGATTTTTTAATACCTTTTCTTTTTAAGAAACCTGAAATCAGTGGGTTTTAAGGTTTTTATAGACCTGGAGATGTTCTGTTTTACGGCTTACAGCCTGTGTTACAAACTGAGGTGTGGATGTTTAGATGAGTAGGGAGTGTTAACAAAAAAAAAGACACCATGAAGCTGTATCAGTTAATACATGTTCAATTTGTGCATAGAAATGACCTCACTCTTAGAGCCATGAAATCTGACTTCTATCATCCTGAGACTGAATGATGTTCTCAGCACCAGAATATCAAATAACCCTCAATTAATCATTTGAAATGACATATTGACATATTTGGCATGTTATTATTTTTCTTTCTTTCTTCTCCTCTGGTGCCTGCTGTCTTTATATACTGGATTTCAGTTTTAGCTCATTTCTTACATGCTTTGTGTGTGTGTGTACTGCACATCCAAGAAGTGCTGTATGACCTGAGTGAGATTGATTACGGTTTCACAGTATCAGTGTTGACTTGGGGAGGGACTGAGCACCGCAAGGGAGGAGGTGGGGGCTCACAGTTTTTATCAACTTGTTATAAGAATCAATACAGGAAAGACTTATTTTTAAAAAAGCAGATTCTGATCATTCTTTTGTAATTGGTTGCTTACAAGCCTCTAAACATTATGGAAGTGAAATACTAAATCACTGGAATTCACAGTTTAGTGTAAGCAGTGTATCTGATGGGATATTTTTCCTAAAAGCAAAAATTCACATTTAAAGGATTTTCATTGTAGTAACAAACTAAATGCCTTCAAACAGCCTCCCCTGTTATAAATGCTCCCTCTTTCAAATCACTTCATCTTCACCTCTCTTTTCCTGATGCATGTTCACCTCCTCATATCAGAGAGAAATCCCCTGTAGTCCTGCATTAGGTTGAGTTGCCACGTTTGCAAAAAAAAAAAGAAAAGAAAAAAATCTGAATTATAAATAAAGGTAATGATGCTATTATCATGCTCTCTTACTATCCTGAGCGCCGCGCCTCACCTTTCTATTTGAATAATGATTTATAATCATATTAGTTCTCTCCGGAGCCCTGCTCTGGAAAAGTAAAAAGCTATTATCCAGTTGTCAGCTTCCAGGAGACGCCGTGGGAGATGGAGCAGCGATGCTGACACACGCACATACTGTGGCTACACACACTCAGTGCGCACACACACAAAGCATGCATATATGCACATGCACGAGCCATTCAGCTGAACGCGCAATCACTAGTGCAAATCCATATTAGCCTGCATGTGCACGTATATTCTTAGACACACACACACACACACACACAGGCAAGTGAGAAAAATCAGTGATTTGAAGCACAAATGCTGCTTGGAAATTGTTGTGTTTGTTTAACTCTGCTGGGAGTGCCAGGTGGGTGGGGTTTACTGCAGGAGAATCACTTGTCAGTCACTGATTGAGCACACAATACTGACTTCAAAACACGCTCCTCCGTCTGAGCTCAAATTCAGCTTTAAAATGGGTGCAAAAACAAACAATAAATCATTTCAGCAAGAATGTGGTTTTAAATTTGTGTTTAGAAAAGAACCAATCCACCAGTTCAGCCAATTATGAACATAATTATTAGGGGCTTGTTTATTTCAATATAAATTTTTCCAGCCTACACACCCGGGCAAGCGATTTTTTTTTATTTTAAGATGTTAGACACAAATAACACGGTAGAACCTACAGACATTAAATGGAAAACAGACATACAAGACAGATGTCACAGTAATAGACACTGAGACATATATAGTTAGATAGAGAGTAAGAGAGAAAATAAGATATCATGCATCACTGATCAATACTGTCACCTGCTCGGCCTAATCCTCAAACACATTTAGACAGAGCAGGATGGCTGGGTTATATCAGCTGGGATCTGAGAAATAGGAATGTGTTTACATTGAGCATTAAAAACTAAATTTGGCTGCAATGCCAAAGAAGCAGTTTGTCTTTAAGCCACTTTTACATTTCAGACTGACAGATCTGATACTGAAAAAAAAAGAAAACAGAAAAAATAGTAGTTTGATTTGAGTGACTTTTACCTGTGGGTCTGTGTGTTTGTGTGTTTGTGTGTGCCACTGTACACTGATAAAGTGATACACTGATACATGGAGATCTATAATAAGCACTCTTTGACACTGAGTCACTGCTGTGGTGATTTTAACACAACTAGTCACAAAAACATTTCTTAGAGGCAGCTGCTAATCAAGGCATAAATAATGCAGCTATGTGAGTGTGGACCAAATTCCAGGAGAAAGGACAGTTGTGAAACTGCACGTGACTAATTTTAGCCAAGCACTTTATGAGTACAGAAAATTAGCAGGCCATGTTGCTGTGCTAGCCAACCAAGGTCTAATTAGCTGTTATAAGTTAATTATTTCTATTTATTTTGTGCTCATGCGATATATATATATATATTACTAAATAAAGTTCTGTTGTTTGAATTACCATAAATAAACTGTACACAGTATTTCTGGGTTAAAACATGGCCTAATAATTAAAAAATGAAAGTAACATAAACAATGTACAGAGAGTGGAATGTAGACAAGGGGGTTGGGGCCTAAATGGTTAATCAAGTCATGCTAACTAGTCTGTAACTACGGCAAGCTGGAAAGCCAGTATGTTGACATTAAAATCATGTAGCGTTCTGTCATATGTAGCAAAATAGTTTTCCATTCCACATCAAAATCAAACCACATGTGTGTAAAAAGGAAGTGTCTATAACAATGTCTATTGTATTTTACTTTATTTCTTTTTTGTTTTTTTTATTTAGGCATTTTAAATCCTCTGTAGCGAGACACGTCTCCTAGGAAAAGAAATAAAGGTAGATTTCTATGTACATTAAAATGATTATGTGATTCTTTTAACCAGCAGTCAATTTAAAATCATCTGTAAGAGTGATGCAGATATCAGACAGAGTCAGGTATCCGGATCAATTTCACAGCGTCTGACACAAAATCCTGTCTACGACTGGACAAGGTTGCTAAATAGGTAACATCCATAAAAACGTCAAGCAGAGGGGTTTTTAGTTCCAGTGTAAAGTCAAGGATCAGGAACACCGCAGGATGGGACAGAGTGAGATCTCTTCAGAGTCTATTTCCGTGGACGAGATCTGAGACACACACATATAAATATAATCACCCTTTTCCTCTACCCATCTACCAATCTCTAACACCCACACACACCTACACACACACAAGCTGCTTACAGACATCTAATCTGGTGAGATTTACATTTGCAGGCCTTGGTGGCTGGTGTCAGGGTGTCATGTCTGCTGAATGTGATCTTCCATGTCGAGAACATTATTATCCCCGTGAGGAATTTAACACAGGAGGGAGCCAGGTGCCATCCTCAGCAGCCCCGTCAGACATGCGGAGAGGCTGGTCTTGCAGCTTTAAAGAAAAGGATGGTTTACACAAAAACACACAGTGTGCCATTCAGCGTTGGCTTCTGGAGCACCAGTCAGCTGTGAACATGCTGCCGCACTGACCTCACCACACCTTTCCCACCTCATTTCTCTGGCACCCATTCAGGGATAATTTCTCCACAGGACCCCAGTGGCTGCCGACACAAAGAGCAGGCCAGCCAGCAGTAATTACACCATGCAAATGCCATTTAGGCCTTTTAAGACGGCTGCTGTCGTATCGCTTCAATTGGTCTGGTGTTTATCACCCAGCGCACACGCACATCTGTGGCACCCAGAGGAGGGGAGGGGCCGGGGGTCATCTGGTCATTCATTCATTTGGAAATTTTCTCCTTTTGCTTCCTCTTTCATTCTCTGTCTGCTGATTGCCTTTGCTTTTTCCTTTACTGATTTTAAATTTACTGAGTAGAAATATTTCTTTTCACCACCCTCTAACCATGTCTTAGGACTCAGTCCAAACAGAGTATCATTTTCACTGCTGCCTGGCCTATTATTTACCATGCTGTTATAGTAGAAAAACATAACAAATCAATAGCTACAGTAGGTTTCCATCCAAATCTATTGCAAATTCAACCAATCTACGAGAAAATCGGCAAAAGAAAATGCAAATCATCATGCATTTCCATCCACTACTGTTATGCAAATATTAGGTATTGGTTTAAAACAGCATTTATTTTCATCTCTTCACTGTAAGCTTCAATGGATGTTTAATGCTGCATTCATGAAATGTCGGACAGTCGGAAATTACAAGCTCCCACTTGGAGGAAATGATTTGAACGGAGGCATCTTTGCTCAGACAATTCAAGTCAGTTAGTAATAATTGACATTAGCCCACTAGACAAATAGAAGTACATTCACTTTAGACATATTCCATCTTTCAAAACCATAGTAAGCTGCTACAATAACTTTGTGTGTTCCCTGTAAAGACAACAACATAGCGTGAAGATGTTGCTGCGGGCACCCATACTGTTTTCTGAGTTGAGAACTCCTCAGAACTCAGATGTTTCCATGTTTACCAGCATCTTGAACGCAGCATCGGCCACATGCTTCATGTGCGTCATCATCTATTCACTGTTAAATCTTTTTTTAAATGAATATTTCACTCAGGTGTTTTTATGCTCAAAGTGAAAATGCACATGAAAACAGGTGGATGGGAACAAACTTAATGGTTCCTGAATGAGTAGTTGATCCCATCCCTGTCTCTCAGGGCCATTTTTAGACATAGGTGAGCTAAGAGACCACCTAAGGCTCAACCAGCATGCATTGAAGACGCATCTAATTCATACTTTTCACTCACTGATTATACGGCAAGATAGTACACTGATGCTGAGACAAGGCTCTAACACTGTGGTTCACTTGCTCACACTGCTGTACAAGAATCGTGTACAACCAGCTTACTTATGCTCCATACAAATGTGATCATATGATCCACACTGAGATGAGGGTGAGGATGACTAAATATGACTAAAACTGACACAGATTTTAAATATAAAAATTCAGACTAATACTGGCAGCAGGTGCATCCTCAACTCCAGTCATGCAGTCAGTAAGTCAGTGGGTTTAACAGTCTATAATGACACATTTTCTGTCACACAGTTTTGTTTCCTTTACATTTATGAGTGAGCTGGTGTGTGTCTGTCTTTGTATTTTGTTGCTAAAGACCACTTCCACTTCATTTCATCACCCTGCCTGGACTTTCCTCTCGCCCACTCGCAGACGCACCCACACACTTTTCACATCCTCACCTGCACTCGTTCAACGGCTAAACTCCCCCACCCACTCACTCACCCACTGCTGACCCCCCTCCCCCCCTCCCCGGGGTGAGCGTGTGGGTGTGTCTGAGGGCGAAGCTGCCACTGAGACAGGTAGCGGCGGCCAGCTGGTTCGAACAGGTGTACAGACTGCGTGTTCCCGTCAGACTGATCTGTGCACTTGGCTGCCAACCAGAGACTGATGGGTAAAGCCTCTCTCCTCTCCCCCCTTGTCTCTTTTTGTCTCCCCCCACCTCATGTCTGTCTCTCTGTCTTCACCCACCTCCCCTGGCTTTGTGCTTCTCTGTCTCTGTCAACACTTAGGTGTGTTTTGTGAGCGCCTTCACAGATCCCTCCATCCTCTACTCCCCAGCGGCCCCTCCTTTGTCTTGGTTGGTCGGTACCGGCATGGCGCGCAAACACACACACCTACATGACCATGCATGACCAGACAAACAGCGCTCGGTGTTGGAGGCTGATGGGAGAGTAACTACGCATGAAGAAATCCTCCTTCCAAACACACAGACAGGCAGGTGGTTTGAGGTAAATCTTGATCTTTCTTTTTGTCCACAAAAGCAAAGTACATCACTGCTTCTACACTGTAAAAAATGTCGCCATGAAGGATGATTGCTGCATCCTCTGATCCACCACTTAAAGAATCCACCTGATCTTTTAAGAGGGAGTACTCAAACCTGGGTCACCCATGTCCCCTTTACAGCTGCACGGAATAAACAAAGACAGCATTGATTCATTTACCCGACACATGTTTATCGTAAGAAAAAAAAAAAAAAAACACAAAATCTGAGCGGCGGTTCCATGAGAGGTCAAACAGTAACCTCATCTTTCGTGCAAGTCTTCCCTAGATGAACCATCGTCTTCTTTTGAAGAACTTCCTTAGGGTCATGCGGGGTCACAGATGAGGTCATATCCTGTCTTTTCTGATCAGACCTGAGGGACCGACTGCAGATGTGGGGGGCTGAGAGGTCGAGTTTCTCATGAAGAGAGATAGCGAAAGCGTCTCCCTTTACTCATTTTAAAGTTTCTCAGGGTTTTTGGAGGAGGTTAAACGCTTCTTCGTGTTGGTGGTTTCATCTCTCATGGGACGCGATCAGTAAAGTGACTAAAATACACTGAGAAGGCCTCTACATCTGAACCATGTAATGAACCTGCCATATGCACAAGTGCACTTCAGGGTTTTAATGTTTAAAAAGGTTTTTGTGAAGGGAGATCTACACCTCAGCGGGCAAAAACCTCTGAGGTCCTTCAGTTTTAATTTCATTTGCCCTGGTTTCTGCACTGACTTGATGTTAACGTCGCATTCGTGTGCTCCGAGCTAAAAAGTTGTTCTTCCAACTTCTATGTGTTCCTGTGCTTTTAAGTCATGTGGAAATGTGGAGACAACATGGAGGCTTGTTGTAGTCTTAGAATTATCTTATTTTACATCATGTTTCACAACACTTCAGTTTTCTTCATTACTGACTTTGAGTTTCTGTGATGCATAATTATCAAAACAAGTGTAATTTCAGTGGCTGTAAACCACCAGAAAAAGCAGCATATTAAAGCAAACACGGGCAACGCAACCCCTAACTTACTTCAAATCTGTTAGGCCTCTTAGTGTACGTGAGCAGATATGTTATGTTGATCCAAATTATTTCAAATGACTGCTGGTAGTAATCATCCCAACTGCAGCTTTGATTGTGAATATGACGCTTTGGAAGGGAACTGCAGGCTCATGGGGGAAATGTCATCCGAAACAATTACAAGAGAGTAAAAAGAAAACGTAACATTTCTATAAAGAATAAATAAATAATATTTGTCCCTTGATCATTTCCTTCTTCTGACTCATAACCTCAGTGTCAGCTTTGTTTTCTCAGATATACATAGGGCTGGGTGCTAAAACAATGACAATAGTTATTGCAATATCATTTCCCTATAACAAATGGTCAATAAATGCTTGCTATAATTAATTCACATTTTGATAGCATGCACAAAAATGAATCAAAAACTGCCGATCACATCGCAGGAACAGATGTATGCATTGCACAAGTTATGCTTCAGATTAGCTATCTTAGAAACAGTGCCTCTGCAGAATTAAAGTAACACAGTGGCTACAGCCTCTTTAATTTGTCTGTTTACCTGTATTTATCCAGGTTAGCCCTTTTAAGATACAGGATCCCTGTTGTAATGGAGGCCTGGCCAAAACAGCAACAACACATTTAAGCACTACAACAAAATAATGAACAATAACTGTGCTCTATAAAATAAATGAACAGGAATGGTCCTGACCATTGTGGCTTTAATACCTGTCTGCTGCTTTGTCAATAATGGTGGTGGACCCGCTAATAGAGCATTATGGGAGCCCAGGGACCAATACTGACAGGTGATTTATGTCGCCTCTGACGACTTCGGCCCTCCAACCAAACCCTGATAAAAGAAGAGCTAGATTGGAACAAGCAGAATGATGAATAGACTACACGATCCAGAGACCCGTCTCATTAGAGAGAGGAAAAAGAGAGACGGAGCTCTAGCCATTTAGCTAATGTAGCGAGTCATTGTGTGTGTGTGAGTGTGTGTGTGTGTATCCATCTGCATATGTATGTTCATGTGTGTGTGTGTGTGAGCACCAGGGGACCTGAGCAGCGGCAGCTTGCTCTTGCCGCAGCAGTAGCAGGTTGGAAATTAATGACACACTAAATATATGGCGAGAAAGCTTGACCCCGCATAATGGCGACATATAGGATTAACCTTGGTTGTCACTGGGGGCCATTGTTAGCCCACATGCTGCTACAAGTAAACAGCAGATCCAAGTAGGTATTTGTGAGTCCCATTACAGCTGGAAAAAAGGAAAAAAAAACATGCTGATTTATTTTCTCACTGCTTCAGGGGATAAAGCGCTGCATTTAGGATTAAAGGATTCAAAGTTTACGTTTAATAAATAGTCAAAGCTTGGATAGTCACAGGGTGGAGAAAGGAAAGCGTGGTGGATTAAAAGAGATGAATTTCAAAGAGGAGGTGTCCTGGATGCTTAAGGACATGAGAGGAGAGGAGGAGAAGAGATATTTGGGTTTTGGTCAGTGAAGGAATAACCTTGGCCAAAGTTTTTCACTATTTTCTAACATTTTACCAACTAAACAAAATAAAAAAGATAACAGCAACAACAAAAATCAAATTGACAATGAGCAGCTCTACAAATGTTATCTCAGCTAGTAAAGCCTATAGTAAAGTAGAAGACAATGAATGGCTCGTGTACAATATGTGTATACATGATGTATTTCATTTTTACATGATTTCAGATCAGCTGATTTAATTCCTATCGTGTAAAGTGGGATGGAAAACAAAGCAGCCCAGCATTACCACCCAAATATTTGGGTCAAATATGTTACTGCCATAGTTAGCTATGGTTTGAAAAAGCTAAGTTTAGTTTTGTTTATTTTTTTTAAAGGAATTTCATGATATTTTTATACAGTTGTTTGTTCTGTTTTTCACTTTTACTTGAATAAAATTTAACTTGTAATGAAGTATTTTTTAAATTCTGGTAGTTCTTATTTTACTAAAGTAAAAGAGCTACTTCCTTCAGTTGAGCTAAATGCTAATGTAAGCATGCTAACATGTTCACAATGACAATGTTGACATGCTGATGTTCAGTAAACATAATTTAATAACTGATGATTTTAAACGTCTTAGTTTAGCAGGTTAGCATGCTATCATTTGCTAATTAGCGCCAAACACAAAATACAGCTGAGGCTATTGGGAATCGCATTAGATTTGCAGGTATTTGGTCATAAGCCAGAATCATGGCAATCCAGAGATATTTCAGTCTGGACCCAAGCCTTGGACCAACCAAACAACACTATAATCCATGTAGCCACGCTGCTAGCATGGCTAAAAACAAAATTAGCAAAGCTGGATCCATAACATTGTCCCATAGTGTCAAAAGTCAGGCCATTCACATTTGAAAACCTCCCCGACTGCTTTTATTGCCATGATGGATTTCCCATTTAGCTTGACCTTATATTCATTAAAAGAGGATTTAAGCCCGTTAGAAAGGGAGAAGAGAGAGGCCCCTTGGGGACTGTGTTTGCTCTGCCGGGCCCCCCGCCTGCAACACACACTTTCTCTCTCTCTCTCACACACTGGCTGCTCCCCTTGGCCTATAACTCTCTCTCTCAGACAGGGCTTGTTAGGTGTGGAGGGCCGGGGAGGAGGGTCCAGGTTTTATTAGTGGCAGCAGCTGCACTCCTCTCCAGCTCTATAAAAGGTAATTACTGCTGGTGGTAACAAGCTAATTGATTGCTAATTAGGTGAATCAGTTCTCTAAGTGCTGTCCCATTTGTTGACAGATGTGAAGGAAAAGGTGGAGATGCTTGTGGCTGAGTTTTAGTGGCTCTCCTTGTGCAAAATTTAAGTGTGTGTGTTTCTTTGTGAATGTGTGTTTATGAGGAAAGCGCTCAAGTGATGACAACACAAAAACACACACACACACACACACACACACAAAGGCGGATCCAGAGCGGTGCAGGTCGAACGCTATTGGACGGCGCTGGAGCAAAAACATGATTGATTCAGCGAGGGCTTGCAGTCAGAGAGGAAATGAGAGCTGAATGGGGGCGGCGCACAGTCTGTCTGCGCACTCTGGGGACCGCCGGGGCCCCTGTATACACGTTCATATGGAAATGAGGGGCCAAGCTGACACAGAGGGAAAGACGGGGAAACAGAGAGAGAGGGAGAGAGGGAGGGTGCATGCGACGGGGGAGAGTGAAATGGGAGAGAGAGGAGAGGAGGTTCAGCTCATCAGCAGGCAGGAGAACAGACAGGAAGAGGAGAAGCTGCCGAGGGAACGGCACAGGGAAAAGAAAACATGTTGTGGTGGGAAATTTGAAAAAAACAAAAACCTGAAGTAGGAACACAGTCTGAGGAAAATTAATATGCTGCTTACACTGTGGCTTACTACCCTGTACTCTGTACCTGAGATCATAATCACATTTATTCTTGACCACACTTAAATGTACTCAGTGACACTGTAAGCAGAGACTTTCCACCCAGATAAATTACTACATTACTTTAATATTTTTATTCTAAATTTTATTTTTACTTTAAATAATATTAATGTGTGTATTTTTATTGTCTTGTGTTCTTTCATATGTCCTCTTAGTCTCATATAAAACACACACACTGGACTGTCATGTTCATTTTTAGTTATACTATGTTTTATTTGTTCCTTTTAATCTTTTACTCTGTTTTATTCTATTTTATTCAATCCACCTTGATTTTATTTAACTGTAATTCTCTTTATTTCATGTTGATTTTCCAATGTAAAACACTGAAGAAACAAACTGGTTAAAAAAAAATTGTTGATCCTCAAATGTTCAAATTTTCTACATAAATGTGTACGCACGTATACATGTACAGTCTTATGTACACATACACACCTAGTAACAGTGGCAACATATTGCACAACCCACGTGGACATCTACATTAAATGACATAATACACTTAAATAAATGGTTTTTGTTTTTTAAGTATTTAGCATCAGATTATGGTCCATAGTGATTGCCTGTAACATTGTATTCTTCATTATCTCATGTAGTTGATTATGTTTTGCTGAAGATTAAATAAAGGTTATTATTATAGAAATTATATTCATGTTGTTATACAGTGTATCTTTAGCTCTGCAGTCGCTCAGCAGGAGTATAACCAAACAGCTAAATCTGCTATCTTCTCTCTCAGGAGGCCTCTAAGGGCCCTCCTGCTTGTTTCTCCATCGCTGCTTCTGTAGGAGGGGGAAACACAGCCGGCGGGCCTCTAGAGTTTCCTCTCTGATGGCATTTGACATGCCCGTTTTACGCCCGCCTGCTGGTGTGTCACAGTGGGTGGCAGGGCCAACCACACCAGTTGTTTGGCAATTTACGACCCTCGGGGTGAAAGGTTTATTGGACCGCACTAGTTAGTGCAGGGCTAAAATAAGGTTTTGGTGAAGGCTGGGGGGTCCCTGTTCCAACCCCCCTGGATCTGCTGCCACCTGCCTCGAACACCCACTAAAACACACATATACTGTACATGTACACACCCTAATCTACACTGGTATGTACATTCATAGACACATGCCTGTGTTTCTGTTTATGTCTGTCTGTCTCTTATTGTCTTATCCCGTCTGTCTCCTTCACTTCCTCTCTGTGTTTTAGGCTTTTGTTTTAGACTCATGTCAGGTTTGCGGTTAACACTCTGTCATTTAATGCATCACAAATGTAGAATTAAATCTGAAATTCAAGAGGTTAAAAACTGAACCTACTCATCACTGTAGACAGGAGGACACAAAAACACCATACATATTATCAACATTTATGTTAAAGATTGTTACAGACTTGTTTGTAAATCCTGACCATTAAGATGCATATGTTGCCTTCAAATTCTTCTCGTAATTCTCCGTTTGGAGGTTGTAATTGGATTTGTTCGTCTATGTTTGCCTGTATGTTAAATATAAAGCTACAGCCAGGATATGAAGAGGTTAGCTTGACATAAATAGGAGGAAAGAGCTAGCCTAGCTTTGTCCAAAGGAAAAAATCTGCCTTCATGTTTAACATGTATATGAGTGGTATCAATCTTTTTATCTAACCCTCAGCAAGAAATCGAATAAAACCAAAAATGTTGAACTATTCCTTTAAAATATAGTGTTTTATTAATTTATTTGTCAAATTATTTTAATCTGCTGTCTTGATCTACTGCTCCTTCAAAAAGTCACAGACAACATTTAAAGTCACAGCATCTGTTTTCTTGGGTTGTTCAAGTCATGATTGTTTTTCCAGCAGTCACTGAGGGGAGCATTATTGTAATTTCTGTATTATCTATAATCATCCTCTTACACTCACATACAGATAAGGCTAAACGTGACCTTTTTGACCTTTTCCTGTACGAGGTGGTCGAGCAACAGACAAGGTCGACCACCTCATACCCCTCCTCTGCCACATCCTTTATTTCCTCAGTTCCCCCCTCTCCCTTCTCTTTCCATCTTTTTCTTTTCTTCCAAGACCATCGGCCGTCTAGACACAGTGGGTGAAAGAAGATGAGCCGTGAGCGCTCGCTCTTCCTTTTGTCCGGCACCCCCCACTCCGACCTCTAGCTCCCTCCGTCTGCCCTCCATTGTGGGGGAACAATGCAGTGCCACTGCCTCTTCCTAAACATGTTGGGGTATTAAAATCACCCTCAATATGAGCCGCAGGGGTGGGGGTGGGGGGGCCAAAGCAAGAGCTGTCATGCCAACACACACACACAAACATACATACACACACTTTGACCTATAGGGGGGCTGTCCCGAACCCATTTGTGTCAATCAGGAGGAGTTCAAAAGCCAGGAAATATTCCTTCACACATGCACGCACACACACACACTCAGAGAGCTAAACTTGGCTGCACACAGAGCGTCAAAGATGTGTCAGTCAAAACACATGGCAACCAGGGGCCTTTCAGGGTGTGTATGTGTGTGTGTGTGTGTGTCTGGGGGTCAAGTTCCTGTGAAAACACCGATCCCACCCAGAGATCCCCAGCATGCCCAACCGCCCCCACCCAACCACCCCAGTTCATCCACAGATGGAGCCAGATCCCTCTCGCACTTCCATCCTGGTTTCATCCTCTGATGTGACTAAAACACAGCGTTGCCATGGAGACCACAGCTTCATACTGTGATAATTGTCAAACTTATCTGCCCTGCTCACATATTTGAGGGCTATTCCTGTTTATATATTCTGGAGCCTGAGCTTTTTATTTGACTGGGTGGGTAAAAATGTAATATTTTGGGACATCTTTGGCAATATTTGATGAACGGTTAGGCTGCATTCCAGTGAACTGGCACCACCGCTCCTCTAATTAATATGATGAAGACTGACAATGCTGTGAGTTTATTAGACCCAACATGACAATGACTAATAACTGGTGCCCAACAAATTGATTATGTCCTATACAACCAGACTGAAATTTGTATTTTGTATTTGGTCATATTCTAAACTTACACTGATATAACTGAACACTTTTTATATTATATTATTTATCCTATACTTGTGTTTGACCATTATTGATAATTATTAGGGCTGCAACTAAGGATTTTTTTCATTAGCTATTAAAGGAGCTATATGTTATGTTTTTGCTGCATAGGCAGTGTTTCTTTACTCACCAAGAGCTGTCTCCAGCCGTGGAGAGCAACACCAGTTTTTTTAACAGTTAACATGCTAACCAGCTAGCCCTGGCAACAGTTTTGTTACTTTCCGATAGACTCACTGTAGCGTCCACACTGCTTTGAAGAAATAGCACTATTCAGAGGGCTAGTTTTAACCTCTTGTACTGTAAACACAATGATGGCTGAAGCTCTTGACAAGTGACCATCACCACCACCTGCTCTTGCCAGGAAACTACATTTGGCAGCAGAGAAACCCCACAAATAGCCCCTTTAATCTGCAAATTATTTTGTCAATTAAAGGGTTAATCGCATACATTAAAGCCTGTTTACAGGTGTTGCAGAGTACTGCCACATGTGTGAAAAAACTTCTACAAAGCCTTTTGTGTCTCCAGAGGGAGCTGCATGAAGTGATCAGTGTTCTCAAGTGATGTAACTTGAGTCGCCTTGGTTGGGGCTGAAGACTACAAGTCTGAAGATGAAAAAAATCTGTTCTCTTTTAGCAGCAGCCTTTTGACGGCTATAATCATGGCTATTAATCATTTTGTCTGTAAAAAGCCCAAACATGATGCATTGAATGTGTTTGTTTTAACCGTCCAACAGTCCAGGATCCAAAGATATCTGATTAAATTAAACCAATACAATCGTGGATGACAAAGAAAAGCAAATCAATCAAAAACACTGAATGTTGTTGTGTTTTTGCAATATGATTAATCAATTATCAAAAAAGTTGGAGACTGTCGATCAACTCAATCAACTTGATCACTTGACTTACTGTTGCAGCTTAAAATATCTAAAATATCAGCATACACCAGTTAAGACTACAAAAACATTTATCATTTCACACACGTACTGGGTAAAGACACACACACACACACACACACACACACAACAAAAACTCCCTTAAATAGAAATTTACTTTTATACAAGTGGGCAGGATCAAAGCTCTGATTGGACCATTTGGTGTCACTCAAATCTGGCAATACCGATTGCTTTCCTTAATTTTCTCTAACTCAGGCGTCTCCATGCACAAATGTGTTCTGCACAAAAATGCCTACACACACACGCTCTCGCTCTCTGATACATCCCGATGCTTGTCTGCTTATCATTCTCTAAAGACTACAACGCACTCGCTCACACACGTATGCAGGAAAGATTATTCATTCAGTCGCTCTTGAAGCCTCCTCTGCAGTGACCCAAGCAGACAATAAAGCATCACCACAATGGAAATGTTAATTTCCTCATTATCAGCCCTCTTAATTATTTGTTGTGACAGATAATTGCATGCAGGGCGTTTGATATCAGCAATAACCTTCTGCCTGCGTTGTCAAGGGGGCCTTGTCGCCTCTCCCGCCCCCGAGCGCTCGCTTTTCACTGAGACAAAGAGCGAGGAGCGTGCACACATAACCTTTTCTAAGCTCCGTGCCTCCTCTCCCCTCGCCATAATAGGAATAAATATTATAGATTAATTAATCCGCGCTGATTATAATTTAATCACTTTGCCTCCTGGGGTCACTGTATTATTATCCCACTTAGTGCGTGGCCTGTACACACACACACACACACACACACACACACACACATACAGGAAAGAATGGCATTATTCCAAACCCTGAGTGATGTGTAGAGAGGTGTTTTCTGCCACTTTACTGACTTATTAATTACCACTAACATTGTATTACAAGGCTTTGGGCGTTTTTAGTGAATGTACACACTCACATATGCAGCAGCACACATGCACATAGGTACAGACAGAACAATGATTCACAATATATAAGATTCATTTAATTTTGATGGAGGTTTTTGTTCAGTAAAAACTCATAATATGATAATAATCCAATAATATTAAACTAAAATATTCTTTTTTCTTTAAATGAGTGTTCCAAGGGACTTGTATATAAAATATAAAATATATAAAATACAGAAGTCACATTACGATACTGATCTTCAGGTGTAAAATTGGTGGAGTGTCCCTTTAAAACACACCTAAAAAACCTTAAAAAAAACACCTGGCAAATACACAAATTTTATCATTATCATTCTAATTCCTCTCATATAGAAAGAGAGAAGAGCCAAACCCTGTCTCCTCTATCAGATCTGGCTCTCCTCTAAACAAATCTACATGTTATACAGACTGAAGCTGCATCCATTTCAGTGGAGAGGACTTGGCAAAGCCAGGTGGCTCTGATTCCAAGTCATTTTGGATGTTGGATGGCGGAAGGGGGGGGGGGCTCGCTTAGTAAACAAATCTACAAAGCAGAAAACAGAAGCTGTTAGCAAACCGACTGAAGGGTGGCTCGCAGCTTTACTGTCATAGAAACGAGTGCAGGGACAAACACACTCTGTAGCTGGCCGACATGAGGAACTCCCCAGTCAAAACACCAATTTCATGTCTTGTCGAGTCTAATTTGCTGCATAGCAAACTGTGGGGAAGAGATGTTTGGGGAAAAGACCTGGGATGGAAAGAAGCTATTTTTACATAAGTGGAGCACTTAAGTTTGAAAATACAATACGGCTCTTTTTTTTTTTTCATTCCCTTACTTTTCATACACGCCTGTGCTCTGGATGTTGTTATACATTTGCCCTCCTCTCTGTCTGCATATCAACTTATCTATACGAATCCACATAACCTGATTATTTCTGTATGCATCTCTATATATCTGCTGTCTCTTATTTCACTTTATAAATAACAACATGTCTACTGTACAGGCCTTACATCTTATGATGTAAAACTAGTGCTGAACCCTCACACACATCTGCTTAAAATACTGTATATTAAAAACATATTTTATATTATTTCCCATCATGTTGCCTTGTAGTTCTTCAGTGAATTATCTTGAATAGTATTTCTTTTAATGTGCAAAAAGATCCTGTTCTCTGCAGCCGACACCAAAAATTCTCAAATCTGATTGGCTGGAATGTGTGGATCAACTTTCAGTAACCTCACAGTATAACCACACAGGTGTTTAACTGCAGGTCTACATTAAAGCACAAACAACAGGAATTCTAAGGCTCAGGAACTATAAATCTACAACAGAAAAGTGACATAAAAGATTAGTTGCAAAGTAAATGAGTAAGTGATATTTTCAAGCTTGCTTGCATATGGCATTTGTTTGGCCAATGGACATGGTATAAACTGTATTGGAACATACAAGTCGTCACTCCTCAATGAACTGGTAGAAAAGATTTTCACAGTTCTTGAGTGATCCCCAGATGCTTGTATGGTGAATATATCAAATTATGGAGCCAACACATGAGTTTTGTATTATGAGTTTGTCCACTCTGATGTATTGTGCTTATAGAGCAACCGACAGCATACACGTAATGCACGTATTGGAGCCTCTTGGAACTGAAGTTAAGGGAAAAAGTGTGGAAGACTAATGACAGTGAGAACATTGTGTTGTAATTGTTGTACAGTAGAATGAAATAAAGAAATTAAGGCTTTGCCTAGTTAGTAAATAACTTAATTTATCCTTTATTTCACAAGGGAGGGACACACTGATTTCTGCTATGAGATGTGTAGATGTGTGCATGTATATGTGTGTGTGTGTGTGTGTGTGTGTGTGTGTGGGCCATGACTTGACAGCAAAACACACATTCCAATCCTCTCCTCAAATGTCCATATGAGGTAACTTGAGCTCTGCGTACAGGTGCAGCGTGCAAGGTGTTTTGCCTCCCTCTCTGAAAACACACACTAGTACACACAAATTTGACACGGTCTAAAGTGATTTTAAACCCCTTACATTCTGCACATGCCTTCTTTCATTTTTTTTCCCTTTCCCACTGAAGCGCTGCTGGTGTCCATCTTCACACACACACACACACACACACAGGCTGACAGTTTATCCTACCTCCCACATGTGTGACAGGTGTCAGGCCCAGTGGGAGCATTTACGGCCCCTAAACCCTTGACATTTGACCTATGACCTTCTATACTCCTTCAACCCTGAGACACCTGCAGTGGTCAAAGAGACTCTCACAAGGTGAAGTGGAACCTGTCGTCTTGTGCTGCAACTGTGCTGCAAACCTTCACTCACTAAGAGCCTGGATTATGCTTTTATTTTGAAAGTTTTTATCCAAATAAATCTTTGTAATTTACTTCACTGATTTATATTCAGACAGCAATGATTAGTCAATTAATCGTTTAATTGAAGGAAAAGACTTATAACTGATAAATCAGTTAAGCAAAAATGCCACATATCTCCTGATTTACACTTCTCAGTGTGAGAATGTGCTGATTTTCTTTGTCTTATATGATGGTTAATGATGCATTTTTGAGTTTAGGACTGCTGGTTGGTCAAATTATGCATTATTAAGATTTGAATTTGGGCTCTGGGGAAGGGGCTTTTTTTTTTACAGACTAAACAAATAAATCAAGAAAAGAGCGGTCAGTTTAAAACCGAAAATGATCCTTAGTTGCAGTCAAAATGTATAATGATTAAAAAATATTTAGATATATACATATAGTTAAAATAAAATCAAATGAGAGAAGGGCTGAATGTTTCTGAAATCCTATATCATAAATACAGATAAAATGAAATGTAAATTAAGTTAGAAATGTTTAAACTCAGCTCATGATAATGAAATTGTAATTTATCTTGTTTCTTTAATCAAGCTCCTTTAACATCATTTTATGTTTAATTAATATTTGGACATCCAGTCACAGAGCTGCATCCTTGATGACTTGAGTGAAAGAAATAGCAGGAGAAGAAAATGGAATTGGAAATAAAAACATATTTTAGTTGTGTTGTGTATTTGACAATACCATATTTTATTACATGCCATGACAATCATCGTATATCATCATTTATTTCAGAATTCTTATTTAATTTTGACCACTTCAGGTCTCATCACACTGCTTCTATATTTAGCAGACTAAGAGAAAAAGCTAAATTTGGACAATTTTCTTTTATTAAACATACAGTTTTCAGTATTAGTCATAATGCCTTGTGTGACACACAAGGTAATTCTAGGTAATGTAGTAATTTTGCCCACTTTGAGTCTCCATATAAATCACATTTGCATATTTTGCAGCCAAAAAGAAGAAATTCGTACAAGTTTCATTCTTAAAACTTTTTTGCCATTGGGAAGTTTTGAGGTGGAAAAACTAAAAACAACATACAGTATATCATGCTTGGTTTTTTCTCTTTAAGAATCAGGATATGATTATTAATCGGGATATTATAATTGCACAAGATAAAGTGATTTGTTATGCATGAAAAGTTTTACAGTCAAACAATCACTTCACGCTCCCATTCATTTCTCAACTGAAAAGCTGAGGTAAAAACACCTAAGTGCTTGTTTCTGTTACATGAGACTGCTGACGTGTTTATGCATCGTACAGACAATCCGAGGTCTTTATCAACTGATCAGACATTAACATGCATACAGTGCAAAAACAGACACAGTGCCACATTTTAATGAAAACATCTACATCAAGCAGCTGTTTGCTGTATGTAAAGAGGGACAATTACTGTATGTGTTTTCCGTTTGATTGCAAAACGGGTGAAACTTAATTAAAATTCACAATGATTAGCATATGCATTGTGTGTGTGTGGGTGTGTGGGTGTGTGGGTGTGTGTGTGCACTGGAGAGTCAGACACAGAGCACACCCCCCTTTCTATTTCCTCACTCAGGGCTCCCCAGTGTGTTGGCTGTGAAGTGAGTTTAAAGGGGATAAACACCCCCTTTAACTCTCCCCTCATTTCCTCCACAGCCTCCTTAAGTTAATCTCAACACACACACATGCCTAGACGCACATGGCTGGCTGGAAGCTGACCCTTGACCTGGACAGATTTCACGGATTATCCCTTTTTTGTCCAAGCATTGCCTTTCTGATCCACTACTTTGCCTTCATGTTAAAAGGACGCCCCCTTTCCTCTCCTTCCCTTTCTTGTCTGTCTATGCTTTACCTGGATTCCCAGGGTTTGTAACCAACAGCAATGTTTTTCTTAGTTATACAAGCACAGGATGGTGGAAAAGAGGGATTGAGGATGGAGAAAAGAAAGAAGAATGAAATGCAGAGGACAAACAGACAAACAACACATAACTGTTACAACATATAACATATAACCATTTTCACATTTAAAGAGAAAATAACTTAACACTTGTTGAGGGGTGGACATGTTTTCTAGTACAAGGAGGACTGAAAGAAGAAGTAAGGAATAACAGGAGTTGAGACAAAGAGACAGAAAGCTCTTGATGTAGTACTGAAAGGGAGGAGGCCCAAATGAGAAGAGAAAAGAGACAGAGAGAGAAAGAGAAAATGAAATGAAGACAGGGATTTAGTGGGGAGGGAGGGGTAAGTTAAATGCTGAACCCCCCCCCCCCCCCCCCCCCCCCAACCTTTGAAGTGAACAGATTGCTTCCAGGGCAGAGGGGAAAGCCATTTACCCACCATATATTCATGTCCCTGGTTAAACAGCGGACTTAGGAAGAAGAATAGAGATTAGCTGCACTCTCAGCATCTCATTACATCCTAAAGGAAGCCATTCAAGAGGGCTTTAAAAGCTGTTTTCCACAATACACCCTTTCACTGAGCAAAAAAACAGACACATAAATCTAAATTTTTGTTTCAGTCATGAAGCATGAAATCAGAAACATTTGCTGCTATGTGATATTTTAAGCAGCAGCAACATGGCTACACCCAAACAACAACCTGAGAGCTGCAAACAGCAGCGGTGTGAGTGACAGAAAAGCTAATAGGAGCTTGTTGCCTGTCAATCAATGAAAAAAAATTACATTGTGTCCCTCTTTGACCCTCCCCTCATAGTGTGAGTGACACTTTGATTGGACAAGGCACTTTAAATATAACATCTAATAGGGCCTTGTACCCTGTCAGTCACAGGAGCAGAGCCTGTCTGTTCGGCTTTACTGCCTCCTCCACACACACACACACACACACACACACACACCGTCACACAGTACTCATGGGACCATAACACACTGCAAAATAGGCTTATAGTACACAGGCTTTGGCTACCATTTTTAATCCAGTAGTGACCAGCTACAAAGGACTACAAAGCTAATTCTGCATATAACATAATGTATTACATGTGAATTAAGTGGACCAGTCTAGTAGGGGGTGTAATGATTCTGAGACCAAAACTGTGATACAAACGTCCACAATCTCGTTTTCTTGATACAGGAAGAAAATTATTATTCTATTTGAAGTAAGAGCAAGCTGTGTATTTTGAAAACATTACACATTACACCTATTATACCATCTTCCAGCTGTATGGGTCATGTGACGATTTTGGCCCAATTATGATCAAGTGGTAATGCCTGTGGGAAAAGTTAGGCTAGTTTAATTAGCTCATGAAAAACAATAACCCTGAGATTGCAGATTCCCCCTGCAGGCACATTCAAGTCAGCGGTGTGACCTCAAAAATTGAGGTCTGAATCGAACCGTGGATTTGGAGAATCGTCACACAGAGCTAATAATCAGACAGCTGTGGCCGTTAACTAAAGTATTTCTGTTATACTTGGCAGAACAACATGAAAAAGTCAGAAAAAAGAGGAGTGCATGAAGTGGACAATCTGCTTGGTCACAAATATCTGCACATTTTCAGATGATGAAATTTACATTATGAGTAAACCATGAATTTGTCTTAAACCCCATCCAAACCTTCCACATTCACACCGACTTTCTTTCTCAGATACTATAGGACACTGTACAAAGATTTAAGGAAACAAGCAGGTAATGCAATTTTCTAATGCTATGTCTAGATATTCAGGCATAAACCATTAGAAATCAGAAATTGCTGCACTGTGGCAGAAAAAATGATCAATGATCAGGACACCTATATGATGATAACTGCATGAGGGTGTGTTATGTGGTTCGGTATGTGGCTTTGAGAAATGCAAAATACATCCTTTCTTCCTTAGTTTTTATGATATAAGTTTGATATCAAATCAAATACCAAGGTTACTAATAAAAGACGGTCCCTGATTTAGTGATTCTTATATAACATTTGCTAAAAGAACACAGAGGACAGGAGATGCAAAAGGTTTTCCAAGAGTTTTGGCTCAGTGAGAGACATAAAATACAGTTTTCAATTATATTTTATGAAATTATAAACTGCAGATAAAAACCAAGAGAATTAATTTAGCGAGGAAAGAACATGTCCATAAAAACATGCCAACCTTTAAGTGCACAAGTTTCCGATTTAAGCCAAACACAAAACTAATGTAATCAGGCACCACAGATGTTATGAGGGCATACGTGTGTGTGCGTATGTGTGTGTGTGTGTGTGTGTGTGTTTGTGTGCACTGTATAGGAAACAGCACAATAAAACAAAACACAAAACAGACCGGAACATCAAACTACTGGCCGGCCTTAAAAAGATGAATGTGTCCTTTGTTGCTTAATCTAAAGTGAACTCTATGTGCTATTCAGGAGAGTGTGTGTGTGTGTGTGCACGCGCACACGTCCGCGCACTATTGTGAAGTCCCCTGTGCTTTGACAAGAGGTTAGCAGCGCTAAAATAAACCTCAAGTGAACTGTTTGTCTGATTTTCCCATCAAAATAATGAAACGTGATCAGGTTTCGCTGCGCTGTGCCAGGGAGCGTCCAGGGTCCACAACTGTCAAGGCGGACTTCAAAGACATGTGGCCCTTCTGCACTTCGCCTGCTCTGGCCTCGCTGACTGGCTGGATGACATTCCTGGGTTGTTTCTGCTGTTTTTTCTTTTTTTTTTTCCTTTTGTGCCCTGACATCCAGCCTGTAGCTCTCAAGAGCAAAATTACAGCAGATATTTAAGGGGGGGCATTGTCTGAGTCAGAGGAATGAAAGCAAGAGAGCGTTCAGAAGGTGACTCAGAACGTTTGCAAAGACGAAGCAGAGATCACTGAGACTAGAATATGTGGTACCTGTTCATGCCATTAATGGCAAACAGGAGCTGAACATAACAGGAAGAGTAACAAATAGATAACAAATTACTTCCAACATGGCTGTCCTCTTCAGTAACACTAAACAGAGAACAAACACGTGCAGCAACAGAGAGGAGCCAGAACAATTAGTAACATCCTCTTTGCAACAGGAGATGGGGGATTATGTAAAATGTGGTCTTAATTTTAAGAAACACTACCACTAACAGCAGCACTGGTATGAGATAAAGGCTACCAGTTGTCACAACCGTGAACCCTTTTGTTTACAGTAATTATACCGAGCATTGCTGCCAACTGGAAATGAAGCTACGACTGCTAAAGTAACTACATCGCATTAGCTGTGTCATGTAGTGACTGTAACCACAGTGTTTGCCTATTCTACACACTTCAAGTATTTACTGATTACACCAGTTTCCAAGTTGGACGTCGCTTCTGTCCAATTTAATTTCCAAGTGCACAGACACAAAAAGCACAACAAATAACTGAGTAGTGAACATGTTGCTAAATATCTGACAAAGCCTTGGTAAAATCAGCAAGGAGGGGCGTTTTAGAGAGGTGATAAAGCCCCACTATATTTCATGTCAACACGTGAATATAGTTTTCAGCAGTTGACAAATCATCAGACACTATCTGGATTATCCCAGTGTGGTAAACCCAAAAATTTGGTGGTTTAAGCATGTTCAAATAAGAATTATCTATGAACACTGTGTCAACAATCACTGAAAAAGTATGGCCAATGCATACACACACTACATACAGCCACAAACATACATACACACATATACTAGGAGCTTGTTGGCCTTACAGAGGACAGACTGATGAAGTGTGATGTACTGCAGAGTACTCATTTGCAGTGCTGGGTGGCCTGCGGCCTGTGGCATCACTACTGTCCCTTTCATTTAGAAGTGCCTGGAATGGTGTGGGTGGATGAGTGTACATCTCTGTATCTCTGCATGTATTTGTGTGTCTGCCCTTGTGTGTCTGTGTGTGTGTGTGTGTGTGTGTGTGTGTGTGTGTGTGTGAGTGGTGGACTGAGCAGAAGGCCAAATGAAAGGAAATCACAGTAATCAGAGTTGACGCAGACTTTTCTGAGAAGATAAAGGACAAAGATACAGGCCTGGACCTGATTGTCAGCTTCTTGTAATCACTCTCATACGAGACCAAGACAGAGAGACCGACCGACTGAATGACTGACACACATACAAATAGCAAAAGACAAGACGTGTATTGAACAAAAGTGTACTCTTCAAATCTGCTCTTAAATCTGGTTGCGATATGAAGATACATATCGCTTTACATTCCTTGGGTCATCAAATGCAGCAGCCTGCAATCACTGGCGTGGGTTACTGGCAGACCATCCTAAAATACTGGGAAGAAAAATGGCAGGATGGCTCTGTGGTTAAAAAAACTATCATTCAACCAGAGATTGTGGGTTCAAGCCCCATTCATTGTCAGAGGGTATACATCCAGCAGAGGTGTCCTTGAGTAAGACATTGAAATTCAACCAGAATGCTAGAACACTGATATTGGACAATCCTTCAAAATCCCTGATTACAAATGACAATATTTCTGAGCATCCATCCATCATTTAAATTATTTATTTCCACAGTACAATGATAACTGCAGTACAGTTAAGCTACACTTAAGGCTTGGCTAGAGTTAGGGAAAGAAAATGACCATATAGGTCATCTATGCGAGCAGCTTCCAAGCCATAGTTACGTTTTACTGTGAGGCGGCCTCTAGTGGCCGTAATAATTATGTCAGGAGCAAAGGAAGAAGTTAGGTGAAGTAGTAAAGTGACAAAGTCTTCCATAGGAGGAGGTTGGAGTGGATGAATGGCTCAACAAAACACTCAAACACTCAATTACTTAGCAAATTAGTGGTGCGTTTTCCAGCTAAAGTTGTTAATCAACTAGCCCTGAGAAAGTGGTTATGTCACCATATTCCTAGAACCAAATATTTTGCAAAGATGCAGATGACTTTATCTATGTGACTCAGGCTCAGTGGAGAATGGATTCATGTCACCCTTCCAGATAAAGTCAGCAAATATTTCCAACATCATAGGGAATTTAAGATTGATTCTTTGGCATTATACTTTTGTGTAATCCAATGCTGTATCTGAATGTTTTTGTTTCACTCTAATAGTTCAAGAGCCAAAACTCTATACTTGCCATCAGGTGTGGCTCATGAACCATCAGAGAGGAACAAAAATATGGGGGAGGATGACAGCTTACCAAAATTTAGTACATCAGGTTTTGATTTAAGGGCCAAGTCACTACAGATAATGGACCAAACCATTTTCTGGACAGTCACAACAGAAATTTGGAAAAACAAGACTATAAATGTTGTCTGTAAAAACTCATATTTCATTTCACTGTAAGGTTTAACAATTGACTAGGCAATCAGATGGCCATCAGAATGCATTTAAATCTGGCACTGTATCATTTATCCTTTAATATTTTATTTGAGGACTCCACAACTGATACTACAGGAGGTTTAAAACTCCCCTCTGAAACTTTCTGGTCTCAAAAGTACCTGCCAAGTTATTGTTTCAGGGAGAAACACGATCTTAATTCTGTCTAGGCATCACTTGGCCAGCTACAATAGAAAAGACAGTTTTTGTCTTATTGGCTATAGAAAACTCATGAGAATGAGCAAGACTTTTTTCCCTGTTTCACTTTAGTGAAATACTGGTTGTTGCAAAACAACATGCTAACAGCTGGTTTTATTAAGTTTATTTGCCCTTTTTGTGCTTAAGAACAGGAGGCATGGTACCAAAATGGAGCCATCTATGTACTTTTAAAACTAAGACCCTCTAAATTCCTTCTCAAGTCCATGACTCTCATAGCAAAAAATACTGCTATAGAACAGCTCCAAAAGACATTGAATGCTGTACTTTAGGTCATAATTTCCCCTAAAATGGACATATCCTGTGTCAGAACTGAAAACATCATATATCTAAAAGCATTGTTAAATCTGCAGTCTGGCCATGATCTTGTTTCACAGCTCATGGGAACCAGACAGTAGCTGTAAGAGGACAGCAGTCCCCCATAGAGAGGGACAGGAATCTGAAAGGAGCATTTCAGGAAACCTGAGAGCGGTCATTGAACTTTTGAGCAATGCCGATGTCAGCCTTTATGGCCTTTAGAGATCATAAAATGTATACTGTATACAGTTTGTGCTGCAATGCAGTTTTAAACTCCAGTAGAAAGAAGGAAAGAGCTCCAAACTCCCACCCATGACAAAAACAAATCAAAATAGACATGTCATATGAAGTTATGAAAATTGATCCACTTGATGTGTTGCGTTGGCAAAATAAAACACTGATACACAAACATACTGTCTAGCTGATTTTCATCCTGGTATTTGCATGTACAATAGGCTAAAGAAATGAATGGCAATGGTTTGACATGCTGTAACTGGTCCAGTAGCATGTTTTTGTGTTTTGTGGACTTGTCCCTAGGGGATAGGGATTTTCAAAAAATCATGGTCAAACTAATTTGAACTGCTACACAATTCATTCAAGTTAATTCAAACAATCACAACCCATATAGCATACTACAACACCCTCACCTCTTACCCTTCAGTATAGACTAGATATTTTCCCAGGTGGTATCACACAACTTGCCCTCATATCCATCCTTAACACCACACTATCTTCTTAGTGAGGGCCACTTTTTACTTGTTTCTGGTAAGGGTCCTGTGGATAAATTTGACTAGGAGTAAGTGATCAGAAAAGGTTGTACAGTTGAGGTTGCCTCTGCAAACCACCACCTGGGTGGCAAGCCAGCATGTGAGACCTCAGACTTTTTGTCATAGAGAAAGGCAGCTGCTTTTTACAAAGTCAGCATTCAACATTATCTTTGTTCTCTTTGTGTTACAAAGGACTCCACCAACACTAAATTCCAAAGGAAATACATCAAATGTACTCTGTATGTATAATTTGTATGAATGTATTTGTAAGTCTTATAAAAATGTATTTGACAAATTGAATCATCAACAGTCATTTCTGTCTTCTGTATCACCTTTCTCATTACTGGTGTGGCTGTTTTTAAGCTGATGTAAGCCAGCTGGTTTTAAGACACGAGTGCCTGATGGCATGTACTGATAACAGTTCACACATCTCCTCTTCTGTCAATTCACTTGCAGCAAAATGCAGTAGCATCCACGTGGGAAAGTATGAGGTGGTTATAGTTAGTGCTGCACACTGTCACCTCAGTGGACAGATTTCATCTGACTGAATGTTTTTGTAGTATGAAAATGTGTGAAAAGAGCAGCGAGCTTGTTTACAGACACAGATCTCAGATCAAAACGTTTGGGGGTAAGAGAGGCAGTAGGTGAATTATTTTTATACTATTTTTCAACACCAATAAAAGCACAGAATTCTACTTTGTTTATTTGTGTATGATGATTTTTGGGACACTGTTTCTGTTTTTCTTGACACAGACACACACACACATCCATTCTTACATATTCACACACTCTATGTAGGATGGAGCATCCTTTCAACCACAGGAGCGTCGAGATAAATAAAGCAATCTAAAGCTGGTCTCTGGGCTCAGCGCAGAGAGTTACAGTGAACGTGAAAGAATGCAGATGTCAACATCTCAAACTGGCCACAAATTGGTAGTTGTGACACTACTGAGGTTTCAATTCCCCCTCTCCCATGCTCCTCTTCTTCTTCATCTCCTCCTGGGACCCCTCCCCTCACTTTGCCCACAGTGAGAAATTAAAAATGAAAGGCAATTACTGTGTTATCTGTGTCAATATCAGGACAGAAACCTATATGCTGTTAATGTTTTTGCCATTGGTTTGTCACCCAGACTAACCAAATGTAGTAAAAGGTTATCAGTCAAGTCGAAAATAAAGCTGCATACATTACAAAAATAATGACACAGAACACCAGTCTTTTCAGCTTCAGCTAACTTTTGTCGTAAAAGTTATACACCAGTCAGCGTATGTAATGTGAATAGTTCATATCCTGTCTTGTATACTGCTGCAGCATTAATGTATAAACTCTCTCAGCAAACTAATGGTAACAAAGTTAACTAGCTAACAGGATTTGAAGTTCACAGACACCATATTTCTGTCTTCCTAACATTAGCTTCATCTAAAAGCATGTCTCTTGTCTACATTAAGGATTTAAATTTTTGAAAAAAGGACTGAATTTTTTTGTGTTATCTTTCAATTTGTCTGACTTACTTTGTCAAAAAAATAAATAAAATTGGTGGAAAAAAATAAAAATGTTTTACTTATTCTAACCAACTGAAATAAGACATTTTAATGATTAAACTAACAAAATTATTTATGTATTTAGCTTTATAATTTGTCAGTTTTGGTCCTCCATAATTTTTGCTGGTAAAATTAGCTTAGTTAGGCTTCCTGGTGTAGCCTCAGTTAGAAAAACAACCATGGATCTCAAAACAGTCAACTCTGAGGTTCAAATGAGGATACGACCGGGAAGTGTGTCCAGGGACATGAGCCACCCATCTCACAAGGGCTGTTTGCATCTGTCATTCTTAAGAAAAAACGGCCTCTGGACATTCGTGGGGAAATTTGGCACAGCGAAAATACACAGAAAAGATGCTGCAGGGGTGGGGGAGAGGGGGGAGATGAAAAAGAGAAAGAAAATGTCACAGGCTGAAATAAGACAGTGTGGCCTGTTTTGACACTTAATGTCAAACATGCTAGCAATCAGCGTTCGATCAGTGTGGCGCGCTGAGGACTCTGACGATCTGTGGCTTTGCAAAGCAGCAAGGGAGCGGAGAAAAAAGAAGTGATGAAAAGATGAAGGGGGGGACAGTGAAGGAGAAACTCCATCATCGAGACACTGAAACACTGAAGCACTGATTTACTTTACTTTATTGCAAAATTGCCCATGTCCTAAAATCTCCCCCGCAAAATGAGGTCTATTACAGGTCAAAATGAATAAACAGGAACACTAAATGAATACTAATCTGTTAGTCTATTCTTATAGTGAACATAATTCAATTTGTCACCTTACACACTGGCAGTAGGTGGAATTCCCCTGGCGAGCCATAAGAGCAAACACTGAATTGAAACCAGGAGGAAGAGAGACACAATAAGAAATAGAGTAATGTCTATCAACAGGGGATCAATGTGGAGAAAGACAAGGCTCTGAGATTTATTTGGCAGGATTTGCCATTTGGAGTGTATTAACAAACAGTGCTTTACTCTCTACAATGTCTTCTTCTAAAAAAAGCAATGGACGGTTGGGCGAAACTGCCTGGAGTAGGAATGCAAGTCTGATCTCAGCAGAAAAACTCTAAATGACTCTGTGTAAACCACAGATAAAAATCTATATAGTAGTTTTGTGTAGCCCCTCCTCATGTTAGTTGTCTTGTGCATTTGATTGTTTATTGTTACTGATTGTTGGTTGAGTATGTGTGATATTTAATATATCAAGTAAACGAAAAGAAAATAACAAGCAGACCTGGCACTGTTATTAAAGGTACAAATAGTGCAAGAATACTCTATTATGAGTAAAAGTATATTCAAACTTAAGTGAACATACAGAAATAACATCAGATAAACATACTTTAAGTATCAAAAGCAAATGTACTCATCCAGACCTGTAGTTTAAGTTGTAACCATGCATTATATTTGATCAGATTTTATATATACAAAATCTTAACCTGTAAATACACCAGTCAAATAAATGTAATGAGGTAAAAACATACAGTATTTTCCTCTGAAATGTTGTTTAGTAGAAGAATAAGTAGCATAAAATGGAGATTCTCAAGTAAACTACAAGTACTAGAGTAAATGTATTTAGTTACTTTCCACCACTGGTGGCAGATGTTTCAGACAGGTACAGCTAGAAATCCTTTATTTTGAAAAATTTAAAAACTAATGCTAACTGCTAATCATTCCTATCATATCAAAGCCATGTGTAAATATATCAGCTACTACTACTGCCTTAACTAAAGCTGAAGTCTATGAGTTTCTCAAAGCTTATTATTGTTGGTAATGTTTCTGTTTATTTTGGTTTCAGTTGATGCTGGTCATAAATCATGCACTCTGAGGACAAATGTAAAGTATGTAAACGCCCATTTAATATTTTCCACACGACCATGGGGCTGAAGTGTATGACACATAAGCTGTCACACATAGAAAAAGTTTATGGTTCCGCTTAGACAGATACTTACATATGCATACTTGCTACAGCATCACTCATACATTGTCAAAAATAAGTCTCATCTTGAGTCAAGAAATCAGAGTGTGATTTTTTTTTTTTTTAACAATGTGGTGAGATGATTATAATAGTTTCCCATATTTTCAGTAACTAGGCAGAGCATTCCCATATTTTCAGTAACTAGGCAGAGCATCGTGCATATGAAAAATCAACTCCCTCCCCTGGCTGATGTGTTGAAAAATACTATTGTCAGGCTGTATACAGTATACCAAAGCCCTGTGTGCAGAATATTTAACCTCATCATTCTCAAATTAATTTCGAAGGCTTAGTGGAATGGCTGTAGAAAAGCTTTGAGACAGCTCGTGTAAAATATTGCCGCTAAGAGACTCGGATGGGAGGAGGTGGGGTGCAGGGGGCACAGAACTCATCAAGTTTCAAATTCCACTGGTAGTCGCTTAAATTAAATGACTTGTTAAGGTGAATTTTTTGGCACGTAGGCAGACATATCTCGATGTACGGACATACATGATGTTGTCTGATGACATATGCAGAAACACAGATGTACACACACACGCACACACACACACACACCACACATTGGTAGCCCTGGAAGGTGTACAATAAACTGTCAAATGTCACCAGCTACTCTACACCATGACACTGAGACATGTCTGCATAATAAAATAAAATGACTCGATTGCAGCCTGTGGTAAGGCTCCTCACAGTAAAATTAAAAATAGATAAGGAAGAGCATCAGGGCTAATGATTGATAACTTGCACACTGGCTCATTACACTTGTCTCACAGTGTCAAAAAAGCTTCTAAACTATTTGGTATGATTTACATTTAAAGAGAAACAAGAATACAGTGGCCACTACAGCTAGAAATGACAATTATGTGATAATGCTAGATGCTAAACTCCTGGTTTTTAGGGAGTGGAAAAGAGTCTTAAAGGTGTAAGTTTTTGCTATCGCTACATAACCAGCAAGGTTAGAATACATCCTCTAGGGAGCACTACTTCTTCATCCTCTCATGTTGAACCAAGGATTCAAGAATTACCTCTGCAAGACGATACATGGACGTCTTTGACATAACATTAAAACGATCATTTCTTCATATTCTGTTAATAATTTTACTTAATGTTTGAACGTTTGAAACTTAAAAGTTACACATAGCACCTTTAAACATTTAAAGAACTGACGTTAATCATTTTGTGTGAATTTTGTGTGAGGAGGCAACTTGAGTCCAGTATGGGAATGGCAGACTCTGCCACTACAACAAAAAAGTAATTACTGAGGGTAAATACACTGAATGGCTATTGCATAAAAAATGCAGAGAATGAATGTTATCAAACATGGGGTTTGATTTAATGAAAATCTTAAGAGCTCTAACTTTATTTGCCATATAAAATGTTTCATATCTTTATAAGCACTGCATTAATTGGAAGAGAGGATATAACGAGTGTTTGGAAGCCTACCAGGCTTTAGTCTGCATCTTCTAATTTTATCCACGTGGTTGCTGCAGTTTAGGGGTTATTAATATTTTACTGGAGTGCAGAGTGATAAACAAGATGGAAAGTATATCTTTTAGAGCCTGACAAAACAAGTCAACCACACCTCAGTGAGGTCAAATATTTCAACTCATGTCAAAGAGATATTTTTACCTGCGTCTGGTTCCGCTTCCTTTAGGAATTTGAGAAGGGAAAAAAAGAAGCAGTTGTGGCAGTTATTTTGATATAGCATTTTGGGTAGAAACATAACTTAACATGTCTCAAATGCAAACAGACACATGCCCACACATGTGTAGTGTAAACTGCATACAGCTGACTGATGACTAAATCAGTTTCAAAAGAGGGAGAGATGTAAAGAGAGAGGACTTCATTCCCATAAACGAGCAGGCATTAATTTTATCAATATGCTTTGAGGAGCCTGACAAGCACGGCTTTTACAGAAGATAGCTTAACACACACACACACACACAACCTTTCCAAATGAAGGTTTAACGAGGGAGACGTGGGTAGGAGAGTGAGTGAGATGATGGTTGTAATGTCAGAGACAGTCTGTCCCACATGGTTCCCATAAGTGTGTGTGTGTGTATGTGTGTGTTTCTGTGTGTCTTTGTGCATGTTATTGTGTGTGTGTTGCATTAGCAAGATGCAACTTTAAATCATCATCATGTTTCAGAATGGATGAAGTTTGGGGGGTCGGAGGGAGAGACGGGGGAGGGGCAGTAGATATTTAGACGCCAGTGCACACACGCACACACACACATATACACGCAAAACCCCTAAACAGATGCACCCACACACACGCACACACACAGCAGTCAAGTACATCTTGATCGCGCTGTCAGCGATCAGTGCCAGCACCCTCATCTCTCCGTCCAAGTCCATATTTCACTCTCACCCTGTCCAACAGCACACACAGACACACACGCACACACATGTATTTATCCACAAATATGCGCACACGCACACACACACACACATACACGCACCATTTCTGTAAAACAGCTCTGAATGGGTCACATGTTACAGTGATCTGTCCTGCTGATGATCTGTCTGAACACATGGAGGATCATAGTAAACACACACACACATCATTAATAAGTGGATAAACAGGAATGAATGCAGTACAGCCTCACATGCTGGACATTCTACTGTTTTACTTTGTCTATATATAATCACCTTTACAGAGAGAAACTATACTTTCCCTGTGTGGTCGTGTAATAAGAAAACAATGTAGCCATTGCTACCATGACCTCCACCAACAGAAACTCAGGCTTCAGCGTCATCATCATCAACAGAAAACAGAAGGAAATAAAAGATTAATCACTCACAGGAAGGTAAAGATATTAAAAAGTAAAGTAAGCCAAAGCCAGATTGAACTTTCCAGAAGAAATACTCTCCAAAATGAGATGGACTGTGGGGAGATGCTGATGTGGCTCTTTGTTTTGCTATCATTTATTAGCTGCAGGCTTTATTCTGTGTGGCTGCACAGTTGTGATTTGTTTGGGCCCAAACATTTCTCTGGGAAAAAAAAAGTAGCTACCGAAGCAAAGGCACCTTACTGCCAAAGCTTTTTCTTTCAAATTGAAATTCTGACAAATGCTGATGAGTTATGCTTTGTTTATCCAGATACACTTCTGTGATCTGATGCAATGGTTGTTTCTTTTACACTCAACTAAGGACGTTAAATATCTGTGCACTTTGAACAGCATGGCCTTACAAATGAAAGCACAGGTATGCTGACGCCTTCTAGGTGTCAGTCATGACTATATGACTTTTTCATGTAAGTCAGAGTGATGAGTGTGATAGAGAACTTGAGTTATGAATCGAGTGGCGCTGTGGTGTCTGCGGTAGTGTGGTAATGGCAGCAGCATCTCCATGATCCAGTATGGATAGTATAGTGGATTATAATCATAGTCTTTCTGCTTTGAACAGAAAATAAGCTGTGTTCCAGTATAGTAATTCAATTTGAATTTTTGGTTTTTAAGCAAAATGTTCCAACCAACTTTGTAAGTAACACATGATGTATAGTTTGTTGATCCATGCACTGGTACATGTGAAAAGATGGTCATAAGTACAGTTTATGTGCATTCAAATACCACATCAGGTGGGAAAACAACAGTACCAAACACAGAAGCAGACTGTTATTTAGAATATGTAGTGTTGGTGGATCACAAACCAACTAGGAGTGCACCTACTAAAGCAGCTTAATTTTGTTTAATCATTTATTAAAATATTATGACCAGTGGTTTCAAAAGCCTGAGACTGATCTACAAAGAGTGTAGCACAATGTTGATCTAGCAAGCAAATTAACAACTACTGATTTATATAATATACTATATATCCTGATTCCAGTGGTTTAAGAGAAAGTCTGTGAACCAACCCAGAAGAACCCACGTTCATGTTGTATGTTAAATCATGCATTTAAGTATGTTAATGACTCCGTGTGCTTGAGCAAGATACTAAATGCGTGCCCCAGGGCTGCTGCTGTAGCTGACTCTGACCTCTAACCTTGCAGTTCAAGAGGAGCACAAGATAAGAGAATCCTTCCAGTCAGTTAATTAGTAAGCTAACCTTTCCTCAGATAGAGGAAATCTGTATGCTCTTGTGTCAGTGTCAGGGTCTGCACATAGTTGAAGCCGTATGAGCTGCGCGCTGAGCTACATGTCAGTTTGTGTTGACCTATTCCTGCTTCAGGCCACTTCTACCCCATAATTAAGTGAATTATCTCACAGAGGACAGTGCCATACATTCCTTCTGGCGGGCAGAAGGCTGCTGGCTGCTGAAGAAGCTGCCCTGACAAAATGGCCTCTCTGTACATAGATAATGAGGCAAGGGCCTGACAGGTGGGCCTTGATTAGGAAGGAAGGTCCTTTGGTGGGCGGGGACGTAGCTCGCACACGCACACACACACATATAGAGCTCACCCAGTCTGCCCCATTGCGGTAAACACACTCATCAGAGCGGAGGCTGTCCCTGGAGAGGGAGAGCATGTTTGACATCATTAATTGGCTTTTTCAGTGCAAGGAGTCAGGGAGATGAAAAGCTTTATCAAGCTGAAATAATTAATTTTGCCTTCACCACCCTGAATTTGCTGACACTTCACTTCTCTCAGAAAAAGAAGAAGGGGGAAAATGACTACTTTTTTTCCTTCTCTGTCCTTTCTCTTGATTCAATCCCTCTATTAGCTTTTTTTTTTTTTGCTCAGGCTTGAGGAGTCATACTAACGGAGGTAATCTGCGTTTTGTATTAAAATACAATTAAATGGAGATTTAATTAACTTGAACCTGTATGAAAGGGGAAAAGGTTAGCTTTATCTCAGCCACTTACAAAGGCCATAGATTAGAGGGCCACACTATGTGCCCAGTGCACCGTACATATTATTTCCAATTAATTCTAAATTACACAGAAAATTATAGGGGTTTGATAATGCACCATCAGAAGGACTAAAACTTTAATCACTTTGACTATCTAACATAGCTTTGGTCGGATAATTAGTTTAATTAAGCTCTTTGAAAGGCACCCACACACTGAAGCAGTAAAAGTTTCTACTACACCTGAAGTTTAACAATGTGGCCGAGATGTAAGTTGAATTAGAGGGGAGGAAGTGGGCAGGCCCGTCCAATCCCAGTAAGAATACAATGTGTTTGAAAGACAGCTAAAACCTTTCAGATCATTTAGCTCCAGTAAGTTCAATTCTTATCTCAGTTGTGCTGACCGTCTAAAGCAGGGTACACACTAAAAGATAATCGGGCCAATTATCAGTCTGAATCCCCACTCACGATCAAAGTTGGCAAAGACACGATTATCTGATCATTCTAAAGACCTTGCTGGATTCTCCTGTTGTGTGAGGTGTGTTAAGATTTTACCTCCCATTCTGCTCCAAAGACAATAAATATTAAACATCGAGGAGAGCCAAGCACACACTCTGTAGATTGTAACGTGAAGCGGGACAATAGCCAGTCAGGAAGCGAGCTGACTGAAGACGGAAGCACAACAAACAGGAGACACTGACTGTCTGACTTTGATTGTTGACATTATTTGTCGTCACGTGTGTGATCTCTCATATTTTCTAAATCAGATAAGATGTTTTAAATCTTTTAGCATGTGCCAGGCTTAAGCTGCTATAATTGATTTCAACATTGATTCTACTGCCTTTTATCGATTAACTGTAAGTTATATGTTAGAATCTGACTGCAATTATATAACTCCAAGGTATAAATGATTTATTATGGGGCAAAGAATGAGGTTGCCAAACAGTCCCACATAACCCACAGCATATATGACAATGATGTACATTGAAAATATCAGCTACTCATCACTACTGGTTAGCACAGCACGATTTCCTTGATACCAGAAATGATTTAGAGGAAAATTGATGTATTCAAGAAAGTACCTGTACAAAATACAGTTACAGTTTTTAAAATGATTTTCCATGTTGCTTCCACCTCCTCTAATGTTTAATAAGAACAATAATAATCATCATCATCATAACAGCAGCTCTCACGGCCCTCAAGGGCTCTTTGTGTATTTCCTCTCCTAGAGCAATTTTAAGGATATGAGGAGACTGAATAATAGAGTCAACTTGAAGCACGCACACAAACACACAAACACAAACGCACACAGTATTCTCCTTCTGGTAGGAGGGTTCTGCTTCACTTCCCATGTGGAGAAGCTACATATTAAACCAAATTCACGTGTGTTTCATATGAGTGTGTCTGTGTGTGTGTGTGTGTCAGTCTCTCTCCTCTTCAGTACATTAGGCTACTGCCTTGCGTCAGTGGCTCTCAGACATACACAATATTTACCCTTCTCATTCGTCACAGGCCTGCGCTGTTAGTCTGTTATTGTGCTCTGCGGCCTGCGTCTCCCACACTGTAAAAAAAAATAAATATGCTCTGCTATTAAAAATAAATTATTGACACCGCCTTTGCCTCAGCTCCAGTACAGTAGCTAAAAGACAAAAAGTCATACATTTGTCAATTACAATTACAATGACTACATTAATTAATTTATGTTTACTGTCATGCCAGTATTCTCAGTCTTTAAATAAGGTTATATCTGAAATGAGGAGGAAAGCTATGAAGGAAAACTACTGATTAAACAATTCATTCTATATACAGTACACAAAAGTGTTATTTGATTAAAGTTTATCAATTATTCATTCATATGAAGTGCTTGTATAAAGTTTTCCCCATGCTAAATGTAAAGTGGCTACTAAGTGAAATTATTTATTTATGCTCAGTATGTGTTCGCCAGCACTGGTGCTTTATTACTTTGAAACCACACAACAGCACGCAGCTATTTTAATTAAGACTAATTGTTTTCTTTATAGACACTCTAAGGAAAGCTAATTAAGTATAATACCACCAACATTTCCCGTAAGAGCGCAGACACTGGTTTATTCACAGTGGGATAGTATCTCTGAGTTATGCTTCGCCATGCGTTAAAGTTTCATACAACTCAGATTTTAAACACCTGAACAAATTCAACTTATACTTGAGGCTGAGAAAGTTATTTATTATAATTATGTGTTTTGTATATTTTCCCCAGAAAATGAGTAAAATGACTTAAAATTGCCACTTTCCACTCAAATCCCTGATGTGATATCCTTACTTTAAACTCACAACCTCATTAGAAAAGTTGCATATTTGACTTCAATAATCCAGGAAAAACTGACTCATGCTCCTTTTCTCACAACATTCCCTCTTCACATTCACAGTTACACACATTACCAGCAACCACAGTCTTCTACTGTTGCAGCTCCACTGGAGCCAGTGGGGTTAAGTGCATTGTAGGTTCAACCTTGACAGAAATTGTTAACAGAGGAAAAGAAGAGTTAACAATGAAGGATTCAATCCAGGAATCCCATTTAAATTGAAATGCAGTGTAGGTCCCGGTTCCCCTGAAGTACACAATGCTGATTCACTTTTCTGTCTGCCTCTGTAATCTTCTAATATGTTTAGAAACTACTTCTTACATGTGCTTAACATTTGCTTGGGAATCACTTTAATGTGCAAATGTGGAAATTGTTTGTGGTCTTCCAGAACGCTTAAAAGGAAGCTAATGTTTATTTAATGAGTTTTTAAGAGGAAATTCAGTCACACCCACGTCAGAAATGTAGTGGAACCAACTGGAAATCGCCAGTGTAAAAATTCGAAAAGTTAAAGCTCCAATCCGCACAGTTACACAAGTCCACATGGTCTGCATTCCCATCATGGTCTGTGTAGCGGAGTGTTCAGAGTCTGTATTCAAACGCAAACCATGTGGTTTCTCCTGCATGGACTGCAGCTGGTGTGTGGACCATGTGGGCATCACCAGAACAGATGCCGTGCACCAACGGTGGACTGGAGCTTTAAGATCTCAACTTGGATTCACAACTTGAGCTGATAACTGGCAGAGAAGAGAGACACGGCTATCTGTACTTTGCTACATTCATTATTATTAAGCATGATTTTAGCTGTAAGAGAGAGAAGTAAAGCCAGATGGCAGGTGTTAGAACAGTAAATACATTCACCAGCATGATACCACTCTCATTCACGTGTAGTAACTATGGAGCTTGAGCTGGGAATTGATTACACTACACTACACTTTACAGGTCCATTATGTCAAAAACATTTCTTGAAAGGCTCTAGAAAGGCTCAAAACCACTCTCACGTCTGTCCATTAAATATGAAGCTACTGCCAATAAGCAATTAGCTTAGCTTAGCACAGAAACTGTCAACAGGGGAAACAGCTTGATTTCACTGAAGGTAAGGAAATCTCTGAAGGTTAATGGTGCTATATGTAAGTTTTTGCAATTGCTACTTAGCCAACATTAACATTAACAGCTGTTTACTTATCAGTCCAGAAAAAATGTCTCCAGCAGTGGAAAGTGATGCCAATCTTAACTCTTGTTTTGCATTTATTTCTATCACTTCTTTTCTTCTACTGAAGTTAGTATGCTAACCAGCTAGCCCCTGCCTGTACCATCTCTTAATACCTCTTTGTGATGAGTCATTATAGCATTAAGCCTGCCCTCAGTCCAATATGAGGGGATGAAGTAGCACAGCCCTGAATGCATAACAGTGGCTGAAGCTGAAGTACGGAAACAGCTGTTCATGCTAATGTTGGCTATGTAGCGATAGCAAAAAGAACTGACAGATATGAGAGTGGTAATATTTTTTTTATTTAACTCAGCAAAAGCAAATAAAGAAAAAGTATAAAATATTCCTTTAAACGTTCATGGACTGCATATAGATACAACTGTGATTATCTTTAGCTGAATCAGCAACAGAGAAGAAGAAACAGTTGGTTGTGTTTGTTTCTGTATCAAAGTAAAAATTTAGATGAATTTAGGCTCAGCAGCTTGCAAGAAATAGCCCTATCCTCTGTGGACTCTGTGTCCACACTGGGTGACGGCTGCTAATTGAAAACGAAAAAATAATTACTGTCTTAAGAGTGATGGACGAGACACTGGGGACTCCACTGGGAAAGGGAAGTCTCAGTGGGAGTCAATGGGTCCACTGGGAATTTGTCTATTGTCCTTCAGTCAGCACCCAATGGGATCGACACACATTCACGCACATTTACTCCACATTTATTAGTTCATGTGCAGGTTTTAACCATACTTTTAGCTCAGCAAATACACAGACCTGCTTTTACATGCAATATCCAAACTTTAACTTTTAATTTTAACAGACCAACACAAACAAAGCTTAGTCTTTGGGGACCAGGACTGTAACCTCAGCAGGCTGGGTTGTGTGTACGAGTGGCGGCTCTGTGGTGCTGTCTGAGGAACAGTTGGTGCTCTCACTGTCCTCATCAGCAGATTTCAATTGGCAGTGCAGTCTAGCATGGAGACCCCTAATCCCAATCTCTCTGCAGGCTGTTATTTACATTTATTACCCTGCTAAGGAGGTGCAGCACATAAAACATGCACAAGGATACAGTTCTGCAACCACGGTCCAAAGCATGTGAATGTATGGAGAGGTAATACCAGAAACACCCTATGGTAGATAGGAGAGACTTGCACAAAATTCATACTTAAGTGATCGTTTGTCAGGTTAGTGGTGAACTGCGAACAAAACACAAATAGATTTTATGTGAATGGAGTGAGAAAAGCCTTCTCTCCATCCATCTTGCTCTGCAGACACTCGACCTGCCCCCTTTTCGCCTTTCAGCTGCAGACTTTAGCCCCACCTCTTATCTCCCATGTCAAACAAATCTGTCTGACACCGACAGATGAAATCGATGCACTAATGACAGATCCTGCACTGATGTTTTGCATTTAGTGTAACCATACTGTTTGGCACAATTTAAAACTGTTTTATGCCATTTCACAGCCTGGAAACAGTAATTTACATTTATTTATGTTTTTTTTAAATAGAGTTTGGCTTTGATTTTGTGTATTTCCTGTGCTGAGACTTGTACACGTCTGTAATGCAATGCGTCACTACCCAGAGAAAAAAAAATTCTCTTGGACACTTTTCTCTTTGCAGGTGATCTATAAGCTTGTTTTGGCCTCTACATCCACAGAGGTGTGGTGTGTTAGCTGTGAATTTAATTCCTTTTTCCAGGCAGAGCCTCAAGATAAATGCTCAGAAGAAAGAGAAAGAGAAGACGCAGACTCTATGAGGCATGGGAATGTGTGTGTGTGAAACAGAAGTGACTATGAGCGAATGAGTAATGTATAATCTGCAGAAGAGCACGTTCTAGTGGTGTGTTCAGAGCACAGCAGTGCAGGCTCAGCGGGAGCAGACTGCCTCTCAGTCTGTTGTCTGTCGCTGCTTCACCCTAGCAGCCAGCCCTTTCTCACACACTAACACACACATGCACACGCACAAATATGTCTCTGAGAGCAGGCTGTCTTTTCACAGCAACAACAAACACTCTCCTTGCGACATGCCGCTACATGGGAGACGCCACAAATAGCCGCCTGGTTTTGAAGAAAACATGTTTTGATGTGGAGGAGTTGTCACGGCAGTGGTGTGGATTCTGTGAGGTTCTGTTATAAGAATAACCAAAGCCGACTCGGGCTATAAACTGTCTTCTTTTGTTCAATCCATTTTCTCATGTTTCTATTACTTTAATTTGTAAGAGAGGCTCTCCATAAAAATGAGAGTTTATTAGATGTGAAAACATTGCAGGATGCTCTCATTTCACCTCTTTAAAGAGTCATTTAGTAGCCATTACAACGTCATCAAACCTCATTGACCTCAGGCACAGAGGCAGGGTTAGGCTTCAATAGCTCTCCTTAACAATGGCTAACAATAGGACCAAATGGCCGGGCTGTTTGCATCCACAACAACAGACCACCAGCATCCACCATCCATCACAGTCAGGACGCTCCCGGTGTCCCGGACGATTTGGACGACATGACTCACTATTTTGAGTTCCACATTTAGCCACTGTATACTTTGCAGTCAATCATGGTGTATGGCATAGTACTGCTGTCACTGCACTGCTTTGTTTTGCTATGTATTGTGTATTTTTTTGTTGGAGGCTACTGCTATTTTAGACACTTTATATATATAAATGTCAACTTTAAAACACTTTGACATTACTGTAATATGAAGGTTATTTGTTCACTGTGAATAAAAAATCAATAATATTGCTATATCATTGTGTTAAACACTAAGTAATATAAAAAATTCACTTGAACTTTTTCCTTTTAAAGACCCTGGCTGTGTGTAACTTATATCTATCTGACAATGCAAACAATAATATTTTTATTTTGATTTCTGGCGTGGAAAATCTTTGCCACAAATTAAAAGGTTTGTAAAGTGAGTTTAGATGGATTCACTATCCACTGCATCCCTATGACATTTAGAAGTTAAAGGATAAAGCTGGTGTAAATATTATTCCTACTGTCGGCAAATCCCATGAACACACCAAAACGAACAATGTATCGGTTCATCTAGCCAGAATGTGGCACTCAAGCCCCAAGCTCACTGCTTCCCACTGAAGATGTAAACCTTTAAAGACAGATCACAGATATATTATTTCATGTTTAAAAAAAGGAGAAAAAAATCCTAAAGCTTTTAAATTTTTAGTCAATGTCACTAAAACAAGAGACAGTTGTACATTTGTTAGGGACTATTTTCAGCTGTGGATGAATCTGCATTTTGCGTTTTACAGGGTATTTATGGCAGAATGGTGTATGTTGGATGGACGAAAATAACGACATGTTAATTGTAATGAAGGAACATGTCAACCAGTGCAACAGTGTGGCTCACTGATGTGTTTTTAATAGTTTTTGTACAACAATGGAGCTCTATGGCACAGAGGAATAAGATATATCAGGCTTTGCACACACAGAAAATACTTGTTAGTACACAATAACAGCAGAAAACCAGACACACCCTTCAATCACTTCATAACACTGTGAAGGTTTGGATAAAGGTTGTAATACTGTGCTTTTTACTCATACTGATAGTCTCTTCCAATTTGTTTGGTTTTTTTTGGCATCAATGAGTTTTTCTAACAAGTTTCATTTGCCACTGTTAATGATTCACTTATTATTACAGTGAACACCACATGCCTCATTTCGGTCTGTCTCATACATACAAGGCATTCTCTGGCCCATATGAAAGCAGTGGTAAGGTGTCACAGTAGCTATAAGTAAACAACAGTAGCTGCAAATAGCTGCATTCAATTAGAACATCAAGAAAATGTTCATCTCTTTTATTTGTACATATTTGACTGGTGGAGCAGTTACAATGTTAAGTGTGCATCAGTGGAGGAAGTGGATATGTTCACTCATAGGGAATTCATTGAAACTGCTCCCTGCTGCCACTCAGTTTTTTCTCATCTCTATATGTTAAATTCTATACTCCAGTTAAGGACCGTTCAACCTCAGTGACTCCACTGTCTTTGCCTTAGTTTGGGTAAATCTATTGCCTCCTGTTTTGTCTTTCCTTTCACATTTCTGCCACTAGATTTTGCTCTGTGTATCCCCAGCATGCATCATAAGCAGTGGTCTAGCTGTCAAAAAGTGCATTATTTATGACGATCATTGTGTTGTTGAAGTATTATGAAAGAATATGAAACCTCTTGATTTAAAACATGGATTTTCTGAAGAGAATCCATCATAATTTTAGTTGAACATCTGAAACGGGAGACACAAAGCCTTTTCTTTCCTAATTTCCTCCCAGTGCACCGGCCCAGGCCTCAGCCAATCTGTAGGACAGCTGGACCCGAGGGATCCGGCAGCCACCAGCTGACTGACCAAGCGGCTTGCTCAAAGGCACAATTAGAGGGTCTTTGTTTCACCCGGAGTGGCCCTTTGTGCCGTGATGTCGCCTGGCGCTGGAGGGGAACGTCATCAGTCACTGGCTGAATGGTCCAAGTCGGAGGAGAGATCACACACACACACACACACACATACGCACACACAGGTTGGAGGTTTGTGGCCCTATCAGAGTGAGGGATCTGACGGCACCCCGTGGTGCTTCAATAGGCAGCTCTCCCTGCTCCTCTTGAGTATGAGAGGGTGCTAATATCAATCGATCCTTGGCTGTCACTTTCTAGCCGAGCATAACCAGAATTCGCCAGAGTTCTACTCAAACCTCAGGACTTATAAACTAATTATGCACCTGACAGTTGAAATTTATTCTCTCTCTTTATCTCAACAAGGACCTCATCCTTGAAATTACTTACTTGTTGAAACATTTTTTGTGATATTTATTGGTGTGTCTGGGTTTCTGTGCACACTACACCACTGAAAACAGATTTTTTTCCTTAAAACTACAAGCATTGGGTCTTGGATGATGCTTTTTTTTTAAACTTAAAGTCATACTGTCTCTTTAAAATACCACCACAATCCACACTCATCTAATATTCCAATTCTTAGAGAAAATAAAACATGACCCGAGCCAACACTTTTAACAAGCCAGACCTCATAATCACAAAGCAATTGATCCCATTTAATGTCGTAGGCGAGCATGACGTTGTGGTTGTTGCGTACTAACTTGAAAAATACAAGATTGCTGCTTTACTATCCATCAGAGGAAAAACCTGAGGGAGCTGCTTGTGTGAGCAAGACATCAGACATGGGTTGTAACGGAGAGACAGCGATAACAATATCTTTGTTTTAAAGGCTGGAGGTCTGTAATTGAAGAATGAAGCCTCTTGTTGAAACACTGTCACCCGCTGCTGGTTTTGTTTACACAGTGTTTCATTTGACTGGAGATATCTTTTCGGTGTGAAATTTATTTCTGTGGCATTTGCAACAAAAACTGACGGTATGCTAAAGCTGAACATATGGAATTCCTGCATTTTAAGACTCAAAAATGTGTTTTTATGTGTAAAAGTCAGCGGTAATTTGGCTTATGGGCACAAGAAAGTTCCAAAATGTGGTCTTTTATCTCAAAATGAAACTCTTAAAGAAAAGATATGACTGAGCCCTGAAATTTTAATGGTCAAATATATTCCACACTGGTTTCTCTGGTCATGTACATGAGACGTCATAAATGTCAGATCATGGAGATCGTGATAAGAGCTCTACACCCAGACTTCCCCACCAGTCCACACTTTCTCTCTTAAAATTGTCGTTTCTTACGCGGAGCCAGTCCTGGATTATGACATGGTTGACATCATTTGATTTCCCCTCCCAGGAGCTCTGAAAGTGCCCCATTAAGAGTTATTGCTGGTGGGGCGGCATGCCAGTGCTAGCAGCCTGTCCCTGTTACCCACAGACTCACCTGCTGAGTATAATCTGTCCTGTTAAGATTAAGCCAAGTTTAAATTTACACATACTTTGAGGTCTTTGCGCCTCCTCAAACAGCACACTCTGCTGAAAGTTGTTTGGAAACACATTTCACAGCGACGATTTCACACCCTGAAAACTGCACAACAGGAGTGTACATATGTATATTCCAACATCTAATAGTGTATTTTAGCATATGACAAGTTCAAGTACTCCACATCAAATTTAAAGGGCTTATATTCCATTATCTAAAATGTATCTCAGTTCACTCCTCACTTGTTGGACAGCGATCATTTTCTTGTAAGAAGAGTCAATGTTGGTATTCAGGATCAGTTCAGAGATGGGAAAGACACCACAGGCCCCTAAACACAGGTCTCTAATCTTATAATTCGCTGCTTGTCTGTATTATGGCTACACACAAAACAGACCATTCTCGATGAAGACACGCGAAACTGACAACGTGCCATAAACCAAGAGACAAGGATTACAGTCTCCAGAAAGGGTCATCAAAGCGAATCGAGGCCTTTGCCAAGGCGTGGATTCAAAACCGAGCCGAGAATAGAACGGGCACAGTAAATCAACAGGAATCCTTTTATTTTCCTCCTGGTTATGGTCTTCATATCTTACTGGGGCATGTTGTTTTTCTCAAGATGGAGGCGCAGACTTGTGAGGAAGAAGAGAGGGAGGAGTGCGTGTGGAGAGGTTTGGAAGGAGGTGGAGGGTTGGGGGGGGTGGGGGTTTGATTGGAGAAAAAAGAGAGGCGGAGGGCAGGCGGGCAAGCAGGACAGTGACATTCACGCGTTACGACATGGCGACACTGACAAGGTGTCTTCCCCACCGCTCGGCCAAGCTGTTATCACAGTCGGCCCCCGTTTCCAGGTCGCAACCCTCAGCGGCACCGGCATTATTGGGTCGCGGCTTGGTGCCACAACCCAACCCCGGTGTGGGCCGGCGATGCCATTGTCCGACAGTGAAGCGTGGCTTTGAGATACTGAACACACACACACTCACAGGCGCACACACAGGCCCACTGATCCGCCCTGGCAACCTCCCTAGCAACCATCTGTCCTGCTTTGCCATGCTCGGGCTTGGGCACAGCTAGCAATGGGCATGCCTTGACACGTCTGAGTTAATGGGACAAAACGGAGGCGCGCAAAGAGGACAAAGGAGTCACAAATGAAAGAGTGTAGCCAACAGAGAGGTGCAGCAGAGAGAGAAAGATGGGTTTCAAGAGATTTTGGCTCGAAAGTCCAAAGTAAGAGCAATGTTATTTCAGCCCTTTGGTCTTTTAAAACAAAGTCCTAAAATGTAATCCTGGATGATATCAGTTTATACAGAATACATCAGTAGATTTATATGTTCCTATTACAGTCTTAAGATCCACGGTTATCTGGAAAGGAAGATTTGTGCTTAAAATAAAATGGCATGATACCAAATACCCAAGGATTACAATGTACATTAATCATGTAGATACATGAAATGATACATATTTTGACCTTTATCACTGTCAGACTGCACACTCGTGTTGAATAAATGTGCTAAAATGGCCGATGTTGGACATACTGAACAAGAAAAAATGGACCAAATCATTGACAACACAACAGAAGTAGTTTGGAGTTATTTACTTGAATAAGTGATGGGTTTCTATCTGCTCTTTCTCTTGTTTCTTTGTGTATTCGGCACCTTGCACCTTCAACTTAAACCTATTCAGTTATTTTTCATTGTATTCCCAGCTGTTGCCATTACAAGCAACAACAACCCCGTGGAAGGTGAAAGGTGAAAGGAAGACAAGTTGAATGTCCATTGTATTAGCAGAACATTGAGGAGTTGTTGACTGAAAGGAAATTAGCAATTTGGAATATAGAGACATAGGCGGAACTGGTATCGAAGTCGAGCTTACTTTTGTGGCCTTGTGTTGTTGAACATGTCGCTCGCATTGTGATTTCGACTCGTAGCGGTTATAAACGTTGACGCCCCTGGGGTCAACGCAATTGGTAAGGAGTTGGCCGAGTGACGGTTTGCTTCCTGGTGCTATAGATTTGGGGTCGGTGGGGGGCGGGCAAGAGTGGGTAAGGGCGGGGCAGGGGGCGGGGCAGACCTGGGTGCGACGCGATATCACAAGCAGATACATCTTCCTCTGTCGAACATGCTGACTTACGCTGCCTTATCAGCATCGCGCCAAATGCCTCAGAAAACAGTGAGACGGTGACCTCGCATCTTTCTCTCACCCCAAAAAGTCTTCTTTAACATGCAAACACACTGCCTTTGTCAGGCCATACACACAAATCAATTCACCGCCCCCTTTCAGCACCCAAAACCCTGGACCTATCCAAGAAGCAGAGGGGAGCCTCAGACAACTCATGATGGAGCTTCTTTTGATTGCAACTGAATTTCGTAGCACTGGTCCTCAAGCTTCTGTTTTTAGAGGGAGGGAATCTTGGAAAACGTCTTTCCAAATAGTCTGGATAAAAAGGAACCTTTTCAAAGATAAAAGCTTTTAGAAAAACAAATACAAGGGGGTTTGGGATGTTTGCAGATATACAGACTGTGCATGTTTACAGCAATAAAATTTAATTTAAAGACAGTGTGTGCGTTAGAATTTTCTTATTCTTTTCTATCTCAACCTCAAAAAAGATCCCACGTCTAATCCTGAGAAAAAGCTCTGACCATTTCACCTCTTTTTATACCATATGAACTCCAGGGAAACAAGCTATGTCAAGTCAAAAAGAGAGCAAAGAAAGCACCACTCCCCTGGGTTGTACAGGCTGTGAGATCAAGCGCTCATCATTCCTGACTTTGGTGTAGCTCCCGTCTTTTATTTACTTCCTCTGAGACCTAAGGTTGTGGCCACGAGGTCGGTTAAAAAGGGGAAGGAGCGATGGATTCAGGGATATGATGAATGTAGCAGACAAAAATGAAGGGAAATTTTGTGCCATGCCTTTTCTCTACTACCCCCGCCCCCCTTCTTCTTCTTCTCTTTCTTTCACCATCTTGCATTTTCAAAGAGCTGAGAGGCCATAGCGAAAGTGAATGAACCATGACCACAGGCAGATGCTCCCCACATCTCTCTCTCTCATCGTGCCCTTCCCACTTTACACCCTCCATTTCCCACAACTAACTTAACACTGGTGTTCCAACGAGGCACATGCTACATTTACATTGTTTTGGGTGGACTTTTTGTAGGTTTTTCGAACAATTTGAAGTGGACTTAAATTCAAGACTTGTGAGGTAAAAGTTCCTATGTTTTCAGTATTGAATTGACAATATAGTGTAGCATACAGATGAACATACTTTTACATTTTTCTCCTTCGTATTTCAACCCTTTTAAAAGTTTTACTGTGTTTGTCTTCTGTTGTTTGTCACAAAGAGTTCAAGTTTTTGTTACTGAGCCATTTTGACTAAATGCCATTTGTTAATTTCTCCTAATTCCCTCTGGGCACTTGAAGGCCAAATGAGCACAGATGGGACATTTTCACTCCTTTGGAACACTTCATTTGACTGATTTGGATTCAAAATTATTGTTTCACACTCTACATACCACACTTAGTCTCATCTCAAAACATCACCAACAAAAAGTCCTCAAAAACACATCTAGGAAAACACATCTGCAACTTTTTACACATCAGTGATGTAAAATTTTGTCAACACCATAGAAAATGAACAAAAAACTTTGTGTTCATGTTCAGCCGTTGTAACAGCTTCTTTCTGTGTAACAGCACTAACACCATCCAGATATTTGGAACAGCTGATCAACCTTAATTATTTTTCAAATAGTGTAACTAATTATTTACTTTGAAAAACCTCTGGCTTTCATATCAAATCAGCCTGTGTGGCCCACTTTAAAAAGTTTAACTAAGAGCTAACCTTATTGGTCATTGTCAAACAAGATTTGAAAATATGACTGCCCTAATGTAGAGTAAATATTTAAACACTCTTTCATGAGCTAAAGAAATTTTCCAACTCTTTGGTTTGATATAAAATTTAACAAAAATGGTTTTAACCCGACATTAACAATAATCTATCACTAATTTAAGTGATAAAATAAATGTATTTTTTCCTCTTTTGTTGGAACATATTGCCTACTATAATGCACAATAAGAATTTGCATGGTAGTATATAATATATATAACTATATAATAGTTATGTCAGCTTTAAAAATTTTGAGTTTAATGGTATTTACCATTTCTGTGCTGTTAACTGAAGGAGGAATAGTTTGAGGCAGATGTGGAAATATCTGAGCTCTGTACTGTAAATTTGGCGTTTATTCAGTGGAGATATCGCCCATGTATGACAATAAAGTGTCATGAAATAAGTCTAGTTTTTAAATCTGCTTTTTCAAGGAAATATAAAAATAACTGCTTCATGTACTTAATATGTAATTCTTCAGTATTGACCTCATTACATATTCTGTAAATATTATGTCAATAGTAGTTTCCTCATAAGGAAGTTCTATTCATTGTGTTTGTGTGTGTTGACCATTCCTGAAAGCAGGAATCAGGCCAATCACTGGCAAGCAACGAAGCAGTGAAGCGACCCAAAACTCACTCTCCTCGCTCTCAATAGGCTTGTTTTCACTTGCAGAGCCAACAACGTCGCCTCGTAAGCCTACTCTGCCAAAAACAATGTTTGTGTGTTGTGTGAAGATTTTCATTCCAAGACGCTGATTTGGAACGAGACGCTCTACCTGAGCTGATAACAATGTGGCAACAAAGTTGACTTAAATTACTCATTATTCTTGAACCAGAGGCACAACATTTAAGTTGAACTTCTGCAACAGTAAATTTTCCACTAGTTTATCTCTCAGGCTGCATTTCACCTTGACTTTTCTCTGTTTTTCTTCTTAGGTACTGTGATGAAAAATAAATTAACTAAAGTGGCACTGATTTTTATCTAATTCTAAAGCACAGAACTGAAACACAGAGCAGAAATAAAATATTCTGAATCATACATTTTATTTATCTTTTGAAGTAAACACTTGTTAATTGAGTAGTCAAATCGACACAATCAATTATCAAGTATGTAATGTTATACTGTGTATATATCAATATGATAAGTAGCTGCTGCATGCTGTCTTACTGTTATTTTCATCATAGATTAATCTGTTGATTATTTTCCTGATTAAGAAAATCGTGAAAACTGTTCCTCCCAGTTTCCCAGAGTCTACAATGACATCCTCAAATGTCTTGCTTCATCTGACCAACAGTCCAAACAACAAAGATACTTGAGTTACAGTGGCATAAAACAGAGAACAACAACAAAACTTCACATTGAAGATGCTGCAACCAGATCATTCTTTTTTTTTTTTTTTTTAAAAGAATGGCAAAAAAGCAAATTTTCTATTTATTCTCTATTATTTATATTATAGTAATTTGACTTTCTTGGGGGTTTGGCCAAAACAAGTAATATGATTTTTTTTCTGTGGTGCTGCTGCACCCATAAAGTTTCACAAAGAAAAGCCATGTTTTTTTCTTAAAGTCAAAGCTTGAACTGGACTGAAAGTACATCGCCTCAGCTTTTTCTCTGCACTTCCACATAAACAATCACGTTTGAAATGGAAAAAAATGTTCCACCCTTTTCATTTTAATCTAGTACATTTATAGTTTCATTAGACACCAGTTTGAAAGCAGACTAATATGGTTTTAATAATACACTATAACACACTCACATTGTAGTGTGAAGGACATGATACGATATAATCCCTCCTTAGAAAAAAAAAATGGTCAGAAATCCGTCACCCACCAAATAATTCTGTAAATTGAAACTACTCTATTGCGGTGTGTATCAGCCTTGATGTGTATGGCATGTTATTGCTCCAGACAACTTCTCTGTTCAGAGATGGAGAGGAGACTCCTTCCTCTCTCTCTTAGTAAAGGATACCCTGATAAAAAGGTAGAGCAGATGGGGAGGGGGGGCAGTGGACGAGAGGTGATACGGCGCACAGAGAAATTTCATTTCCTGCCTTGTACGGAGAAAATAGTATCAGCTGGGAAAACCTGGCCGAGAGATGGGAGATTTCCCCTCCGAACATTGATAACCATTTGTTCATTTCCTGACAACAAGAGGGAAAAAATGCATGAGTCTCCTCTGAAATGGAATCGGTTGAGTTTTCCCTCTCTTTCTCGTTTTGTTCTGCGGAGGACGGGAGTCTATTTCATCGCCAACATGCAGCAATGGTCCTAATCACAGAATCAGTTATTATTGGAGGGGAGCGTTTGCTGCATGGGCTGCATAGCTGAGAGACGAAAAAGAAGGGGCCTGCGGTCAAATTCTCCCACTTTTGTGTCGCTTAGCTTCTCTCCGCCAGGTCGGATTTGCATTTTAATGGAAGGCTTTTATAGACTTCTCGGTGGCGTTCGTGGCACCACAAGTGGCATCATTAAGTGAACTAAGCCGGATTAGAGACGATGCTGAGGTCAGATACCCATACGCCATAACACAACCGAAGCTTTCTCCTCCAGGATTAGACAGAGACCGAGAGACGATGGCAAAGGAGGGGGGAGAGGGTTGAGGGGGCTTGGAGGGAAGAAGGGAGGAGGTTTTTGTAGGGACAGAGAAGAAGAGAGGAGAACAACTAGAGAGTGAGGGAGATAAAAAAAAAAGGGGGGAGAGTAGTGGAAAGAGAGGGAGAGAGAGAGAGACATAAAGGGAAAGAGGAGAGACAGGCTGCAGCAAGGTGATGAATTGCTTGTAAAGTGGTTCCTCTTAAGCTTGAGGGCCTCTCAGCTCCCTGTTTTGGCTCCAGTTCCAGTTTCCCACAATGTGATATAAAGCACAAACCTGGAAATAACAGTGTTTGCAAACAATTCTGGACCCGCAGAGGAGAGATAGGACCATTCACTCAGTGTCAGGTAAACTGTCAGTCACAGAAAAGTGTCACTACCCCTTTGCATTTTGCATTAATTTTATAGTTTTATGCTGCTATCTAGAACTTAAGCCTAAAGTAACCATATGGAGAGACCTGTTCATGGTACATTTTTGGATTGACCCAGACAAAAGTCGACAACTGTGAAAGAAACCTAGTGAAACATTCCAAAATGGCGGCTCTAGACACATCCACCAAAGCTCTAGCAACTACAGACAGCCTACGTCATTGTACCAAGACACATCACACTGTGACTACTGTTACAAACAACTGAGGTGATTAAGATACTGATGTGATCAAATCTGCAAATGAGGGATTCTGACTAAGTGCTAGCATTAGTTCTTGATCAGTGCTTGACTGCAATCTAACTACAATGTACAGGGATGGAAAATATGGTCAGCCAATACTAGACTATGCAATGACTGACAGATTACTCAATCTGTTGGATTTTTTGAAAAGCAAAAACATGCTGATGTTTTACATATAGAAACAGTACAAGGTGGGGTTACAAAAATGTAATCTTTGGCAGAGTTTAGAAACCTATTTTTGAAGTTAACAGCACAATTTTTGTAGTTTGGCTAATTCACAAAATAAAGGTTAAAACAGCTAAAAATGAAAAGCCTGACAACAGCATGGATCCTGCCATGGATTTAATGGGGGCAGCTGGTTGCAAAGATTACAGGGACAGAGCACTTTTTTACTTCATAGTAGCAATGGCATGCTCTGGCTCTAACCAAGCACTGGCCTACACAACATTTTCCTGTTCTGGTAGCACTTCCATTCACCTGGAATTCACAGCTTGCATCCTGGGTGTGTAGTCAAAAATTCATGTGAAATCTTTCATTCTCATTCACTTTCACTGTCCATTAGAGCACCCACAGAAAACACAGTAAATCTACAAACTTTTAGTTTAGCATGACGGAAAGTCTCTAAAATGTTCTGCTGTCTTGTTTTCCAATTAACCTTTCCAGGGTCCAACCTTTGCATGGAAAGACATGGATCAATGCCCACAATGATAAACATCTGCAGAGCACCTATAACTGATGGAAAAGTGGCTTTGTAAATGCTGTGTAAATATTAACTAATGGATATTTGCCGTCAGTCCACACGTCCAATATGTGCCAGGTGCAGATATGAAGGGGAAGTTGGCTAACCGTTTGAAAGTCCAGTGAATGTCAAGGTGGCGGGTTAGACTGACATGAACTGCTGGGAATAGAAAGTAGCTGAGGGATCCAAGTTTACGTCTCCTCAGTGTCACCTTGTATTGTTATTTAAACACCTCACCACTGCAGAGACTAAAGAGGTAGCCATAATCTAAGAAACCACACACAGAACAACAGAAGCTGCAAAGAGACAGTGAGAAATTCAGCAAGTGGAGTAAGAGGATTTGTTTCATTACTCATTAAGCTAAAGATGTATTCTTCGAAAAGGCTCAGGATTATAGGCTTCAAAGGTTGAGACAGAGTTGAGATGTGATTTACAAACAATATAAACTCTAACTGCCATAGAACGTTACATTGCTTGACAAATAACCTATTTCAGCACAGTGAAGTTTCGCTGCGTGGTTCAGTTTAGCTAAACACACCACATGCTATCGTTTTGGTGTCAAGAGTCACATACTTAGATGGAAGAGACGAGTGTTCCATCTAAAAAAAATTTTTTGCACCAGCAGAAATCACAAAAACATACAAATATAAAGAGCTGAGATGACTAGACATTGGGGAATGGAGACACTTTTGTTAGTTAAACTCTGTTTGTAGCTTTAGCCATTGTTGACTGGACACTACAGTGACTCACTACTGCAAGGAATATTACGGGATGGGCCAGGGCTAGCTGGTTAGCATGGTGACTTCATTGAGAGGATATTAGGTCATCATTAAAGTTGTTATTTTAGCAGTAAATACTGTAGCAGATGTCCAAATTATCTTAGAAAGGACAGAAAATCTCTTTATTAACTATGTGAGAGACTATAATGTCTAGCAAAAGGTTGAAGAAAACAAGCAGAGGCTTCAGTTTCATATGAGGGTGGGTCAATTTAGGTAATTCCTTGCAAAACACGTGACTAAAAACATCAAATGGGGATGTCAACTAAAAAACAAGGCTGTGTTTTACCACTAGAAATAAAATGCTGTGTGTGTTTGTTATAGATTGAAAAAATACACCAGCACACAGGATAACAAGCAGTCATTTGTGAATGTACAAAAGTGTGTGTGTATGTACTGTTCATGAGCTTAACACAGCGTGCTGTGCAGAGATGAGCGGCCCGTCACTCAGCAGGCATCAGGGCGTGGACGTCACAACCCGGCAGTTGCGGGAAGAAGAGATTATTCCTGTGTGTGTCTGTGTGTGTTTTTTAAAAAGCAGAGATTATGCATTGTGATATCAAACTGGGTTAACGTAGCGGACTGTGTTTGCATACAGGGGTGCCACGGCCTCGCGGGTTTTAGCTTTAATCCCCCACCCCCTCACACACACACTCTGAATCCTCACCGGCTGATTTGGCACTTTTTCAGAGTATTAGGCCACCAGGCGAGGAAGCTTTGTTTACCCGACAGACAAGTCATCATGTTTAATAAAATCCCTACTAGCTTCCATTTTCCTTTCCTTTTTTCCTACACCGCCTGGATCAGAATTATTCTTTCACTTTGGTTTCTGTCAGTGACACTGAACCCTCATTTATCCATGTTGCTAAAGTCTCATCTCAAAAGAGATGTAATGCAGTATTAAGACAAACATAAAGGATAAATATAAAAAACAACACTCAGCTAAACCCTAAGCTTATATGAGGAATCTTATTCTAATATCCAGTCATGTCCAAAATTTCCATTATTACATTTATGGGCAATACAGCATGGAAACAGAAATACACTGATATTTTGGTTATGGGAACGTTTTGATATCAATATAAAACAGAGTGATAGAAGCTGAGAACAAGACTAAATGTTCATCAACTTAAAAGCCCTAACAATATCAGTTTCTTAATGTAAAGGATGGCATCTGTCAAAGTTTGAATTATTATATTATGTTTTCTCTGTGCTCATCTTACTGGTTTGAAGTGGTTGGGGCTAAGTTGGTAAAATGTTATACATACATACACATACTTCTGTGAACCAATCATAAATTAGTACTGAATTTACTTGAATCTATTAGAGAATAGTTAACAGAATACTTCAGCACCTGCTTTCAGAGGCTTTGAGACTTTAAACTAGCACTTATTGGCTTTTCTGGAGCTTTCATCTGCACCTCATGTTCCTCCTCAGCAGAGAGTTTGCTCAGTTGTCATGGAGACAGCTCAGTTTTCACCATGTGGCCTTGATGTGGAACTTGTGTCACACACTAACAGGTAGTAGTAAAGATAGTAAGCCAGTCAAGATCATTTTTTGTGAAAATATCTTTGCCTACTTAGTGTTTTGGCTCGTTATGTAGGTATATCAAGTCAACTGTGCGTTTTGACATTTCTGTTATATGAAAGTTGTGTTTATTGTCTTATTCATTCCTGTAACACTAACGCGCTGCTTGAAAAGTTTGCAAATTTTGTCAACTGCCTTTATATTTAATTGACTGCATTTGTTATTCACATTCATAATGCTGTAGAGGAGAACATATGAAGTGAATTTCTTACTAGTAATAAACTAAAAAAACACAAAAAGTAGTTTGTGGGGAAATTAACTAAAGGGATTAAATAATAGATTAAAATCAATAGGAAAAACATCACTTCACAGTTGCTTTGATTAATGGGCTCTCCAGCAATGATAAATTAAAGTTGAAAACTTTCTGTACACATTATTAACCCCCCATTTTCTAACTCATTTAAAAAGCTGCAGGCTTATTTCCCATTATGTTGATAATATGGGTATGGTTTGCCAAAATTCTTTGTGCTAATTGTGTGTTAGTTCAAAAAGCCATTTTCTGTTAGAGTGCACAAATCCATTACGGCCTCCTCCTTGGCCCGGATAATGGGGATTGAATTAATGTGGGGGCTAAAACATGTGACCCGGGACTCCTAAAGATATGATTGATCATCTTATTGCTGGGTATTCAACCGGTTTGGTTGTGTTAATCGATACCATTACCTCCTCTGGTTTAAACAGCAGTCTGTTAACGAACCCAAACCTAACAAAAAATAGATGTGAGAATGGCTTCAGATAAATTAACTACTTAACATGCACTTCATTTAAACCACTAGATACTTAAACTGCTACTTGAACAGTCTAAACAGCCACATCACCTGCATATTAAGACACATTCATAACAGACAACACTGACTTTTGGTGAGTGATGTCTCAAGCACTTTGAATGGGCCGGATAAGGTGGGTTAATACCGAGTGTGCAGTACATAAGGTCCCTAACAATCCAACACACAAACACACACACTGAGTTAAATATCTAACTTAAAGTTAAATTCTTAAGATTTTCATCATATCAACCCTGAGTTTTTGTATACAGTTTACAGCTGGCATTTATTCTGCTGCAGCCATTAAACATGTTTCTAGTCATCAGTTACCTTTCTGTGTATTAGTCTGCATTGTCAGTGGCAGAATACACCATTCCTGCATTTCATTCAAATGACACATGCACAAAGGGTTAACAATGTCTCCTACAGAAAACTGAAAAGACTGCTTCAACATTTTCAATCAACTGTCTGCTAAATGCACCATCATAAGAATAAAAATGTTAATTTTAACAAATCATCATCCTCAACATTTAATTTCTCAATTATATATGTTGTTTGTTTTCTTTATATATATATGTGTGTGTGTGTGTGTGTGTGTGTGTGTGTGTGTATGTCACATTTATGTTTGTGCTGTAACACAATGCAGGTTGATATAGTATTTTCCTTATAGTAATACAAAATGTAACTGCATTCAACAATTCAAGAAGAAACCAAGCAAACATGCATGAAGCTGATTAAACTGCAGCTGACTGAGCAATTTTGATCCTGACTGGAGAGTGTATTGTGAAGATATGGCCCACTTCCTGTTTGTGTCTCCACTGCCAACTTAGTCATAGCCAAATGATCTGTAATAAATGATGGAAGGAGTAAAGCCAAAAGAAACACAAATCATTACACTACACACTGAATGAATAAGAATGATTCACAGTGAGTGCTTCTTTTTGGAAAAGAGCTAGAAGACAATCACAAAACCAAACAGGAACTACAGAGTGTTGAGGAATGGAGTTATTGAAATGTAGAAGAATGTGTATCGGGGGTTAGACAGCAGGGCAGGTCATAGCAGGAGGGGTGAGAGGTGTCAGCTAATCTGCTGCAGGATGATATAGATAAACAGTGATGCCTCCCAGAGAGCGGATGTTGTACCCAGATGGACATGGAGCAGTTGGCGGCAGCAGGAGAGAGACAGAGAGAGAGAGAGAGAAGGAGAGGGAACACTGCAAAAAATATCTCATAAGCTTATTTTTAATTTAAAATTTCAGGTTTCCAATATAATGCATTTTTTCTGGTAGTTTTGAGGAGGAGATAGGTAGATATAAAGGAAATGTAAGGCTCTATCTATTAGCAATCATGTTGCTAGAACTAATATTCCTCAAAGTTAAGACTATATTTCCCAGAAACCCTTGTTTTATGGATTAATTGAAGCAAATGTTGGAAGTTAGTTTGTTCCAGAAACTCTAAAAGCTTCATTAACTCTTGAAGAACAGCACCTTTCTCCTGTGTTTTGGCCAGAAGTTGAAAACCCTGCTGGCACATGATGTAGAATCCTGAGGAGACACTTTTTGCAGTGAGCAGCCAAGCAAGTTAAGAGGAGACAGAGCACAGCAGGAGAGAAGGGAGATCAGATCGGCTGTCCTGGACTCCTCGGAGGTGTCATCTCACACTAATAACCCTCATCTGATCTGAATCTCTCTCCTGTTTTGTCCTCTTCTCTCCCCCTTTCCTCACGTCTACCACCTCACCTCACCTCCTTTCACTCCTCTCCCCCTTCTTCCTTTCCATCCCCCTCTCCTCTTTGGTCCCTCTCTGTCCCATTTCCTTCTCATTAGACCTAATCTCAGCTCCCACATTCAGCGTTGGTTTTTATCTGTCTAATTATGTTGCTACTCACCTATGGAGGGAGTAAGGGAAGCCCTGTGGCATGCTGGGAAGACAATTCTTCTGACGTTCTCTTGTGTCCTGCCCACTTGACTTTCTCTGTGCCCCCCATACACACACACATCTATAAAGACAAGCAGAATTTCCCTTCCCTCTTTTCAATTCAGTCACCTTTTCAGCATCATTGGGGCCCTTTGAGCAGGGCCCCCGGCCCCTAAGTCCCCCAAACAGACAGGCTCAGTGATAAAACTCCCCAGACGCTCCTCCATTATGAGGCAATGATAGGAGGCACTGCCTGGAGTAATGCACAAGAATACACATACTCACCACCACATGCAGGCACCAAAGCACACGCATAGACACACACTACATACACACTCATAAAAGGAAATGCACAAATGCTGCAAGCACATAAAGGAATTTACACACACTCCTCCCCTGCTTCCTTATCAAGCTTTTTCAGTAACCACTGCATGAGCTGCATGTGCTCTTCTTAAACATAATCCTGAAAGAATCCAGCTGTCACTGATAGAATATTTTATTACACCAGCTGCACAGGATGTATCAGAAAATGGGATTTGGTAGCAAGTGTGCTGGTTATATTTTTCTATATGTTTCTCTTTTTATCCTGTCTTTTACACCATGTGTAGTGTCAATTCAGGAAACAAACTAAACCTGTCCTAAACAAAGTCAGCCAATCAGGGACTGACACATGAAGCACTAAAAACCATGTGAATAATCTGGGAAATATTGTATTTTTCATTCCACTATATTAATTTATTTGACAGTCTTAGTTAGTAGTAACTTTACAGATTTAAATTCTACACACAAAACATTTGCTGCTTCCAGCCTCTCAGACGGAACTATTTGATACTTTTCTATCTTTTTCATGACACTAAACTAAATATCTCAGACAAGACATTCAAGATGTCACCTTGGGCTAAAAATAATTACTAAATGAACTGCATAATCGTTAGTTGCAGCCCTAATATGAAATCAATAAAATTAGCTCTATCTCCATCAGCTATAGCATTAAAACACTGCTTACATGATAATGCAGCCGTAATAACAACCCAAATAATGCTGCCTATCTTACAATTAATAATACTATCAGACCTGCTGCTGACCGATTTTCTGTCAGTCCACCAGTCATTTCAGCTCTAAAACTGACACCACAGGAATGAGAACTGTTACTGGAGAGAGTGATGATCCACACATTACATTTAGAAAATTGCCTTTAGCCTTGTTTATGGTTGGTTTACAATATAAAGGTGAACTGCATGTGTGTCTAGATCAAAGCTTTAAAATAAAGGGTGTTTTATGTACTTTAAGCGGCCGAGGATTAGGCCTCCGCTAAGCAAAGGTTAAATGATAAAGCTTCCTAAAGGTTTCTGTTGCAGTCGTCACAGCGGGACGTTTCACAGACAGGCAGGAGTCAAGCCTGTCAGGGTCAAACTGCAGCAAACACTGCTGACTGCAGCCACAGGGGGGAATCATCTGGAAGTCTGTGTGTGTGTGTGTGTGTTTGTGTGTGTGGGAGGACCTACAAGGGTGATAACCCAGACACTGGTGGCCCTTCCCTATCTGCTCGCTTGATCCTAACACACACACACACACACACACACACACACACACACACACACACACACACTGTGCGTACAATATGTGATTTTAATGAACCTAATCTCCAGGATCACCAGGTCTCTGAGCCGGGAAATTAACGAGAGCAGGTTAAACACACACACAGTATGTTCAGCGAAACCCCCTTTCAATGTGTGTGTGTGTGTGCGTGCATGTGTGTGTGTGTGGATAGGGGTGAAATTGGTTTTCCTCAGGATTAAAGGATTAAAAAGGCTGTTAGTTCCTCAAAGTACTCCAAATGCCCCCCTCAATATTCATTACAGCAGATACAAAAGGCAGAGAGCAGCTCATAATGGCCCAAACCTTCTAATCATTTCAAGCAGGGACGCTCCTGATCTCGCACACCGCCACACAAACACACACACACACACATCCACTCCCTTTTATTATCATTATCCACACTATTAGCATGAGATAAGAACTGTCTGGAAATCACAACAGGGTGAATTTCATGTAGGAAAGAGATTATTGAGGAAACTGTGGCTGAAAATGTTTTTAATATTCCTACACGTTCTAAATACGTTCATCACTCGCTGCTTTAAGAGTCGACTCCTGCCTTCCACTAATGATTCCCTGATGCCAACAGGTCTAACGTGAGGTCCGCCAGCCATAAATATTGTTGAAGAGGATAATAAATCAATATCTGTGTGCCATCACAGCCAGGAGGCGGCCTAAGTGCCCCCTTCACACCCACCCCATGGAAAAACTGTCCTTTTAAAGTCCCTTCAAGCAAAGAGGAGGGGGGATTAATTGAAAGTGATTGAGAGCGTTTCTCACCGCGCCCTTTTTTCAGACCAGCGGGTAGCCACTTGTTCGCTGACAGCAATAGAGGGATTGGTTTACATTGTCTGCTGCTGGCCGACCAGTGTGTTGAGTGTGTGTGTGTGTGTGTGTGGGTGGGTGGGTAGATGGGTGTGTGCACATAAAAGCGTGGAGGCCTAACAAGGCTGAAATTGATGCCGTTTTGAGTCATTTTTGATGGTTGCTGACATTCAGCTCCAGAAAATATTGCATTGGACGTGGAAAAGGTCAAAGCCGAGGACGAGGGCGTGGGGCTGAAAACAGGGTAGAGGAGAAAAGAAAAAAGAAAGAAAAGAAAAGAAAAGAAAAGAAAAAAGTAAACCCGTGAGGTTGAGAATTAAACTGATCTGATAAAAGTGTTATTTATTGAAACTGCCTGGAGTTAAAATCATTAATAACTGTCCCAGCCACTGCCAAAGTGTGGTCTAAATAATACATTCAGGCCACACTTAAATCATCCCCAAATCCTCCTGGAAGACAGCATCGTTAGCTTTTCATTCAACATCCACCAAGACTACACAAGCCTGTTGTGATGTGAGTTGGATATTGGCACTGACCTCCCAGTTTGATTTGATTTCAATTCACAAAGTCCGGAATCGATTTATTTTGATTCAGTACTTGATGATTGACTTGATGAACACTGGCACCTCTCAGAGTTTATCCTGGGATCTTAAATTTCTCTTGTATTCAACAAGTGTCCAACACTGATGTTTCCTCAAATATAAAATGTGTGTGAAGTGCACATTATCAGCTAAATTGTAAATACATTTCCCGCTAACAAAACTGTGGACCAAGCATTTATTTTACTTGGCAAATCCAAAACGTCTAAGAGATGACACATCTATATTTTATTAAGCCTACATATCAGTATGAAACAGCCAGACTCAGCAAACCATGCTGAGTCACAACAGTCCTGTAAGTTGCAGTGGATCAGCATAGATCTTAACTTCTATCTTTGTGACACAGTTTACAGACTGCCATGACTCAAACAAGCTCCTGTAGCAGCTGTCAATTATGTTACTTTGTAAATAAACTTTTTCTTCACGTTGGAATAAAAATAAAACTAGGTTCAAGTATCAAAACACTGGACTTTAACACCACTGTTTGTTTGTTTCCCATTTCCTACCAATAGTCACTGTTGATTTCTTTTAACCTTGACCACAGTTGCTCCCTCACCTCAGCTATCTGTAAGTTTTGCATTAGCATTAACAGCTGTTTACTAACCAGTCTAGATGTAACATTGAGTTCAATATCAAATCTCATTCCTGCACTCACCAAGAGCTGTCTCCAATGGTGGAAAACAACACCAGTGTTACTGCTTGTTCTATCATTTCTTTTCCTCTACTGAAGTTAGCATGCTAAGTCGCTATCCCCAGCCTGGCAAACCCGGTCGGCCCGTTTCATCACACTGTAACATTCAGACTGTCCTGAAGGAGTAGCACTGCTGTAGTCTAACCTCTTGTATTGTAAACACGACTGCTGAAGCTCACGATAAGCAACCATCACCACCACCAGCAAGAAACCACATTCACTAGCAGAGAAAACTTACAAATAGCATATTTAGCTATTTTGTGTTTTCCAATAGACATGGTTTGGTATGGTCAAAGACAAATGATGCTGTCCTGTTGATAGGGGTGGCAGATCAGGAAATGCCTCTGTGTCATTGTAGAGAGCATGGACAAAGTGATTTGTCGTTTTAAATAGGAGGCCTAAATTACACTGCACATTGTATCACTTACAATCCTTACCCAGCCCTGATACTGAGCTATTAAATATCTTTACCTGTCAAATACATGCCGTTGAGTAAAATTACAATATAAATGGAAGTATTAGCATCAAGTACAGAACATTAGTGAATGTGCTACCACTAACAGGTTATTACTAAACACTGGTCCCAGTATTCCACCACTCAATGGTTTCACTGTGCAAAGGAAAGAAAACCCTCCAGTCTTAGGTTTGTGTTTTCAGAAGCACTGCTCAGGCAGAAAACACCCCATCAGCTACTGCGGGAGACAGCAAACTATTATGCACATCATTTTTCTTCACTGTTGGCACAGTGTAGTACTCACAGGCCCTCTCTCCCTTCTGAATCACATCTGCCTCCTCCTGTATCTTCTTCCTCCTGTACAACCACTGAGAGAAACTCCTGACAAAATAAATGCTGCGACCACAGCTCCTCAGCTCGTATTTCTTTGCCCGGCTCTTCTTTATTTCCCATCATCGTTTCAGCGAGAGACAAATGTTTGTCACATCTATTGTCTGGGTGCACAACAGCTGCTTGGGATTTTGGTTATCTAGGATTTTTTTTTTTCCCCCAGTGAATTTTTTCTACTGTTGCACTTATTTTACATTGCTCAGGATAAGAGTATCAGCTAAACGCATAAACTGCATTTGTATATGTCAGCATTTCTCCAAGTCAGGCCCCCAGACCTGTTTCATTGCTTTTCTTGCAGATTGTTTCACTTCTAGTTGAGTTTTCCTTCTGTAAACACTGCAGGGAAAATGCTTTATAGGCTAAAATCAAGTACTGAATAAATAAACGATTTTGGGCTTCTTTTTTCTCTTACTTTCAGGTAGTTAAAGAGGCACTTGAAGACCAGTTTATCCTGTGAAAATATTTGTATATTTGTTTCTTCCATCTCTCTGTAGAGAGCTTTCAAAGACAGACAGAGCTGAAATCATCAATTGATTAATCAAAAAATGACGGAAAAACAGAAAAACCATACAACATATGGCAAATACTTTTCTTTGTCCAATCACTTCTGATTGGACCAAAAAAGATATTGGAAGACTAGAAGATCAGCTCTGCAAAGTTGAAATGACTTTCAGAGACTAAATGATTAACTGGAAAAATAATCTGCAGATTAATTGATAATGAAAATAACCAATGACTGAGAAGTCAGGCTGAGAAAATAATGATGATGTCATCAGTTGTCCAATGATATTATAGATCAAATCAAAAGAAACGTAGGGTCCAATGTCTCTTCAGCTTGACCCAGTCTAGACTAAACGTCAGGGTAATTTGCCCAACTTTATTTAACAACTTTTTTAGTTCAGCCCTTTTGGGATTTAAACAATTTTAGAGGGACGGTTAAACTTTTCCTATCCATTTAGCTTTAAACCAAAAGCAATTTACAAGTTAAGCTGTTCCTATTAGTGCTTTAATTACTTAATTACTTAATCCATGCAGTTTAACTGCATGGAAGACATTACTTCAAACATGTGAAACAAATTTCTGTGTTGCCCTTTACAGTAGCAATCCTGTAGCTCACTGGTCCTAAATAAAGTTCAGGACCACTATTTGTTCTCCTACATGAAGTTCCTAACAGACTGACGATCTGTTGGATGTATCCTAGAGATAAAAATATATCAGGCCACATGCAGGACTAATAAAACTGTGGCCTCCTGTTTCCTTCAACAAGTTGCTGCTTCTGTCAGCAACATGTTTGCTTGAGCTAACAAGCTACATGCTAATAGCAAGGGAGGTTTGGTTGTGCAGAGGCAGACGCGCTTCACTTATAACAGATATTCAAGGAACGTCAGAAAGACAGTCATTTGGCAGATGAAAAATAAGCAAAATAAATAATGTTAAAAGCTGCTTAATATTGAAATAAATAGTTTCTTGAGGTTCTTTTGATCAGATCCTTCATTTTTTCTTTGTAACCTCTCCACATTACTCTCTTCCTGCTGGTCTCCACGTTCATCTCCTTTTTCCTCCCCTCTACCTTTTGTCCCCTTCTCGTTTCCACCAAACTTGGCTTCATTAAAAGGCTAATGAGTCCCATTAATGGACCCAGGGATCAATTCTGCTGGCATTCACTTGAGCCTCTGCTAATAAGGTGTGATTAGTGTTAGTTTTATTCACTCAGCCTCAGTGTATGTTTGTGTGTGTGTGTGTCCTGCCATTACTCTGATCTCTATTGATTTCCTGTTTGGCTGCTGGACGACCAGGTGGACTTTCTCCAAGGATTTCTTCCGTCTCAAACAGACTATTTCAGGATTGCAGCAGTCCCAGCGGCTGCTATGAAAATAACTGTAATCACACGAAAACCTAAAATACTTTTTTAAGTGCACCAGTGACAGGAAAACAGCTCTTCTCTCGCCCTCCTTCATCCCCTTTCCTCCATTCTCTCGTTTTTGTCTGTCTCGCCATCTTCCAGTCCGGCTCTATGTTTTGCATTATCCCCACTAGTCTGTCTGTGGTTTTGAAGTGTCGGGGAAGGCAGAGCAGCCTGGACCTCCATGGCTGAAGCATCCCAGAGGTTATAAGGATGTCGACACAGCAAATCACAGTTTGATGGCATTCCCATATGCTCCCAGCTGACCAGGACAGTTCATTCCAGAGTTTGCATGAGTTTGGCTCAGTGGTGCTTCCTAATAATTCTTTGGATTTGTTTTAACCTTGTTCAAGATGCTCAGATAGTTTGGTTTTAACACATTACAATTTTTAGTTTTTTCTTATAACTGGATGATACTAGAAAGAAGCATTGAGCGATATCTAGATGCTGTAGCTGTGGAAACAAACCATAAAACAACATGGGAATATGCACTATATTAATGTTTTATCATGCATTTAGGCTCTGATTTGAGGTTTGCACGACACAATGAAAATGTGTAAAACAACATCAAAATAACTACAACATGTTCTTACATACCTTCAAAAAGAGTAGGAGTTTATAATCATTTCTCTTTCTTTTTACTGTCTAATTATACTGTGTATTTGTACTGCAACGGGTAAGTTGCATTTAATTTAAAGTCAGATTTCACTGCTGCATTTCTAAAGCAACATACGCCTATATTACAGTAATTTAAAGGCAAAGTTAGTGTAAAAGTAGTTCAAGTTGTAGGCAGTAATTTAGTGAACATGTACAGCTAAATATAAAGTTAGAAAGTCAAATTTTAGTCGAGAGAGTAAATAACATAAAATCCAGTTTACAGTGTATTCTTATACATTTATTTTCATGCCTGTTTTTATTGTGACTTGATAAATCAGGTATTTTAAAAAAAAATACCAGTGAATCAAAGTTTCCTGGCTTCCGTCAGAGGTGCCTACTTTCTTTGTTTGATGTTATCTGTGCGTCTCTTACAGACGGGCCTCTGAGGATTCCCCTCTGAGGGCTGCCGATGATATTGTTCTCTGCGGTTTGCATCTGCCGGTTTGATAATCCAGTGATTTCGCCGTCAGAGGGGGATTCTGGGAGTGCAAACACGCAACAACACACAAACTCCTGGACTGTGACGGCAGCCATTGTTCCTCCCAAACAATGTCTTCACTTTGATGTCCGTGATGCTTGGCTGGCCGAGGGAAGTTTTTTCAATCTGTGCTTTAGCACCCAATTCCCTTTCTCTGTTCTCTCGCCTCTTCCCCACTGAGAAACCAACACACTAAAAAATGTGATGGATGACTTTTATTCTCCACATGTACCGTTTACTATCTGTAATATTATATTAAATGGATTTGTGGATTTTCTCAAATGAAAAAGGACTGAATATTTTATTATAAATGAACAACACTGCTTACACACACAGCAGTGTGTACTCATGAATTGATGTCCAAAGTTAAATCAGCTGAATTTTAAAAAAGTTTCCTGACAGTGCATTAAGTCCAGAAAGTCCAGGAATTTTGGTGCCACATTTTAATTAATAAACTATAGTTTTAATGCATTAAAGTTACTTTAAGGTCTACATTAATTATCAATATTTCAAGAATTTGTGTGTTAAAAGAGAAGAGTGGCATCTGAACCAAAACTAAATTATGAATTAAATTTCAAAAGGTTTTTATTGTTGAAACGTGTTAAACCATTAAACAGCCCCTTTCAAAGGGTTAAGCTTGGAAACAAGGGGGGTTTGTCATTGTCTTTGCTGCAGGGGCAACATGCTGGTTTGAGGCTTGATTGACAGGTTCAATCCTCCAATGTGCTTTGGCACAAAAGGTGACAAGCAGAAAGGAAACAGGGCTTTTGTCCCCGCCTCTGAGCTACTTAACCTGCAGCCTGATTTCTCATTTATTAAAACTTAAACTGGCCACGCTGGGACTGACACAAATACCTACGTACTACACCACCAGCTCTGAGATGGTTTATTGTTTCCGTTGTGTTTTATTTTTTTCTGCAAGCACTCCTTTTTGTTTTCAGTTTTTTAGTTGTTTTTACATAGAATATAATTCTCTTTATTGTAACGTTAATTATAACGTCCCTTGATTTTTAGGCACAAGTTAATCTGCAGTCATTTCGATCTTAGTTTTATAATGTTGCAAACACTCCCTTATATTTTTGGTTTTCTATCAGTTCTTATTCATCTTTTATCATATTCATTTTCTGCTATGAATTTCCCTGCAATTATTATGTGTAAATTAAAAAATACATAGAATTAACTTGCTTAATTCAGATATTCTTAAACTTTAACCTACTTGCACTTTTCAAATCCTATTCATATCTATCTTTTTATGTGGACTTATGGGTCTTGTCTTGATGCTTTTACGTCAATGAAAAGCAATTTGCATTACCTTAATGTTGAGAGCTGCTATTCAAATAAACTTAGATTTTTCTTACAGTAAAACTGGTGTCACCAGAAAAAAACAATTCCAATCTTAGAGATTTTTAGATGGCTATGAAAACAATCATGCAACCATATAATAAAAATGTTACAAACTGAAAGTTGGAAATAAGAATCTAACCGTCCAGAGGTGGAGGCCTGTAGCTGCTCTCTGTTTGGCCTGTAGTAGTTTTGTGCCCCCTTCTGGCAGGTCTGACAAAAGCTGACCAGCTGATACAGATGTGATCAACACAAATAAGACACAGGCTTGTGGTAATATCACAGTCTGTGTCTGTACAACTAACATTAGTCTGACACTCAGGATGAAAATAATAAGTGTGATTATCTTCAAAACCCAAACCAGCTTAAAAACAGAACCTAAATATATATTTTCAGTACTAAGCAGTTACATGATCAACATGACTCCACATTCACTTAATCCATTATTATGTTTTATACCGATCTGCCAAACCCACAACAACAATACACATACGCACACTGAGTGTTTATCAGAAAGCCACATTGTTACAGGTGTGATAGGTGGAGGAAAAAAGTCATAATAATATGATCAGAACCAAATCAGCCTTCCCCCTCTGTCACCTCTGTGTACTGACTCTCCTGCTACACCTCCGTCCCCCTCCCTCCCTCCCTGTCTCCACTCCATAACTTGTAATATTCCCCATTAATTTCCATGACAGATGCTGACTGTGCCTCTCTACCTTCCTCTGCCTCATCCTCCATCTCTCTCGCCATATTCTCCCATTTGTTCTCTGCCTCTTTTTCTCGGCCACTTGCCGCTGTACTTGCCTCCTCTTCCCTCGTCTCTGTCTTCCTTTCTCTCCGTCTCTACTTTTATTCTTTTGTCATTTCCTTTACTTGTATTTCCCTCTCCGTCTGACCCCCACACTCCCCATTAATTTCCATAAAAGAGATGCTGACTTTGCAGTCGTTCAGCTTTGGCGCTGAGGTTGGGGGAGAGAGAGAGAGAGTCTAGGGGAATAGTCACTATTAACGTGGATGTTAAGCTGTGGCAGAGAGGAGGAGACGCACAGGCCAAACTTTATTGTGAATGATGGCTTCCTATTAAGGGAACACTGGGTTATCACGGTGGAAAAAAAGAAAAACAGAAGCTGTGAGGGAAAGAAAGAGGTATGAGGTCAGAAAGGAGTGAGGAGAGAACACATGAAGGAGGAAAAAAGCAGAATAATGAGAAGAAGAAATAAAAATAAAGGGGCTGAAATAGAGAGAGAGAGAGAGAAAGAAAAAGAGAGAGAGAAAAACATATAAAGGGGGGGCAGGTGGAGAATATTAGAGAGATGAAAAGAGGGGAAAAAGAGGACAAAAGAAATGAGATTATGAGACAAAAGATGAAAGAGAGATGACAAAACAGAAGAGAAAATGAGCTAAAAATAAATGTGTTGTCCTTGTAAGGCCCAAACAGAAACAGATGAATGGAAAAAAAAGGAAGAGAAAGGACACAACAGATTATATCTGAACCTCTGCTGTGATCCAAGGATGGTCAAAAAAAATCTGGAGAGAGGCGAAAAGTGGAGAGAGGAGGGAGGGAGGACAGGAAACACGCCGTCAAAGAGATTACTGTTTGCATTTGCTGTTGCTTTAAAACCATTATCAAACCGGCTCCTACAGCTACACAGAAGGAGGACTTTAATTCTGGGATGAAAAATTCTTTTAATCTGCCTGAAGAGTCACTCTGCTGTGCTGTACACTGTGTATTGGTGCCTGATATGACATTATATCATCAAGCAGTGGCAATCGTGAACATCTATGATTTTTGTATCAACGTGATGAAACAGTCATTTGCTAGATTAGTCAAAAACAGACTTTTCGACTGGTAATTTAAAGTGTACAGTTTCTAATTTTTTAGATGAACCAGAAACACTAGATACTGAGATATTACATTCCATAAACAGTGATAGATTTTATCCACCTCACCCACCCCTAATTAAAATTATAGTGTTCAAGAGTAACCCTAAAATTATGTTTACGCACAACTAATTTGCAACAGCAAATACATTTTGTGGGAAATGCAGTCGCAACCAAATTATGTTTTCTGACGTAATGAATGTGTACTGTTCATTTTATGTATTAGCAAAATATTCACAGACAATATATTTGTTTACTAAAATATCTGGTCTTGCAGTACAATATCCACTTGTAGTGACAAGGTTATGTAAAGTGTGTTTGTTGCCTAAAACTAACCACAGACAGGACTGTAGATGCTTTGTACACACACCATCCTCCTCATCCACCTCCTGGCTACTCCACTGTCATTCATAAATGTAGCACTTTGTTCCAAAAAATGCTGCCCCTGAACATAATCCAGAAATTACACTGACACCACAACATAACTAGGAAAACAGTTTACTAATATATGAATATTTCTAGAGGACTGATGTAAGTCAATGAGATCAGCTGCTGTGTTATGAGTGGCTGGAATGAAAACCTGCAGACACATGCTGACATCAACTGTTATGAGCAGAGAGAGTTCAGGACCGTCACCTCAGATGCACCTCAATTTATCATATCCTTTTCCATATAAATTCTTATCATAAGCCTGTCAGGTTTTAGATCAGGTAAGGTTACCTATTCATCATGTACAGTACAGTTGTTCCTGTAGGTGGTTTTAGGCAGCTATGGAGAATTACTTTGACCAAACTACATCACAAATAACAGTGTTGAGTTTAGGGCTCTAATATCTTTTTCTGCCGGTGCGGCTGCCAGGTCAGAGCTTGCTCATTTTGACACCCAGGCCACAGAAGTTGGGGTCATTTCCAGTAGAGAGTAATCAAAAGTGCCTGGATGAACACAACTGATTAGCTTATTTTTACTTTTAACATCATTACATCTTGTATATGAAGGCTGCCTGCATGTAGGGACCACGAAAAGCATTCAGAATAGAGACGTAGACATAATCTCTTGTGTCTTCTTCAAAATGGTGGAACATTTACTTGGGGTAGCCCCTCCCATAGCCACTGACGTCAGTGACTCCAGTGATTTTGTGAAGCTGTGCCGGTGCCAGCTTTTTGGTGACACAGGAAAACTCATCCATACTGATTTTGAAACATGCACATCCCAATTTCCTTGAGCTCAAGGATGATAACTTAAATGTTTTGTTTGACTAAAACCTTAAGATATTACACATTTTATTGTCTAAGAAAATGAATTAGTTTCTCACTTTTATACTTGACAATGAAATGAAAATTGTTTCCAATTAACTTAATGTTGATGTACTAATCATCTCAGCTTCTCACTGTGTGCTCAGTAGATAATGTTTCCAATTTTCATTTGTTAACAAATGAGCTTTGAGCCTTATCTGTGTATTTTCACTGACTTTCCACGCCCGGCTCACTGGGTTCACCATGGCTTTTCTCACGGCCGGGCGGTGGCCCAGCAACGGACAGGTCATACTGTTTTTGTTGTCGCCGCGTGCAAGCAGGAGGGTAAACAAATCCAGTTTTAATAAGAGCTTGTAGCTCATAATCCTCGCCCCGCCAGCAGGTGAGGGCCAACATATGGGGCGAGACCACGACCGAGGGACAGCACGAACACACACACACAAACGCAACTGCGGGCACACACACACACACACACACAGAGCAGCTGTCACTTGTTTTCCGAGGCAAGATCGATCCAACAAGAACACCGTGGGTCTTTGGGAGCCAGGCCAAGAGGGGGAGGAAGGGAAAGGTGGGAAAGGGAGGAGGATATATTAATGCAAATGACAGAAGGTGAAGGGAGGAAGAAAGAAAGGATTCAGAGTAGGATTTATCTTCCTCTCTCTTTTATTTAAGTCCACCTGCCACCACTACACTTCCTTATACAAGCTGATATTTTTCAGAGTACTCTGTGGCTATTATAACTGAACATGGAGTGTAGTAATGGCACAATATTTCACTGTGTGGAAGTGTGCGGTGCGTTTTAGCTCGACTAATTTACCACTTTGCTGTTTTGTAAACATAATACGTTTGACTAGTGGGACTTGTTCATGGTTACTTTGCCCTTGTGTGCTTTATAGCGATAAAATGCTTTCAGTGAGGGAGAGAAAAAAAAATCAATTTCCCCCCTGACTGATTTGGTTACACACAGCATAGACACAGACACAGTCCAGCTCGCTGTTGTCTTGTTTGTAGCTTAACAAACATACTTCTTTTGTTGTTGTTGTGGCTTATTCCGCACTGTTCAGAGAGGTTTTCACAAATCGAAAGGTTGTTTCTCAGCGTATAGAGGTTAATGGGATCTCTCAGTGGAGAAAAGTTTTAATGCTTCTGTGTCATAAAGAGGCATTTTCTGCAGCGTATATATGTGGGTTTCACTAACACAAAAAGGCAAAATGGCTGCAGGAGCCACTCAGTCTGGTTTCTCTTTCCTCTTCCTGCTTTCTCTACCGTCTGTCATCACTCTCGTTTTCTCCTCCCCCCCCTTCCTTTCTATATTTCCCTCTAAACCTTTTCCCATATTCTTCACTTCTTCCCTGCTCTCTTTCTCCGTCTGCCTTCTCATTGTCTTGCCTCCCCCCCTCGTCCTCTCCTCCATCGCAACCCATTTCTGCTCCTTATGAAGTGTGAAAAATGATCGTCTGCGGGATGAAGTGGACAGAATTCGCCCAGCGTAATGGCCTGACAAAATGAATCGCGGCCTTCCTCGCCATCCATCACCGCTCCGAGGCGACCGCGGTTAAGATCTGTGAAGGTGCTGGCTTATTGATTACTAGTTGTAACTACAAAGTGTCTGATTCAGTGTTCGTGGCATGGCTGGGTGGAGGGGGGGTTGGTGGTGGGTGGAAGAGAATGCAGGCAGCTGTAGCGCTCTCAAAAATCCTCTTTTGATAGATTTTAAATGGTAAGATATTGATTCCTGTCCGGTCCAAGGCCTGGCCGAGCGGGCCGCAGCCATTTGTTGGGGGCATAATGCCGGACACCCGGTTGTGCTGACCACTATCAGTCATCCTGACACCGGGAAAAATGAGAGAGGGAGGAAGGGAGGGAGGAAAAGAGAGAGGCAGGGGAAGAGGAAGAGAAATAAATCAACTGTTCAACCCTTCACCTCCATTCAATTCCAACTGAATCTCCTCTACATGAAATGCTACACATTCAGGTAAGCCACACGCTTGTGAATATTCTCCACATTGTTTAATGCACTGACTCATGCTTTTCAGTGGTTAGAATAACAACGACGCCCACAAAAAAGCAGCGCACAATAACATCGACACCCACCAAACTTTGCTCATTATCTTGTATTTGGTGAAAGTGCTGGGAATGTGGGGGTGGGGGGGGTTGTGAGGTGGAGGGTAATGACCTACTAAGAGAGCAGACCATGAAAAGGTGATTATTGCTCTTAATTGGTGTCCACAGAGGCAGCCAAAACGCAGGCAGGTAGCATTAATCTACATTAAAGACATTGGAGACAGCGTATGGAGCATTTTCTGCTGATTCACACTCATTTAATGCAGTGTGTTGTTACACTGATAAGCTTGAATTAATAGTGTTTTTAATGCTGAGCCACACGAGGGAAGTCAGCAGTTAACCCACTGTGGTCTGAGCCTCAGACATGCAAAGATAGTTTATTACTAATCGGTTGGGCAACAGCAGAGTGAAAGGAAAAACAAGATGGACAGCAGAGGGCCGATCTGTCCTGATAGGTATTTTGTTTAATTACAAGACGCTCACACCATATCTGAACCACAACACAGAATTCATATACTGCGACCCGAGCAATCAGCATGAGATTTAACACCGATCACACAATACTGTATGTGCTGTATGCATTTCAAAAACTGGAAAAATCTGTTGTTTCTTTGCAAATTAACTGCAAATATAAAATTCCTGTATTTTGCAACCATGAGCTTTACTCTCATAATTATGTATGTTCTGGGTCATGCCAACTTTGCACTCACCACCTCCATTTTAGAGCTTGGGAAACACGACTACAGCAAAACAAAAGTATTCTGGGGCAGCATGACCTTCCTGAAGATTTCAAAATAAACCTCAATTTTAAAGCACATTGTTTCTGTGTCTAAAAAAATGTTTATTATTAATTATGTTAGGTAAATGCATTGGGATCTCTGTATATGAGTGCCTTTTTCTGAATTTATACAACAAAGGTGGCAAATGCAAAGTTAAGACCCATTAATAGGAATGGCCACAATTTATGAGAATAAAACCCAGGTTGAAAAATACCAGTATTTTCCTTTAAAGGTGTTGTCAGAAATCTGTATATGACATTAATCAGCTGGGTTACTGAGGACAGAGAGACAGCAGTCATCTGTATCTGCCTGTAGTAAATTTCAGTTTGGTGATGGCTGGTTTAAACAAAGTTTAAACTGAAATGATATGTGCTCCTGCATTTTAAGTCCTGTGCTGTACAGCCATGCATCATAATCTAGTTTAAATGCCTGTGAAAGGGAATGTATTTTTGACATTTTAATGAATTGGAACTGCATACTGTATATTAAGTTAAATTAAACCATTTGTTTTACGTATAAGTGTAGTAATTCAATATCTGGAATCTTCTGTTTTATGTGAGCTCAACCAAAAAAGTACTGAATTTTTAATTTTAAAAAAATCTACCAAAATCCTATTAAGCCAAATTATTAATTCTCTACTGGTGAAGGCAACAGTATATTATATATAGAATAGTATGTGAAAATATGAATGTATTTTCAGAAAATAGAAATTGAAATAGATACCATAGATTGTATATAAGTTACATTCTTTGCCTTTACAAAATTCAGTTCATTCCAATTTAGCAATTCAATCCATCATAATTTGGATTAAAACCCAGTCAGAGTGCGATGCAATGTTTTGGTCCTGAGAAAACTGAAATTAGGCTGAGAGCAGGTGGTGACCGCCACCCACACACCCTCCACCCAACACACACACACTCGCAGCACAGAGGAAGCTCAGTCCTGGTGGGAGGTCTGAGGTCTGGCCCTCCACATTCCACAGACAAGTGTCTAGCACCTGCTAGGCCTCAGTCAGCCTTTGCTGGCCAACAGATTAGGACGGGCGGACACACTCCAAATCCATTTACTTTACAGTCTGTGTATTTGCATGGGTGTGTGTGTGTCTCAGAGAGAAAGTAACAGAGAGAGAAAGAATGAGAAAATCCATTTTCAGAGGAAAGCTATCCTGCAACAAACTGAAATATTTAGCCACAAAATGTTGTTAATTACCCTGAATATTTCTTTGTTGTTGTTCTGTCAAAAAACAGAAGAAGAAAAAGCTTAAAGTACAAACTCCGTCATTAAATCGCAATCTAAGATTAATTTATCTACTGTCTTCATGGAAAGACAGATACATTTTGTGGGGGGATTTTTGTTTAAAAGACTGCACTATAACAGAAACTATTAAGCACTGTAACATGGAGCACACACACACATACACACATACACTGTGATACTGTATGTACTTATAAAATGCACACACACCTTCAGCAGCCCATGTCTGACAGGTGCACATGTCAGTGGTTAGTTCAACCTGGATCAGAGCATTTGGTCTCACTCTGTAGCAGCCAGGCCCCCAGGGTACGAGTGTGTGTGTGTGTGTGTGTGAGTGTGGACACGAGTGTGTGAGAGAGTGTGTGTGTGTGTATGTAACCCAAGGGCCCAATGCTCAGTACCCAGACACTACCCATATTGTTTTCTTCAGTGGAGCTAGAAAAAAGGGTGAAGCTGATTTACAGAGCTGTCTGGCACTGGAGCACACGGATGCATGACTGACTCAGCCTAATGGAGTTTTCAGCTTTGGATTTACACTTCTCTCCTGTATGAGAGGAGCGGAGCCGCGCATAAGCACAATCTGGCTACTGCACGTCTCTGTGGCAGTTATGTCAGCGCCATGATCTCGTCCTGCAACTGTTACCGAGTCATGTTTGCCAGCAAATTTGATGTCTACGGTCTGGATATATATATTTTTATTATTTTGCTGTAATAAAAGCCACCGAACCAGATTTATCATTTCACTTTTTTCCATCAAATGCATCTTTTGTGTAACTGTGACCTAACACTGCATCATAATTTAATAAATTACACACTAATTCTTTAAAATGGCTATGTTCCCTTCATCTAAAAATCAGGAAGTGATTGTAAATTCACTAAAACAGAATTTAATTTGTGATTTTACTGAATAAAAGCGACACTTAAGAGGAAATTAAAGCATATAAATCCACTTACTGTACTTTCATCACAATTTAAGCACAGTACTGTGGTTAAAGCATTCTTACAGATTCAGACAAGGGTATTAAAGCACGTACTGATTGCATTTAACATGATTTAGTATCTTAAAATACATGAATTCCATTTGTTTTGTTTTGTGCTGTGTTATGTTCTGCACAATCATATATATATATATATATATATATATATATAACACAGAAACATGTTACAAATACTTATAATGGACCAATCACAATGTGCAAAATCCACAGCTGACAAAAAAAAGACAGAAAAGAAATAAGGTCACAGGCTATAAATTGTTCAAAAAGATGTCAAAAACAAGAGGAGTATCCAGCTTGTCTCTCCTCCAACATGGCAGCATGTCCCACGCAAACCGCTGCCCTCTCCTGAATTAACCGTCGTTACACTGCGAGCCTCTGAGAGCCGCAGCCGATAATGCTGGGAATCCAACATTAATGTGTTAACTGGACCTAAATCGGTTTTGTCTGTGTCGGATTGCTGGACCGCCATCAGGGCAGGACTGTGTAACTGTGTGCAGCTGCCCCCTGAACGCTGGCTTCAACAAATTACCCATTTCACAGCTCACAAAGCATTTAGCCTCCAAACTATGCAAACAAATCCACTCCTGTGCTTTTGGAAGGACACCCACTCACATGTGCATGTAATATTTCTATCAGTGATTGGATCCAGGTCTGTAACCACACTTTTGACTGCTATTTGAACCTTTTAATTAACATGTCATTGTAATGTCTGTCTATGAAAAAGGTGCATTTATTGTTTGCTACTAATAATTGTTTGTATTGTATGTGACAACCTGGTAATGTAGTGCTGTAGGTCTAAATGTAAGCCTGAAATGATTTCTTATTAAAACTACCAGATCAAATATGGATTCACTTGAATCAGGAGGTGAGCTCCAGGAAGTAAATAAATGATCATGGTTGTGAGCATAAACAATGATAGTGGACTTTTCAGGTAAATCTCAAATCTTGATCAGACCAACAACAGCCAAATCAAGTCCATGTCCTTGTTTCGAGTCCTAAGCAAGTCACTATGTGCCCTTCACCATTTTCAACTTTCAAACAGAGAGACAGTTATTACAGAACATTTACAATATAAATAAATGTGTCTGATTGACTCAAAGTACTTCAGTTTCAGTGCACATTATCTTTAAATTTTGGGCTTGGAGTGTAATTCAAGTCATTCCTGGTTAGAAAGGCTAAAGTCTAAGTAGTCACAACTCACTGGTTAAGTCTATGGTGAACAGATTCATGATTCTGATAGAGCCATACCTCTATCCATTACAACTACAGTACAGACAGGGCTGCATATTTCTGTCTGAACCCAACCCACATTCAAGAGAGTAGTACCCAAACCTGCCAGAGTTAATGTAAGCTAAAGCACTGAGTTTGAAAAAAAAAACTTGAAGCACCATGTGAAGGAGGCTACTCCATCATGATTAGAACTGCACAAGTCAAATGTTTGCTGCTTATTGTTCAGCTAACACGACCAAACCAAACCCTGTCGTTATTTAGAAATTTTAGTCCAAACCTGGCCCGACGGATCTCGACCAGCTTGTGTCAGGTATCCACACTGTTGTACCAACATCAGTTCAAACATGACATACTCACAGTAATTTACAAAGAACAAAACACAATGACTAGGTTGTTTTCATGTGCAAAAATAACAAGTGAGTTAGTTGTACATTAAGTCACCTTTCAGTCATCAGTCCTAAACTGTATGAGAGCAAACCATAAGCACATTCAGACTTCTTTTATTATCTCCTCATTTTGGCATAATTGTCAAGGGACCTTGGAGCAAGTGTGCCAAAAAACGCTGGGTGGAATGGCTCCCATCGTAAAAAGCTTTGGTCCAACATCAACTGTTGGCAATGGCTAATGAATGCTATATAAACTGGAAAACTGATTTCCTTAATCCACTTACATTTCTTAAGATTCTATGGTGCAGTAAGCCTATTAGGCCATAGAGCTGTGGCGAATCGTGCGAAGTGTTGAAAGCAACAGCGGTGGGAGACTGAGGAGGAAGGAACAACTGTGGTACAATTGTCTTCTGAAAGCGACTCCTTGACGAATATGCTATGTAATGTACGATCAATTCATGCTTAATGTAAGCCACGGAAAGAAAGAAAACTGGAGATTGAAAGTGAACCACAGATTTCTTCATTGCCTATGTCCATAGTGCGAAGCTTGGATTTGTCTCGGGGGTTCTTTCTACAACATTTATCGAGAAAAAAGAGACCAAGGGAGACGGAAAGAGACAGAGAGGGATCAAGGTCTCTCCCTATAATTACAAAGATAGCACAGTCGCACTCCCTCCCCAGTGGAGCCTCCGAGGCGTCACTCCCCATCCCTTCATATTGTATAAAGACTGTTCTATCAGCCCAGGAACGGCATCATTGCTTGTAAATTAATTTGGGGTTCCTGTCAGTCGGGGCCCTCTCCTCTCTTATCTGGCAGTGTAATATGGGAAGCTGAGAGGCTGGGGAGATACTGCTGAGAGCGCTGGAGGAGAGGAGGTGAAGGAGGAGAGGATGGGGGGGTGGGGGGGTGGAAAGGAGTATTAAAGAGAAGAGAGATAAATGGGAGGAAAGAGAGAGGCAGGGACAAAACAAGAGAAGCGGGTGAGGGAAGCGAATGAGTCCTCTGCTGGATGTCAAAAGAGGTTTCGAGGAAGAACCTGACTCAGTGATAAGTGAATATGGTCTGGCGTCCTATTTACCCCTCCACCTCTCCTCCTCTCACACACACACACACACACAAGCTATTTGTCATCCACGCTGGACTCTACACTGAGAGGCCTTCACCTATCAGCACTATTTGTCCCTGTGTCACCGGCAGCGGATAAATCTTCTCCCGAGGATCCTTGTTTAAATCCGCCCCCTATTACCAAAGGTCCGGCCCTTTCATGATCACATGTGCTCGACACATACGGCACATATACACACCTTTGACCCCATCAGTTGTTTCTAATTAACCCCTCACCCACTATATGTAGCCTCAATTCCCTAATGGCAATAAATACGCCTGACTACAATCCCATTAGCGGCCGGAGTCATGATGGTGAATTAGGAGAGACACTGACTAAACGCTGGGATGGAGTTGATTCATGTACAATATGAGAGTAACACTGTGTACCGTTATTTTCTGAGAGGCTTTATTTGTGGGAATTGTACTTTTTATAAAAATGAACAACATGTATTATGATCTGTGTTCCTCTTGTTATAGTCTCCCTGTAAATGAAACTAATCCAGAGTTAATTATGTTTGTGTATACTGTCTGTGTGTTCTTATATCACAGACTGTGCTGATGGCTTGGTGCTTGTAACAACTAATTTATGTTGGGCTGAAATCATTTGTGGTTCCACAACAAAGGGGAGGTAAAATTAAAAGACAGCTCTAAATTAATAGAGATGTATTACATCTAAGAGGCTTTTATTTTGCTAATTTCAAACAGTGCTGTTTATATATGGAGGTCAATGGGGACTGTTGTGCCTAGAAACTGACAGAGGCCGGTTTAAGAAAATCACAACAGCTCAGTGACGAGTGACCAATCACCAGTGGTGGAGAGTAACAGCATACATTTACTCAAGTACAATTTGAGTACTTATACAGTTTCTAAATGAACAGTAATAGATTAAAAACACCCAACGTTATAAAAAGTTAAAATGCATTGATAACAATATTCCAATAACAATTGGGTGCTATTAGTATCATGTAGGAGTGTTTTTGATACTTCATGTGAAATATGACACTCATCATTTTGTACTTTTACATCTAGTAAGATTTTGAGAGCAGGACTTTTACTTGTAACGCAGTACTTTTACACACTGGTACTGTTGTTTTACTTCAGCAGCAGAGCTCAACACTTCACCCAGCACTGGCAATTACAAGGGAGAAGATTTAAGACAGCAATTATAAAGAAACCAGGAGCCTTTAATAGAGTTTGTATTAAATGAGACTTAAGTATAATGTGATGACATGTTGCAGTATGTATATCAGTGTCAGCATAACAGCAGTTGAATTACTGTGACTATTCATTGTGAAAAACAGTGCGTGATCAGTAAGAGAACTTATGGCTAAAAAGAGTTACAGAAAACTGGTAGTTCTCCCATTATAATACAATGTAGGAAGCTAATATTTTTCTGTAAAGTGTATCTGTTGGACAGTGTACATGATAATACTTTGGGGAATCACTTCACTGTGTTATTGTGAGGGTAAAAGCTTTTGTTTCGACCAGGAAATTATGAGTAATTACATTCATGTTTGTGTATGTAAACAGTATTTTTTCCACTCTGTGTTTCCACATTAAATAAAGAATATCTTCTTTTTCATGTGGAGAACCGAGACTGCCACAGCAAGAAAAGCACCCTGTTATTTCAAGCATGTACACAAGACAACAATGAGCAAAACAAGCCTGGAATATGTGTAAACTACATATTCAGATATTTGGCAGACCTCCAACGTGGCAAAAACAACAGAGGCTATTTAAGCAAATGAACAATAAGACATGCATCATCTATTGTGGCCCGTTCTGTAAGGCTGGAGCTGAATCCACAAGAAGAACTGGCTCAAATCCAGCTGTTTGGAACGTGGAGGTAGAATAGACCGCTGTAACACCCCTGATGGATAAATCCTGACCAACTCATTTCTAAATAAATCACAGAATTTCAGCATCTGTACTTTAAAGTTCAGCAGCAGGAAGGGAGCAAACACTCCAAACATTAAAATGTGGTCAAACACAGAGCGCTACACAAAATATAAAAAATACAAATACATTTTAACAAGCCGAGTAGGCTTCATGTATGTTTTCATGTGTGAAATAGGTAGGGTTTTTCCTGATTGGTTCCTGAAGCCATTGTAAAAGCTGTTAGAAATTATACAAATTAAATATCAAACTAGTTTCCATTAGACAATTACACAAAAGATTTAAAACATGATAGTTTCCTTACTGCAAGCAGAGATGAAGGCCTGATGCTTTCATGGATTTCTGGGTATCTACTGCCACCTAGTGGTTTTCAGCAAACACAGGCTGAGGGCTGACAGGCACATGCACAATAACATCTACAATACAAAAAAATCTCCAGTTTGTAGGCACAAATGTTGAATTTTCTGTCAGTGATTATTCACCTGGATTATTTTAAAACATGCCAACGTATAGTCTGTGTCTATTTTATATTCTGATTTAAAGAGGTTTGACAACAAAACATACCAATGATAAAACTGAAAAGCTGAAAATCCTCACAATAAACAATCAGGAACCAGAGGATGGTTGATCTGTTTGGTTAGTAATGAATTCACTATGGAAATTGCTGCAGATTATTTATCAATAAATTCATCAACTTGTTTCACCTCTACTAAAATATTGTGAGGACCTAACTGATCTATGGTAAGTGTAATGGGCCTGATTCCTCACATACATGACTCCATCCAGTTGGTTACAAACCAAATGTATATGATCAAAGACGACAAGGGAGGATATCAGTCTCAAGGATGGAAAGTCAGTGATAACAAATTATGTGCAGACACACACACTTATCCACCATTCACTCAGTAATGCATGACACAGATTAATCTTCCTGCATGTAACAGAGAATAAATCATTTGTCCATAATTAGCAGGGGCAAGGTTATAACTGACACCAGATTTCATCTTAATTACAGAGGGGAAATCAGTTCCATTAGTTTTGTGGTGTTCAGCAAAGTTAATCACACCTGTCACTGTTCCAGTAATTGTTCACAACAACTGGACGGTCACTTAATTTATTCTTATGGGAACTTCTGAATTTAATTATTACCATGCACTTGTTTGCATAGAATTAACGTAGTGTTAACCTGACTGTTCTTTTAGAGGTGCAACTTAAATTACCTCGCAACAAGGTTTTCAGGTATTTCAGTTAGTTATTAAAGCCAATGACTCTCTACAGTACAACAAGGCAAAACCACTCACAAGCAACCTCCTGACCTTCTGCATCTGCCCATTCACACAGCATATACAACCAACATGTGACTGAACAACCAATAAGAGCAAAACATCTAATAGATGGAAATTATTCAGAGCCTCTGGAGGCTTTGCCCCTGCAACTGTGTCTCTGTAGACAGCAGCAACAACACAGCAGCTTCAGTACATTACACGGCCTTCAGCAACAAGAACACAGCAAGGAACAGTCATGGAAACATTAGCCATGAGGAGCAGGAGGAAGGAAACCACCTAGCAACAACAAAAAAGACAGGAGTTTATCTGACTCACGTTTTTGAAGATGAAGTTCATTCTTCTTCATTTCATGTAGATGAGGTTTCCAAGTCATGAAGTTAATGTCCCACTGCACTTGTTGCCGTGTTGGTCACTTGCCTTGTTGGTCGACAGAAGTCCATATCTCCTCCCTCCATCTTTGCTAGCTTATAAAAAGCGGTAGCAGGTTTAATTAGTTACAGCCGAAAAAGCGAATTCTGCCATTTGTTTCATTTAATGTTGATATGTTTCTGTTGTTAAAAGGTCAGGGTGTGAGTTACCTCATACTTACAGTATAGTAGTCCAGAGTTTCTTTTCCAAAGCCGTGTCCTTTTATAGTTTAACGGTCGCGGGATACTGCATCTTGTTTGACAATTAATATATTTGAATTAACTTCACCTTGCGTCTCTACAGCAGTTGATAAAGGTGCAATGCTGTCTTTTAATCACACCACAAGGGGCGCTGTTTCATGAATTTGTTGAAACGAAAAAAGATGGGAAAGATGTAGCAACATGTGGCGGAGAAAATTATTAAATCTTTTTGTTAAAGTTACAGTGATAGCTACTTTAGCCCACTATCTTCACTTTTATATCAAAAGACTAAACAAAATGGTACAAAATCTTTCAACGTAAAAATGTCCTACAAACTACTGCCTCGAAAGTACCATACAGTTCAACACTGTCAACAACTAAGGTGGAAGTTTCAACGGCAAACAGAGCGTTTTAAGTATTCTATTTAGTACATTGCAATTACAAAAACTGTGAAATCATGTCCATTTTGAGACAGCAATAACAGCAACAGAAGCACAGGAAGTCGGTTTTCTCACCTTTTTTCAGTTAAAAGGTAATGGCATATTTTTGTGCAATCCGTCATACAGTTTGTAAATACGGATTTTATTTTGAAAGGTATAACAGGAAGCTTGCCTTTTATTTGGGCAGGCCCTGGTTGCCAAGCCTCTAGAGCTGGAAGCCAATCACAGTGCAACGAGCGTCCACCACAGCCACGCGTCTACTTTCATGTTTCATCACAAACATTGTCAGTGTGAAGGAGTTTCAAGTCGTCCTGTTAGCTTTCCAGTTCACCTCAAAGTAAGGAATACATGTCATTTTCCTTTACGTTTAATGTCGGCAGCTGTGTGGCGCTTTACAGCCGGCTTGGCTAAGTTTGAAGCTCCAGCTAGCTAAAGTTGATGTCAGACGGTTAAATGATAGCTAGGCTAACGTTACCGTTATCTAACGTTCTGCAGCAGCAGCAGCAGCAGCGGGAGATAAAGATGTTGGTTGGTCTGGTCCCACAGAGAGTCACGGTATTAAATAATGACAGTAGCTTACGAGACATTCATAAGAAAAACTGTAAAATGACTTGACTTTCCGTTTTCAAACACCTATCATTTGTAAGACATGAATAAACGCATTTGAATAATCATTTGGATACTGTTTTTCAATTCGGCATGTATAGTGCATCATTACATGGAAATGAAAAAAATGATTGTGTCCAAAGGGGAGGCCACAGTAAAGGTATCATAACATAGTGAAATGTAGAATCCCTGAAATAATTTCTAACTTGTAATTGGTAATGGTTAGTGGTATTTTGCCTCCATTAAGCAACAGTTTTCTTCACCAATTTAACTTAAAACTATACACAAATGTACATAAATGCAGGTCAGTGTTGGTGTTTTTGGATTTGGCTGCATTTAATCTGATACCATGAGCTTAAGAGTGGTCTGCAGTATAGCTGAAGTAGTCTATATTTAGGCCAAGTCAGCAGCAGGCCATAAGAAGCTAATCCCACATGGGTGTGGGGGGGTTAAGCAAGAGTTAATGCACATATAGTGTATTTTTTATTTGACTGTTTCAGTCTAATAAATGCACAACACATGCCTCTAAACCTTTGCCTCTGAACTAACTGATGAGGCTTATTAAAGCCTGGTACAAAGCAATAACATTAAGGAACTGGTTGGTGAGAGTACAAATAAATAGAAATGGCCAGACATAAATATGCATCATAAGTTATACTGACTTAGAACACATTATGAAAACACAGGCATTCATTATAAAGATATCAAAAAAGTACACACTGTTCTGTACATCAGGGCAGCGTCTAGAGTGACACCCTCATACCTTAAGCTCAGTGACCCAAGTTGCCCTTGACTAACAGTAATGTAACTTATCTGTTGTGTACCGTGGTCACACATGCACTCACTGCATTTTACATGTTCTTAATTTACGCTGATAACACATGCATTTGTTTTTAGGAGGTTTTATGATGCTGGTGGTGCAGTTGCAGAGAGGTGTAGCGAGGCATGCTGGGAGCAGGCCCCGGGGCAGAGTGGAGCGACTGATATCACCAGCACGTGGCATCAGCTCATCTTCACAGCAGCTGTCTGCCCCTGGGAGGACTCAGTGTTCATCCTGCACTGATACTGACCACCCTAAAGTCCTTATCACTGGTTGGTTTCAGTGTCACTATGTCAGCTGTTCTCTCACTTTGTCTTTTCCTGATTTAACGGGTTTCCTCCTCAAAGTTTTCTCAGTCACCATGATCCTTTATCTTCATGATAACTCTTTTTCTTCTCTTTTTGTCACTGTAGGAGGACTTGGACAGCTGGGGGTGGGGCTTGCCAAGTTGCTGAGGTGAGGAGGTCACACCAAGTCTGATTTAACCATGTCCAACACTGGCATAGCTGTTAGCTGTTTGTATACATGCAAAGGCAAATTTAAGATGTCCAAGCAATGGTGGCACTTGTACCTGATGACAAACAGTGTAATATAGGATGTGACCAGAGGCTGTGACAATGGCTTCTCAGGGTGGTGACTAATAGCTGAAAAAAAAATCAAGGGTTTATAATCATGTTCATGTTTTACCCCCAGGAGACGATTCGGAAAAAACAACGTGATCCTGTCTGACATCCGGAAACCCCCAAACCATGTTTATCATAACGGTGTGTACACATGTAAGGCCTACCGTATGTAATGTAATGTAAATTCAGTTGGGTTCGGCCTCTCAGAATCTACTAATAGTAGCTTTTTTTAGCACAAAACTGCAACATTCAGAAAGGGAAACAAACATAAGGGTAACATAAGTGTTTCTCTTTAGTCAGTGTAAGAGTGAAGAAGTTGGACCACACAAATGTAAAACATCTTCACCTAAAACTAGGGCTTTTGGGGTGAAAGTCTGCAGATGACTGTGTAGACACTGATCAAACACTACCCCACCCCATTCCCACACACACAGGTCCATTCATCTTCTCAGACATCCTGGACTATAAGAACCTCAGGGGGATTGTGGTCAACAACAACATCAGCTGGCTGGTTCACTATTCAGCCGTGCTGTCTGCTGTAGGAGAGAACAACATCACTCTGGCCAGAGAGGTCAACATCACAGGTACACACACACACTCTCTGCCATAATACTGTAATACAGCATTTAGAGCTTTATATAACAGATTTATGTGCAGACTCTCTCTCTTCGTAGGTCTCCATAACATAGTAGACATTGCAACCGAACATGGTCTGCGTGTGTTTGTCCCCAGCACGATCGGTGCCTTTGGTCCGTCCTCGCCCAGGGACCCCACCCCTGAGCTGTGTGTGCAGAGGCCGCACACCATCTATGGCGTCTCCAAGGTCCACGCCGAGCTGATGGGTGAGGTGAGACACAGAATACTCATCCACATGCGCAGACTCATAAAAGACATCTCCGGTTCTTTAAATGTGGCGGCCCATGTCACCGTAAGGCACAGTGTTTTATTTCTCTTTGTTGAGTCTTTTCCTCCGTCTCATTCTTTCTCAGTACTACCACCACAGGTATGGGCTGGACTTCCGCTGTCTCAGGTATCCAGGCATCATCTCAGCTGACACCCAGCCCGGAGGAGGAACCACAGGTAAGCAGGTCTGAGATGGAAGTACCCTCTTTATTTCATATCTCATCTGTTGTCTGGTGTCACACTCATCATCTTGATCTGTCTCTCCACCTCCCAGACTACGCTGTGCAGATCTTCCATGCCGCCGTGAAGACTGGTCACTTCGAGTGCAACCTACGCAGCGACACACGGCTTCCCATGATGTACATAGGTACGTTACACTCAGTCATTTTACGGTAGAAGTGTGTGTTTTTCCCTCCCATCACCTCCTCCTCCTCCTCCTCCTCCACCTGTCCAGATGATTGTCTCAGGGCGACTCTAGAGTTCCTGGAGGCTCCAGCAGACTCACTGGCCAACCGCACCTACAACATCAATGCCATGAGCTTCACACCACACGACCTCACTCAGGAGATACGCAAAGTCCTGCCTGACCTCAAGGTCACCTACAATGTGGATCCTGTCCGACAGGCTATAGGTGAGCTGTATACTGCCCTCTAAATCTTTATTATCACAAGGTAAGAATTTATTCTAGACACCTTTATTAAGTATTTTCTCTGTCTCTTCTCAGCGGACAGTTGGCCAATGGCGTTAGAGGACAGCGCAGCGAGGCGGGACTGGGGCTGGAAGCATGAGTTCAACCTCCCAGAGCTGGTGCAGACCATGCTCACTCACATCACCACAGGAAACCAGCTGGCACAAGCCTACTGAGCCTTTATGTAGCTTTTTTTTCTTAGCAACACCATACAAAGCTTTATTTAAAAGGAAGAGACATTTTTAGCCTTTACTGTTACACTTACGTTGTAAATCACAAAAAAATCAGATGGTGTTCAAATCAAAAACACCAATTTAACAATGAAATGAAAATATAAGCCTCAATATCAGAGGCAAAAAACATTCCAAACATTCCATCTGTTCACTTCATCCCTCTTTTCCCTCTCTGTTCTCATCCATCCATCCATCCAGCTTTTGTGGAAAACTAAAGGAGCATGCTGGATAGTGTCACTAAGTTACTGAACTTTACAGAGAGCCGAGTCCTCTTTCTGAATGTACTGTGTGTTTGTATTTATGTGGATGTATGCAGCCTGCTGTAGCAGCTACACGCTCGCCTTAAAGGGCTCCTCTGCCATCCTGAGAAACCAGTTGACTTTTAGTAAGAGCTGCACAACTGGTTACCAATATGTACTGTAAGTATAAACACTGAAAGGCTTTACCTCAGGTGCTGTTATTGTAGAAACTGATAACCCTAGCTAACCTTAACTTGACCTTTGCACTAGATGCTTTTGATGTGTGAAATGATTTTTATTGTTGCTTTCTGTTTAGAAGCTGCAGACTCGGTGCTAATTATTTATGAATGTTGAATCAATGAATGCATTAGCAGTAATTTTCTTTTAATAGAGCATTCAGTTTAGGAGCTGTACTTTACTCTGTGAAAGAAATGTGTAGAATGAGAGTGGATATTGTTTGGTTTTCTTTAACATTGATGTTATTTATAATTCTATTCTTTGCAGCTTTTCCTGACAAATCAAAAGGATTTCAGAATCAGAAGGACTTTTTTTTTTTTTTTAAATAAATACTTGTGTGAAACTAGTTTTCAGGACTGTTCCCTCTGCGTGCACTCACTCTCAGGTGTAGATTAGAAAAGCCGTGACTTCAGCAGTCTATTGTTTGCTTTATTCACTCAGGTCTTGTCCTCACACTGTATTTCCAGACACTACTTCACTTCTGTTTTAGTTTTTGTTCTTTGTATTTTTGCCTTTGCTGGTGTGTCTGGGTGTAGACTGAGCTGACTGGCACTGGAATGAACAGAGTTGTGGCGCCTCCCGGTGGCCAAGGCTGCCTGCTGCAGTTTGAGCTGCAGGATGTCACTGAGCAGCGAGGCCTCTCGGTTCAGACTGGCCAGCATCTGGCCCTCAGTCGCCTTCACGGCCGCACGCACCACCTCCACAACTCCCTACAGAGAGTGGCAGACATGATCTAACTCAATTAAGATTTAAAAAACCCTTTTCTGTTTATGCACACACATTTCCAAGTGTTAACCTCTTCATCCAGTCGCACATCCTCAGGAATATGCCCCAGGGTGACCCTTGACTCCTCTCGGAGAATCCTCAGCTCCTCCTCCTTCTGTCTCAGGGTTGAGTTGAGCTGGGCTTGCTGGCGCTGATGCTCCCCCTCGTGCAGCTCTGTGCCCTGCAGCACAAATACAACACAGTGATCAGCGGGGGCCATTTTGTTCAGTTTCTAGTCGCTGGTTAGTGATTACCTGTGCCAGAGGGCAGGGTGTGGGCGGCAGCTGCACCTCCAAGTGCAGCTGAGCAATGGACATGTTAGCTGCTCCGCTCACCACCGCCTGGAAGAGCCTTCCGCCGAACGGTGCAGGCGTCTGTGAGGAAGTGGGTGAATGTGTGTCGGTGGACAGGGGTAAGGTTTGGTAAACGCTCAGACAGGGAATCCCTCACCAGAGACAGCAGTTTGGGTGCATCCAGACCTGATGGATAGAGGACAATAAAGTGAAGAAGCCAAAGAGGAGGTTTATTAAATCATAAAACTACATGAAGAATGTTTTAATAACTCTGGTGTTCTCTCTGGTGGCCACATTAAAACCACCTGTAGGACTTCTGTACAGTACGCTGCTGTTTGCTCTGACCGTCCAGCTGTGGGAAGATGCATTTGGCAACCTCAGCTGTCCGGATCACATCAGGCCAGGGGAAGCCACGGGCGGCGGCAAACATGGCGACGTCGTACACAAACTCCTGATGGAAACTCCGACGCTCATCACAGAACTCAGGCCATGAGAAGTGACAGCTGAGCCTCTGCACGCCAGCATCCCTCTGACAGGACAGTGATACAGACACAATACATGATACATTTTGTTTTGAAACAAAGAAAAAAGAAATTTACATTAGAAAACATAAAGTTTAAATCTCTATAATATATCAGGAAGCCATACATTATGTTGTTAAAATGGGAAGACTAGTAGACTATTAGCTGTTAATGGCAGAAAATAAATATTATCCTCTGACCTTAAAATCACAACTGACAGCTTTCAGGAATCAATAAGAAACTGTAATGTGCTTTGCATTAGCATGTGTTTTAACGGATGTAACTCTCACCCCTGTCGGTTATTTCAGTTTTGGGTTGATTATGTCCGCTTTTTAAATTCCTAGCCGCATTTGAAGGCACCATAATAACATCACTCTCTCTTTGTATCACTTCTGTCAAAGTCTCAGGTGTGAATTGACGGGCTGCCTACCTGGAGTCTTGCTATCTGCGCTATCTCACTCTCTGGAAGGGAATCCATCCTTGAGTAATGACTTGGTTGCCATGGGAGACGGACGCGTACACCACTGGTAACGCGATGACGTCAGATACACGCACTGGGCGTGGGGAACGGTGGAATGTTGCGCCATGGTTTAGTTTGAATTTTGTGTCACATTATTAAATGTAAATGAAAATTAATAGTATATCGTATACAATTAATTCTATTCTTTTCTATTCTGAAATAATAACACATATACCTTAAAGAGTTTAGCGGACACTTTTTGATTAGGTTTAATGGCGACTGCTTTGGTTGACAAGTTCTTTTAATGGGATTAAAGCTGTTAAAGTAGCAGTATATAAACATATGATTATTGTTGTTATTGTTCGTGTTGTCAGTGAGTTTGATAGGAGAACTAACTAACTATCTGTCATGTAACTAGGCTTATTAGTCCAGGGCCACAGATGGCTCAGGCAGGTCTAATCCTCTTTAACATGAATCCCACTCCTCCTCCTCTTCATCCTCCTCCTCTCCATTCTTCTCCTCTCTCCTACTACCTCTCCTCTCCTCCTCCTCCTCTGGGTGTCCAGGAAGTAAAGCGGAGGAGATCGGAGAGGGTCTTTAGTGTAAAGGTAACGGATTTAACTTCTGTCAAGTTAGCCAAAATAGGTAAAGACAATTTCCGGTCGTGCCTTTAAAAGTAAAATTTTATAGGCTGCCATTATAGTGCCATGTTACCATTTTTAAATCTCCTTTTGAAAATAACTGTAAAGGCTATACAATTAAAAATGACTGTGATCAGAAACATATGGAAATGTATTTCAGTGTAGGTTAGTAATGGTGGCTCAGGTAATTTCCAGAGCAGGTTGAACATGGATTTAGGCTTTCTGAAAAAATAAGTTTTGATGGGATAAATGTTTCCAATAAATATTATATCAAGGTCTTGAGAATCATCCCCCTTTGAATTTGTTCCACTTATTTTTTATTATTATTTTTAGTTATGAGGCTAGGCTCACTCACAAGATTCCTCAAATGTAAAAGAAAAACAAACACATGCACAAACAAACAGCCAAAAGCAAATAAACACAAAAACACAACTCAACCTTACTAATAGGTTGTCATTGTTGCCAACTGCCCCTAGAGTTCTATTTATTTTTATTTCTTTTTTTTTTTTTTTTTTTGTAATGCTTTGACATCCACATCTGGTTATCTTTCAGTATTGATAGTATCCAAGTATTTGAGTTTTCCCACAGTACATTATGTTTCTGTAGTTCATATATTCATATATATACTATCATTTATTTTTAATCCTAATACATATTACAAATGAGAACTACATTTAATTAATTAGCATTAGTCATAGGGTTTAGCCTAATCATTTGAATGACAGCTGCTTCAGATGTTAAAACTCTTGCAATGTTATTTTTTCCTTGTCTGTCTATATTTATTTCTTGCTCACACTCTGGTGTTGTTCTATAATGTATGTTACCCATATTATACGTTCTTTACGTAATCTATGTCGACTGTTTGAATGATGGTTCAATATTAACTGTCACAAACTAATTTGGAAGTCTATCAGTGTACTTCCGGTCCGTCAGCTGCGGGCTTGACGCATGTCTGAACATGCTCTCCATATCTGCGATCTCCGGTGGAGACTGAACGCGCAACTCTGGTCGATGTGGCAGACGGAGCGGCTCGCACCTCGGTCCGTGCTCACTGCTGCTTCTGACTAGACCTGACTTTGCTGTCTTACTATTAAAATGAGTTGTTTTGGGGGTCATTTTTAATATTTTTATTTTTTCCTGGAGCTCCTGTTTTAACCATCTTTCCTGTCGGTATGCATCCTTATCGGTGAGATTAATCTCTTTCTTTTTCCTCTTTACTCCTGTTGTTTAACACACAGCATGCTCTTCTAAACACCCGGTTGTGTGTGTGTGAATGTTTTTGTGTGTACCTGTGAATGCATGCTGTTTACGCATCCTGTTAGTTTAACTCTTTGTGTTTGTGTGTGTGTGTGTGTGTGTGTGTGTGTGTGTGTGTGTTGAAAGAGGAGGAGGGGATGCCCTTGTGTAGGCTAAACACAACTGAAAAGTGTATCACCACTTCCATATATACTGCATATTTATTTGTGTGTGTGTGATCCAGTTGTTAGGATGATGTGAGTCACACACACACACCTGTTGATGGGATAAGAGAAGGAGAGCAGGAGGGATAGAGGAGTGAGTGGACCTCCAAAAGTAGGCCACACATCGCATAATCTCTCCTTTGCTTTCTCTGGAACTGTTAAAGCTTCAGTTAGTTTTGTTTCTATTTTAAAGAGAAAAAGAAGAGTGAGGTCCATTATTCAGGGATAGGTACTGAGTCTTGGGTCTTGGTTCCTGCAGGATGTGCAAGTGTCTCTGCAGTCTGAATGCAGTTGTCTAACATCAACACACAAAATGCAGAAGTGATGAATTCTTTGATTTATCCACAAGGAATACCTGTTAGCACCAACAGTTTTCCACAGACCAGCTGCCTGATGCCTCTGTCCTGTCAGCACAGGAACTACTCATCCCTGACTTCCTGTCTTCCCAGAATTCTCTGAGGCCCACCTACTCTTTCCCTCTCTCATTTGGGCAGTGAGGCAGAGACAGACCGATGAAATATGAGTTACATAAATCTGAATTATGCAATAACTTGCTCAATAAAACAAGATGTCTTACTTCAAGGACATGTATCCTGTAAAAGAAAATAATAAATCTCTGAGTAAAATGCCCTTGGTGTTCTCAAAAGCACTAAGAGAGTGTTGTAGGGAAAAGATATTTTTGTGAGATTCTTGTGCAATTGCTGCACAATTGCAATTTTACACTTATTTGAAAGTTTAAAGGACTTTCATAGTAATCCTGTTGAATAAGCCCTCAGTGTGTGGTTTCTAAAAGATTTTTTTTAACCTCAGTCTTATTTTGTAGATACACACTTGATTTTAGGGGCTGACCCTGAAGTAAGGAAGATAAGTAGTGGAACTTAAAGTACATTAAAGTACATTTACTCAGGTACTCTACTCTCTAAGCTGCTCTAATCAATATTCTCAGATTCACAATAGGTCAAATGATTATGTGTAATATGAAAGGGGTCTCTTATGCTGACAATAGGCAGATTATTTTCACCAAACTCTACAGTTGTTATTACTTATTTTCACTGAAAGATTTAGCATTTTTCAGCACATTGTTTTCATGCAATGGCCACCAATTATATTGTTTTGGTTGAGTCTCATCAGTCTTATCAATATCATTTCCAGCAGCAATGGTATTTCCAGCAGTCAGCAACTGTTCAGTGAAATGGTACATGGTACAGGGCGACTAGCTGGTGAACATAGTGGAGCATTTAGCAGCTAAAGAGCTAGCTAGAGAAGAGATCTAGACAATGGGGCTACTTAACAGTCAAATGTTTTCCTCAGAAGTTGGTGGAGAACATACACAAAGCTAACAAATCATGTCTGCTGGATATGTAAAAAGCAGTTTGCTAACAAGTTCATTATATGTCAGTGTTGTGTTTACAGCTTGTTGTGATGCAAAAACATCAATGAATGCAGCTTGAAGTACAGTCCTGATTTACATGCACTGAAGTAGCTTAATTTAATGGGCTGCCACTTTACACTTCTACTGCACCACATTTGAAAGGGAAATGACATATTATAGTCACTAGGTACTTGCAGATTAAGATTTTACATGTACCTGTATATGACCATCTTATAATGTTTGATATATTGATATATACTTGACATCAGTATATAAAATATTTGAAATAAGCTCAAAGATAAAATGCTGATAACGCATCAGTTAAAACCAGTAATTAATTCCATCACAATATCGCTACTTTTATTCAAATAAAGGATCTAAGTACTTACCAGCACTGAGCAAGATGTAACACAGACTGTAGCCACTGGGGATCTCTCTTCCTCTCTCTCTCTCTCTCTCTCTCCTCTCTCTCTCTCTCTCTCTCTCTCTCTCTCTCTCTCTCAGATGCCTCACAGGTGATGCCACTATTAGGATAAGAAAAGTTTGGGTATTAATGGATCAGCAGATAGGACACAACATCTATAGATCCATAATTTCCCTTTCATCTCCCAAAGATAACTCTTTAATTTCATATACTGTGGCGTTATTTCAATTAGTTAAAAAAAAAACATAAACAAGACAAAACAAGGTGAAAAAAATAAATTGTAAATGGCCTCCGCTGATAATAATGGCGTTTTGTCTGATTGTGAAGACCAACTGGTTATGATTTGTTCATCATCAATTTTCCATTTCTCTTCCAATAACAAGAAGTTGTTTGCCCATGACAGTTCAATAGGAGCAGTTGGTGTTTTCAGTGATTTCTGGACTGGAGGCACCCTGCTGTCAGACAGATTGTCTGTAATTACAATCCTCTCTGACTACAGCCCTGTGTATGTGTGTGTGTGTGTGTGTGAGTGTGTGTGAGGGAGACATAGAGGGACCAATATGTGCTGAAAATCTAAGATCTCTGATTTCAAAGTAAAAGCTTTGCATCTTGCTGACTGCACAGACAGACATGTCGGCTGAAGTTGCAATGGATACATCAAAATTTCATTTTTGTTTGGCAGCCATCAGCTTTCTTCTTCCTTTACGTTCACTGATACGACTCTAACTGCAGGAACATTTCAGTTACAGGTAAAGTGTCTATGATAACTAAATCTTCTGCTCAGTCTTGTTAAAAATCACCCCCATAAGTTAAAAGAAAAAATCATTAAAATTTCAAATTAGCATGCTCTTCCTCTCCAGGTCAGGTTCAGCATGCATGAGAACATCACTTGTCTCACCACCATCTTAGCCTCACCATAGCAACCCCCCTCCTTCTCCCACACACACACACACACTCATTCTTAAGCAGGCTTTTCGTTCTATCCTTAGCCTTCTCCCCTCCTGTCTTCTCATTTCTCCTCTCTCCACCCGCCCCCTCCCTCCTCCGTGTGCCCGATTACTGACTGCCATTTTACCCTGAGAGCTGTGGAGCCCAGGGGCTCTGCTGTAGCTACATCCTAGTGTATGACTCAGGCTGCAGAGGAGATAGCCGCCACCACACACACACACACACTCACACACACACACACACACATATACATATATCACACACATAGTGCTAACTCCTGGTCCGACTCGCCCGGTCGGACCCTGTGCGGATAGAAACAGCTCCCTTCAAGCTTTTTCACATCTCTTTGGACCATGTTTCCTGAATATGTGAGTAGTGTGTCTGATAGATGGAAGTAAACTGTTGTAAAAATGATTAAGTGCATGAATAGTGGTCAAAGTAGTGCTGGAAATAGCTCTCAAGATGATTAAATTTGTCTTAAATTGGTAAATAGTGGCAAAAATGGTTCTTTGCCATCATGAAAAAAGGTCTGTAATTAAAATGTAGTGACAATGGCTCAGTGTTAACATAATATATAGTGATACAATGTACTAAAATTGATTATATAGTGGTAAAAGAGATTCTGTATTTATACTGTACATAGTATTTTTGCTATTACCTCTTGTTGCCTATTCATTGTTTGGGCTCAAGAAAAAATGACAAATATTTGTTCCAGCTTCTCAAATGTGAGAATTTGCTGCCTTGTTTGTCATTTTATGACTGTACTGTATATATTCTTGCATATCAGTGCTAAATACATCTCCTTAGTCTCAAATATTTTATACATCAATTAAACTGCAGATTAAATGACAATAATAATCGTTAGTTGCAGCCTTGCTATAAGGTTGTAGTCCCTTAAATCTTCAGAAGTGTTAACAAGAAGACCATAGATTTTGCTAATAATACTGTAACTGAATGTGCATGAAAGGAGAACTGTGTATATGCTGAGGTGTACGTAACTGTGACCTTACTCAACGTTGGATTAAGTTGCCTATTTGGGCATCAGCAGGGAAAATAACTCAGGGCTCAGTAAATCCTAAATCCTGAATGTTAAAGTACAGACCTTCTTTAAGTCCTGAAACAAACTACATTTCCCTTCATTGCTCTTTTGCTGGTGTTTTGTAATTAACTAATTAACTTAATTAACTTAATAAATAAATAAATAGCTCTATCTCCTCCACCAACCCTGTTCTCCTAGTTCAAATGTATTATTATCAGTTTGAGGGGGACTATTTGTTTGCGGTGCATCACCTGGGAAACCAATGTTGTTGCTGCCTTAGCTGATTTAGAAATCATATAGTTAACATGCAGTCAAGTGCACTAATTGTGTAGGTAACATGTAGTTAAATATTATATTAAAATGCTGCATTTCTTTCAAAAACAAAAGAAAAAGGTTGTAAGGTTGTTCAGAGTGACAGAGCTGAGGAGGGATTAAGAAGCAGAGCATCACGTGGGGAGTGTGTACAGCTAAGAGCAGTGATTGGGCCCGAAGTCTAACCTCATGGAACTTAGCAGCCTGCTAAGACTCCTGATAACATTCACCTGTTTTAATAGGTTATTGAAAGTCATCACATTTAACAGTCATGATTAAGAAGATAAGATAATAAGAAGCATGATAAGAAGCAATAGTCTTTACAACTATTGTACATTAACTGCTGTAGATGTTAATGTTGATATTGCCAGTTTACATTATGTGATGATTTTATGCAGAAAGTTGATACCAATCCACAGGGTTTTTTGCCCAAAACCATATCCTTTCTGGTCATTTAAACACAAGTCAATACAGAGAAGCAACACTGATTTGTCAGATATCAAACCATTTACATGGTAGCCTGCTGTTTTGATTTGGAAATGACTTTATATAAAGCCTTTCCCCTGTTGTAGCCAAATTACATATGGAACAGCCTTATATGTCAGGTAGTCCTGTTAGTGGATGTCCTGTCCTGAATCCTCAGTCAAACCCTAACTCTAAACCAGATTACGACTTGTGACCCTGTAAGTGCGATTAGAAAGTGTGTGAACAGAAAAACAAAAGCTATTTTAACACATTCAAGAGAAAATAATAACTGAATCTTTTCACAATATTTGCTTTTAAAGTGCACTTTTGTATATATTTTAAATTTTACAGCGACTTCAAATTCAGTGTTCTGTGTTTGCCTGTATACCTCAGGTGTGTGTGAAAGCACAGCATGCATTCGGTCCAGGCAGGGATGTGGGACCCCAGCCCCCCATCTAAACATACCTCACCTCTCCCAGCACCACATCCCTCCAACTTACGCCTCGCCCATGTGACCACAGCCACCCCAGCAAAGAGGATTACCTTCTACAAAAGTGGTGACAGTCAGTTTGGGGGCGTCAGGATGGCTATCCACAAGCGCAGCTTCAAATGCTTTGACGCCCTGCTGGATGACCTTTCCCAAAAGGTTAGTGGGACGGGTGTGGGAGCTGTGATGTAGAGATTTCTTTTGAAGCTGACTGCGAAGATACAGATGCCCTGCACTTTGAACCTTGGTTACAGTGTGAGCTTTACTGATAAAATTTGTCTTAGAGACACAGCAGCAATAGATAGACAGATATATAAATACAGCAGATACGTATATGAAATATGTATGTAAGTATGTATGTGTCCTCATCCAGGTGCCTCTACCATTTGGCGTACGAACTGTAACCACCCCCCGTGGCACCAACACCATCAAACACCTGGAGCAGCTCCAGGATGGTGGCTGCTACCTGTGCTCTGACCGACGCCAAGCTAAGCCAATAAACATGGAATTGGCTAACAAACGTCCGAGCATCTGGCACCATCACAGCCGGAGGCCTCACCGGCCTGAAACCTCACCCACAACACCACCGGGCCATTTGCCTTACAGGCAGCGACGGATCCTGCTGGTGAAGAACAGTGAACCAGGGATGAGAAGGAGCGTGGTGCTGAGCAGGAGGTCGACCAGGAGCATGAGGGTCTTTCTGGATGAAGTGTCTGAGGTTATGCAGTTTCATGTCCGCAAACTCTACACTGCAGAGGGACGCAGGGTAAGAAGTGATTTGTATTTGAATGTACAGTTAGAATTTAGCATGTGTTTTGCATTGTCGACATCTGCATTGATGACATCCAGTTCAGTGGAAACTTTTCTGAATTTGTTTACAGATTGACAACGTGCAGAGCCTGATGACTTGCCCTGGTGTATTGGTTTGTGTCGGCCGGGAAGCGTTCAGTCCAACGCTGGTAAACTTTATCAAAAAGAGCTCAGAGGAAAAACTACCTGGTCTGGGCAACAGGTCCCCTGGTCTTGGCCCCAGGATTCCTGGAAATGGTGCCCGATCTCCTGCTACTCAAGGAGCAAGATCCTCACCTCATGGAGCTCAGTCCAGAGCCAGCGAGTACAGTGAAGGACATGAAAGCAAAAAAAATGGTAAGTTGTTTGGTCAAAATGTAGCCAAAAAGCATCTACACTGTTCAGTTGGAGAATATCTCACACACAAACCTCAACTTCAACAACAGACCTAAGACTGGTAAAAGGAGTACAAAAATGTGAAACAATAGTTGAATTTAAATGTTCGTTTCTCACTCTTCTTTCAGTTAACTTTGGTCTGGAAACTAAAAAGAGCATCATCCACCCTCGTTCTGATTCCTCAAACCGCTCCGCCCGTTTCTCTTTGTCTTCAGAGAAATCATACAGCAATGGTATCAGTGCCTACTCCCAGGCCAGACCGGCTATTATGAATGATGACATTGAAAAGCGTGTGCTTGTCAATAAAGATGGCAGCCTCTCAGTAGAGATGAGGGTGCGTTTTCGCCTCCACAACGATGAGACCCTACAATGGTCCACACAAATTAAAAAATCCCCATCTCTGACCAATGACTGTTGCCCCCTGAGCCAGGTCCAGCCCCATTACCTGCAGCAGGGCCAATCAGAAAGCTGCTCTGATCCTGATTCCTGGGTCGTTGACCCAGAGGGTGTGGATTTTTCCAGCCAACATCTGCGGCGTGCACTGGAAGCAAACCGCTGCCCTTGCTGCTACCAGAGACAGGAGCAGCAGTACGACTTGTGGGAAAATCCAGCACACAGCCACAAACAGCCGCTTGCTCCACCCCCGCATCCACATACTTCTAGCCACACCCACACTATGATGAGACATACACACTCCTCTAGCTCTTCTTCATCATGTAATTCCAGGAGAGTGGTGCGCTGCCGTGCACAGCTCTCCAGCTGTGGAGGTGGCTCAGGTTCAGAACAGAGCCAACTGGTCCAAGAGGAGATGTCTGTAACAGAGCAGGTTGAGAGCAGAGTAGAGGTGGAGCATGATGGAGACACCCATGTAGAGATACACAGGGTGAGCCGGTGCTGCAGCCGCAGCGAAGTCGTCGCCATAGATAGCAACCTACAACCACTGAGCAGAAAGTCAGTCGAGGATGAGCTAATGATGGAGGAAGATGGAGAGCGTCCACTGTCTGCAGTCAGCAGCTCCTCACATATACTGCAATCACTGAAAGAGGACCAGGATGATGAGGATGATGACCTGCCACCCAGCGCTTCACAGTGCTGTCACAGCAATGAACCATCACCATCCCCACCCTCCCAGACTCACCTTATTGACAAGCCAACAAGCAACATCTCGGCAGGCTCCGAACACAAGAAGCATAAGGATGGGGAAGAGAGAGGAAGCAGGGCTGTATCTGTAGCTTCCTCCTGTCACTGTGCAGCAGTTACTGCAAACTCAGCAGCCGAAGCAGAGGAGAGGAATCAGGACGTGAGCAGAGCCTCATCCAAGTCTAGCAAACCCAAGATCCTAAACTCAGAAGAAGAGAGGGCAGCAGATGATGAGGATAAAGAGATAAAGAGAGTTGTCAGTGGCTTGTCTGGTCACTCAGCACTTTCAGCAGGCTCCCAGAAGTCAGGGGCATCTAGTGTGTGCCCTAAATGTGGGGGCTGCAAAAGTGGGTTCAAGTCTGATTCCAGTAGAACAGCATCACAGAGGTCCCATCATCCCCCCTCTCCAAACCCCGCCTCACCTCTCTGCAACCAAGAGAATGCAACTAATGGCATTAATGATGATGGCTCAGATGACTCAGCTGTGTCCACACAATCCAACAAGACAAATCTCACCAACCATGGGCGCTCCTCTGCAATATCAAATGTCATAGACAGTAGAGCATCTAGTGCCATGTCCAGAACATCCAATGCTGAGCCAGCAGTAAAAGAGGATGAACGGGCTCCTAGTGCCACCTCAGGAACAAGCCACAGGTCCAGTAGATCACACAAATCTGGCTGTAATGATGCCACTGGTGCAACAGTTGACAGTGAGGAGAAGAGAGGCCCCAGCACCATGTCAGCTCAGTCCATCCTGTCTGCCAAGTCCAGAAAGTCTCACAAGTCCAACTGCAGTGGCAAAGCTGAATCACCTGACATGAGAAGAAGAGAGGAAGCAGAGGGAGAGAATGATGCAGAGAGAGCAGTCAGCTCCCTGTCAGCCAAATCTGCTGTTTCAGCAAAGACCAGTGCTTCAGTCAAGTCTCATAAGTTCAACTGCCCCTTAAGTAAGGTTGCTTCCCCAACTGACAATAAAGCTGTGGAAGACAATGACACAAACAAAAGAGCTCCAAGTAGCCTTTCTGTTAAGTCTAATGCTTCTGCCAAATCTGGCAAGGCAGAAAGACCTGATAGTGCAGTATCAGCTAAATCAACAAAATCAAATGTTACAGCCAAGTCCAGCACTTCTCATAGGTCCACATACAGTCACTGTGCAAAAGCATTATCTCCAGGTGCTAAGGTAGCTGATGAACCCATCCAAACAACAAAACAGGAAGAAGGAACAGAGGAGGAAGAGAGAGTAGCAACTGCCATGTCAGCCAAATCCAATCTGTCTGTCAAGTCCAACAAATCCCATAAGTCCACCAAAGCTTCAGAGACGTCACTTTCTCCCAGGTCAGAAGCAGAAGGAGATGGAGAAGAAAGGGCAGCAAGTCAAATGTCTGCCAGATCAGTTAAATCTAACATGTCTGTTAAGTCTTCAAAGTCTAACTGTGATGGTAATGAAACTGTGGCTGAAGAAAAAGAAAGCAAGATAGCTGAAGAGGAAACACAGCAGAGGCCAGAAAGTGCATTGTCTGCTAAATCAGAAAAAGAAGAAAGAGCAGCCAGTGCTGGGTCTTCTAGGTCTCAGAAATCTAACTGTAATGGCAACACAGGAGCAAGTTCTGAAAGACAAGACAATACAGGAGTTAGTGAAAAAGCTAAGGACAGGGTTGCCAGTGCTTTATCTGGCAAAGCAGCTTCCTCTGCTAAGTCTGACCATACAAAGACAGACATGGATGGTATGGTGGACAGAACCCCCACTGCCATGTCGGGGAAATCACACACTTCTTGCAAATCCTCCAAGTCCCAGAAGTCAGAGCACACTGCAGCATCTCCAAACAGAGAAGAGAAGCAAGATGAAAGTCAGGAGCGGGTTGCTAGTGCCATGTCTATAAAGTCAAAATCTTCTCACAAGTCAGATTCTGGCAAGAATCATAAATCAGCGTCACCAAGCCCAAATGTTGTTACTATCAACACACCAGAAGGAGTTGATGAAGAGGGAAATGAGACAACAGAGAGAGCACCAAGTGCTGCATCAGCTAAATCAGAAAAGTCTAATGTTTCATCCAATCATAATGGAACAGCTGATATTACAGTCATTGAAACAGCAGATATAGATGAAAAGGTTTTGGAGGACAGTGCACCAAAAAATAAATCCCCTGAACATTCTCTTGGCCAAACGCTCTCACCCAAGAGGACACGTTCCCCAAGGGCCCAGTCACCCAAAGCTCCAGCTGCATCCTCCAGTAGTTCACAGTTGTTACCTGCAGAGAAAAGAGGGCCTAGTGCCTTGTCAGATCATTCCACAACCTCTGCTAAATCTAGCAGGTCCAAATGTCACTGTGGAGCAGCTTCAGCACTTGAAAAGACAAAGAAAGAAAAGGAGGAGGAGGACAAGGATGAGGAGAAAGGGGAAGATAATGAGGAACTAAAAACTGTGGGGGCTTCTGAGCGGGCTGCTAGCATCTTATCATCCGCTTCCAAAAGACACAGGAGGGAATCAGGAGGCACTGAACAACCACTGAGTCGACAATCATCAGGGTCAGTCTCTCTTGGGTTGCCAGAAGACCAAGAAACAGCTGACTCAGACAGTGGCAAGTCCAGTGTTTCGTTTCACATAAACATTGAGAGTAAGGGCAGAGTGAAGACAGCAACTCCTGATGTCCCCAAAAGCCCAGAGGAGTCTGCTATGAAGGAAGATGTGGAGGAGACAGGGTCCACGGTGTCTCAAAAGTCCAGGAGTAATGAAAATAAAAGCGCTTTGTCTCACAGTATTCCAGCGGTCGACATCCCTACTATTGAAACTCCAGGAGGGGGTGAAGATGAAGATCAAGAAGATGGAGGGCAAAAAATACAAAGAGCAACCAGTGCATTTTCAGCCAAAAGCAGCAGGTCTCACAAGTCCTCTTGTAACTGTCAAATCAAACCAGGTGATATGCATGTCAGTAAGCCTAAAGAGCAACATGCAAGTGCACCAGGAAATGACCATGAAACAGAAAGTGTTAAGTCTGCTTCAACTACAAAAGCTAGCAATGTGGATGCCCCCAAGAGCAGAACCTCACCTGCAATGTCATCAGCAAGTGATAAAGTTCAGAACAAATCCCCTACAAGTGCCAGCACTAAAAATGCTGATGTAGAAAAAACACCTGTTGGAGAATCAGCAAATAATGACACTGAAAACCAAAACATCTGTCGCCCAGCAAGTAAGGTCCAAGGGGAGGAAGATATTGCAGATGACAAGGCCGCCAGTGTTCACTCCAAGAGTTCACGTTGCCTCAGGCCTGAGTCTAGCAGCTTCATCTCAATCAGGGTCAAAAACAAAAGGCTCAAAGCAAAGTAAAGGAGAGGCTTCAGTCAAGTCAGACTATTTGAATCCAGTCAAAGGTAACAAGACCAAATCCAATGCAGGAAGCAACACTGGCAGTGTCAAAATATCCAATTCACAAAAGAAAGAAACACACATAACACCCTCTAGCCCCTGCCCCTTACACAGCTCCAGACCAGGCAGCAAAGTGGAGACATGTAGTGAAAGCATTCTGTCTCACTCTTTGTCTGCTGCAGACCTGCTAAAGGAAACCATGGCTGCACGTCCACAAAGCCAACAGTCAAAAGCCAGCAAAACCAGGAGTGAGAAAAGTGCCAGAGAGTGTCAGAGAATCAGGAACAAGAAGGATCAGAGGGAGGAACTAGAAATGACGCCTGCCTGTCTGCCCAATGCTTCCCCTATTGAGGTTGTTAGCGATTGGCTGCGGAGCATTCCAGCTAACAGCAGCATGCTGGCACTTGGTGACGAGCTGAGTGAGGGTGAGCAGGAGAAGGAGGTAAAAGAGAAATCTGAAGAAGTAGCAAAGGGGGAAAAGAGTCCCAATGACGAGAGAGTGGACAAGGAGGAGAAATCTGCGGCTGAAGAGGGAGTGGAGAAAGAGGGAGAAGCTAAATGTGATGCAGTAGAGGAGGAAAAGAGTTCTGATCCAGCTCCAGGTGATGCAGTGGGGACCTCTTCTGACTCCAACACTCAGTTGCTAAGTGGCGAGTCTCTGCCCAGGAACTGGCATTCTTCTGCGGCTGTAATGAAAGTTCTTCTGAGCTCTTCACTGGGTCGATGCCGGAGCATGCCAGAGGTAAGCCAGGAACATTTTGTAAATGACTCCCTGTCTATGAGATCATGTGATAATCTTATTTTATTTGACAGAATAATCACAAAAGTCATCAAGGCTCATATGGTCTTTTCTGTGAATTAAAGATGAAACAATTAAGGCTACATCTAACAAGTATTTCGCAACGTGGTTAACATGTATTTCATAAATTTATCAATTAATTTGATCGTCTAAGAGCAGTCAAAAGCTTTAAAAAAAAAACTAAAACTAGAAAAATGTATGTATTGTAACAATGTGACAAATTAATGTTATGTATGTTACTTGTAGATGACTTGTAGCAGGTATTCTATTCTATATTTGCTGTCTTCTGTAGGTGTCTCCAGTTTATGGTCGTAGACTGAGCACATCAGCCAGGGGGCTCTTGGACTGTTTGGCCCAGCTCCAGCTTATTGAGCCTGCAGTGAAACCTGGCTGTGACCAGAAAGACCACAACCAGCAGTATGAGAACATCATGGCCATCCTTCAATCCCTCTGGCTCACTGAACCCAGGGACATTGATGCCAAGAGGGTCAAAGATGTTGGCACAGAGCAGGTGTCGCCACCAAGGTCCTCATCCGGGGTGGATATGAGGAGTGGCTCTGGTGGATCTGGGAAGGAGAATGGAAATCAAGGTGGAGATGAAACACCTCCAAAAGAGACAGAATCTGTACATGAGGATGAGGGAGCAAAGAAGATTGTAGAGGAGGATGAGGAAAGAAATGCAGAAGATAAAGACACTGAGGCAGAACAAGAGGAGGCATCCACAGAGCAAGCAACCAAGGATATAGCAGAGGAACAGATGCAGAGTGATGAGCAAAGTACAGTCCCTCCAAGTCTGGACAGTCCAAAAGCCACCGAGAACCCATCATCATCAGACAAGAGCTCTGCCAACGACAGCTCTAAATCCCCCACTGATAATGAGCAAGACACAGTGGAGGACTCCAGCTCCGGCACACCCCCGACTGTCCTGCGAGCACCCTTGTCCAAAAAACTATCCCAAGACCCTGATCCAGTTTGGGTCCTGCACCTTCTGAAGAAGCTGGAGAAACAGTTCATAAACCACTACATTAATGCAATGGCAGAGTTTAAGGTTCGCTGGGACCTTGACGACAGCCTCATCCTGGACACGATGATCGCTGAGCTCAGGGACGAGGTGAGTCGGCGCATCCAGAGCAGCATCGAACGTGAGATGAAGAAGATTCAGAGTCGAGCTGGCAGAGGGGGGAGGTCGCCCCGGCCACCGCAAGGAGGGAACCTCTCCAGGGAGTCCACCATGACAGAGAAGAGACGTCGAATGTTAAAGGTAAATCCATCACAAATAGTCTGTACATCTAACAAGATACTGCTGCTTGAATGTAGAAAGATGATGTCTGACTTATTTTTTAGGTCATGAAGAACCAATCGGTGAAAACCGCTGACTCTCTCAGTGATGGAGAGATGACAGGTGATTTCAGCGACCAACGAAGTGATGATGAGTACTGCCCCTGTGATGCTTGTGTCCGCAAGAAAATGGCTGCCCGGCCTCTCAAAACCAACCCAATGGCAGCTGAAGCACCAGTAATCATGGAGTTTGACCTCCTTAAGATACTTCAGCTAAAGAAAAGCCCTTCACCAGTCATTCCCCAACCTACAGACATGGAAGATGATAGAGCCATGGAAGACGAGGAGGGAAGAAATTTAGAGGTAGTACGGGAGGAGGAGGAGGAGGAGGAAACCAAAGAGGATATTAAAGCTGAGGTTGTTTTAGAGGAGACGATCCCAGAGGAGGATGAAGAGATAGGAGAAGAAGATGGGGGTGAGGCAGGAGAAGAGGAGGAGGTAGGAGCTGAAAAGGAAGAAAATAGTGCAGGTGATGAGGGACAGACAGGTTGTGAGGAAGCTGGAGAAGAGGAGGCATCAGTAAATGGGGAAGAGGAGGGGGGAGAGGGGGAGGCAGAATGCCAATGCCACTGTGCCGGAAATGAAGAGGAGAGTGACAATGCAGAGGAGGAAGAGGAGGCTGAGGAAACTAGCGACAACACAGGTGAGGATGAGACAGCAGATGATGAAGAGAGAGAAAGGGAGCAAGGGGGGGAGAACATAGAAGGTGAAGAAGAGACAGGAGAGGATGAGACAGGGGACAATGAAGGCGAGACAGGAACTGGGGAAGAGGAGAGTGACAAAGAGACAGTTAAAGAGGTAACAGCAGGTGAGGGAGAGACCGCTGAAAATGGTGACGGTGAGGAAGATGAGGAAGCAGTGGAGAGAGAGTGTGAAGTGTCTGATTTTAAGCCTGAGGAAGAGGAAACAACAGGCAGGGAAAGTGGAGATGAGGAGGAGACGGGGGATACAGACAATGACAATGCTGGAAAAAATACAACAAATGAAGAATCAACACTGGTAGAGGAGTTTGTGGAGGGAAATGTCAGCGCATCAGCAGAAGCAGAGGATGAAGATGATGGTGATGAGGAGGAGTCACATGAAGATGGAGGAGGAGAAAGTGGAGAGCCGGGAGGGGAGTCATCTGAGGAGGAAAGAGCCTCACCAAAGGTAAGGATGAATGAAATGCAAAAGGATTTTTTCAGTAAAATATTCTAAAAAGTAGAGGACCTGACTATGAGAGAGCTAAAAATTGAACCAAAATACCAGTCAAAATATTAGTCCATGAACATAATTACAGTTTATTATAACATGCATTGTTAGCTTTTCTCTTTTTCTGAAGTAAGATATTGTTTTTAAAAAGGTTGGAACAAGTTCATTGGGACACATAGATGAGTGTTCCTGCAAATGATTTACTGACATACTTATTTGAGCACCACCTATTTTAAAGCAGCACCCAGTGTCTGAACATGACCGCAGGGTTAAAGTCTACTGTACTTTAAAGAGGAATCTGACCTACTGCAGCCTCACCGCTAATTCTAAGCCTGTGGGAAAAGATAATCTCGCTATCCAATTAGACAGACTGAACAAATCTGTTTTGTTTGGCAGTAACACAGAGCTTCCACTGACAGACGTCAGCTGTTATTGTCAGTCACCAACTTGTTACAAAAAAAACTTCCTCTTAACCAAGGTCTTGTAAATCAGTGTTCTTACCTTGTTTGACACACACTCAAACAGACACTTAAACAGCTATGGTTCAGTTTTATGCAGCAGCCTTTCTGCAGTGTTAAAGGGAAACTAATTCTAATACCAACCATTAGATTATTGCCTGCTATGTGACTCAGTTGTGGCTTTGATTAGTGACACTAAGTTAAACCATCAGTACTCAATTTAATCAACTGCATTTCCTAAAAGATAATTTACTGTTACCTTGTTCAAACCTCAGGTCCAGGGGGCGACTCCAGCTGTATGTGTGACCGAGGGAGAGGAGGCAGATGCAGAAGACTCCGACACCGACAACAAACACCCAAGTGACACCAGTGCAGACGAATCAGGACGTGAGGGTGCTGGAACAACTGGAGATGAGGAAGAAAAAGAGGGAGGAGGAGATAGAGATGAGGAGGTTGTGGAAGATGCTGTGGAAGAGTTCAAGCCAGAGGAAGAGGACAAGGAGGAGGCAAACCGCAACAAAAGAGAAGATGGTGCTCTACTACATCAGTTCACTAGGACCTCTGTGGAGTCCCAGCCTGGCTCCTTGGAAGACATTGACACAGATTCACCCTTGAACCCTGTAAGCTCCATAGAAGTGCCCAAAATGGCTGCCAGTGTATCCACTGGTGGTGGCACCAGCCAGAAAAGGAGTCGGTCACCAGCCAGGGTCAAACGGCGCCAGCCCAAAGAGAGTGACAGCGAACTGGATAACTCTTAAGACTAAGACTCCCAGAAACCCTTGCTCTGTCAGTGACTACATGGGTAGAATTGCGTAGGTTAAAAAAACTGTATCCAAGAACAAAGACTCAAACACTTGAAGCACTTTATCTCTCTAGATCCAGTGTAGGAGGAGTCACAGTGATTTACATATAGAATCTTGAAACTTGAAACCACCACCTTATCCCAATTTATCATATGACTTATATTTGTAAATTTTGGAAGTTAACTGTATCGATTTCTGTACTGTATGTGCATAAATAAGGTATATTTTTGAAGAAAAAAAATATTTTGACACCTATGGGTGTACAGTATTATGTGACCTCTTTTGTGTTCAGTGGACCACAGGTTAATCATTCATTTAATCATATAGCCATTAATATACCAAGTACCTCAGAAATATGTTAGATGTTTCAGTACTGTTTGACAGAAGCACTGTATTGATACTTGGTTTATGTATCAGTTCATGTCTGTCTATTTTTTGGACTTGTCTCATTAAGTCAGTGCTGTATTCTCAGGGGTTTGGACAGACAGGTTGTTTTGGAAAGGTCATCTCTTACCTAGTACCTGTTAGTCTGTTTAAAAGTTCTCTGTTTAAACTTACAAAAGCTCTCTGATATAATCTTAATACCTTAAAAAATAGACTTTTTGGGAAAATGTTTGCTCACTTTCCTGTCAAAATATAGATGTAAAGATACCTGTACACCAAACATAAAGCTAAAGCCAGGAGATAGTTAGCCTAGCTAGCATAAACACTTGTTTAAAGCGAACCTTGCTGTTCTACAAGGATTTATAGCATGTGCTATATTTTAGCACAGTGACATGAGTGTTTATCATAAGGAGGTCATAGGGCCAGATACAAGTTAATTTGTGACCGTAGACAGGCTAACTGTTCCCACTTGTGTCAACGCTGTCTTCAATCGTTAGCTTGTGGTTACGACATGAGAAGTCTTGGACCCAGTATGCTTGACGCTGACGTGGAGAACACCGATGCTAAGCAACAACATCACGAACACTAAGTTATTCTCTGAGGCTATCAGTTTAGCAAGCTAGCAGGCAGGTAACGCAATGCAGGAAATGTACGAGTAGAATTCGAATATTAACTTACCATCCATCGGAAAATGAACTTCAATGTCCTCCATTATTTCTGACAACGCAGTGAACAGGGAGCTGTCAGAAAATAACGAGGTCAAAGGTCGTGAATACCTCAAGAGGGGGACGTTCATATGGACTCTTCTTGTGCACACAGTAAACACAACCCCGTTTGAAGGCAGCAGTAGGCTCTAAGCAAAGCTAATTAACCCCTGGCTCTAGCTTCAAATTTAGTGTACAGAAATGAAAATAGTATCATTCTTACTATCTAACTTTCAGCAAGAAAGTGAAGTAGCACATTTTTCTAAATGCTGAACTATTTATGTAAGTTACTTTTGAATTACTTAAAATAATTTACTCCAAATCACAGCCTGTATTTTAGTAGATGTATCATATTATCTTGAATTTTTGACATTCAAAATGTGTTTTCCCTTTAAACATGTGCATGTGTGAACCCTCTCCAGCAACTGTACATCAGTATATTTATATAGTCAAATTACTGTGATCATTTATTGTACATCTATTTCTTTTCCCAGGAGTGTAGTTAAACAGCTTGAACAATAGAGCACAATATCTTTGTGTTTCTGACTCTCAAAAATATCCACAGTAAATGCTGGGAGGCAACAGACTTTCTGAATTTCTGTTTGATGTAAACCTTTCTCTGCTGCTTCTCGTAGGTGTGTGTTACATGCTGTAGATTCAGGTGGGGTTTGTATAACCAGCCATGTGGAACAACAGCGTGAAGTGTGTTACTGATGCCTTACTGTATCCATGGTTATATGAAGGTAGATTGACAGAAACATAAGGGGAGATCACGGTTAAGTGGCTATCTTTTGTTTCTTGACATCTCCTCTCTCTGATAGCGGCTCTCGAGGAGAATCAGAGAGCCTGTAAAAGACACTGGATTGGATCAAAGCTGCTCTTTAAAATGCTGGAAAATATACTTTTAAAGACCCCTAAGAATATTTTCTCTTATTTAACCCAAAACCAAGCTGAGTGACTTACTCCCATACTGTCCTTTAGGAGCAGAGATATTCTGCACATGGCCACCATGTGTTCAGCAAAACATGTTTATCTCCTGTTGTTTAGTTTGACAAAAGCCTCCAATCTGGGGTCCCAAGAGGGTGTGTGTGTGTGTGCCTATGCTGCTATTGGCCTGTTTGGCTGTCCATCTACTGTATCTGTGACATCACCAAGTGAACATCATGTACCTAGAGCAAATGAATGTAATAAAGGTGATATAAATAAAATCAATAAACAAGTTGGTTACTGTTTCTAGCTTTGTAGCTACTACAACAAACAGACAAACAGCTTCCAGTCTTTATGCTAAGCTACACTAATCATGTGCCTTTTTTAGCTTCATCATAAACCCACAGACATGATAGTGTTATCAATCCTCTAACCATTCAACCATTTTCACTGAACACATTGTAGAAAACCTTGACAGAGGATTATCCAGAACATTAACAATATTCTGAATCTGCTTTTGAGTTTTTTAAATCTAATATTTCAAGGCTGTGAGCAACACAAATGAAATGTATTTCTTGTGTTGGCAGCAACAGAAATCTCAGGGACAAATATTTATACTTCAGCAAATAAAACCTCAACTATCCACATGTGTAGATACCACTATAGAATACTGTCAATGAGAATCCAAGTGAACCAATCCTCTAAACAATTATCCAGGCTCCCCTCTCTTCACTGAAGGATGCTGCATTGAATTATTCTGCAATGTGAACAGACAACCACATCTTTTTCTTATTTGGAGCACTTGATAAGTAAATTTCAGAGTAGTATACAGCACTGACTATCAAATGGTTCCCACTGTGCAGTAGCAGTCCCTCTGTTGGTCTCTAGGTGGCAAACACTACCTTTTCTTTAATTACTTCAGCTGTGTTCATATAAATGCTGAATTATGTGCTAATGCTTTCTGATCTAGATCTGATGTGCACTTTATCTTCCTGGGCTGCCTTTGCTCTGTGCTTCCCTATCGGGTTTGGCCCTGCTCCAAAGGTGTTTCCAAAGCTGCTCAGCTGCTCTCAAGATACACTCACACGTCACACTAATCCAGTACCTGTGAGTGTGTATGTGTGTGTGTTGAGTCACAGAGGGATTGAGGTTGACTTACATCACATGGACCAATATGATAGAGCCTATACATCCAGAAAACTGTTACTGTAAACATCACCAGGATCAGTTTATGTATCTGACATATTCAAGTAATGTTGTGTCTATTTCTGATTTTTAAAGAAGCCTACCACTCACTTCATTATTGGTGGTATTGGTGTTTCAAACCTGCTTGGGTTAAATACATCAGGACAACACTTTTTGTGTTGGTCAATCATTTAAAGAATGCATAAAATCTAACTTGTATCACTGTATTTGCCTGATTATACTGCATGCACTATGTTCTCATATATTAAACTGAAAGCACCAATTTCAATGCACTGTTTGTTGTGAGTACAATACAATCTGACAGTACATTTGCAGGTTATTATGATTCATGTGTTGGAGTCTGCCCCTCAGTGACAAAATTCAAGCTGCTGCAGTTAGAAATCTATGTATCTGAGTCAGACCTTTCTATAGAGGGAGAATACAATACATCAATACATGAATGTCCTGTATGTAACACTTGACGATTACATCATGCCATGTCAATTATGAGAGCCATGCCTCCACAGCTTCCCTTATGATTGGCTGTTGCTCCAAATGAGACTCCGCCTCTGAGACAGAGCAACCAGTCAGCAGACAGACCAAAGCCAGAGGGACCACCTGCACACACATACACACACACATTATATATATATATATATATATATATATATATATAATATATATATATATATATATATATATATATAAAATACAGCCAGCCTCCTCCACCCATCTAATCCCACAACCCTTTACCACATCTTCACCTTGGTCCTTTTGCTGGCAGTGTGAGTGTGCGTGGTGATGTCAGAAGATGTAACATCCAGTGTCAGCTTGTCCACTCTGTAGATAGTCTTCAAAAGAGCTTCCTCACACTTGGACTCAGGATGACCAGACAGTTTCTAGAAGGAGGGCGAGAGACCTTGACAATCACTCAGTGTTCCTATCTGTGAGGCTCGATTTGTCCTTTCCCACTCTACAAGCTCAAGTCAGGGGCATGTGCTGTGTCAACATGGTTTAAAAGTTAAGCAAAGAAAAGTTATGTTTATTTATATAGCACCTTTCTAGGTCAGACATCAAAAAGTGCTTTGCAGCGGAAAAAATCTAAAAAATAGACACAATCATCATGATCATCGAAGAAAGTCTAAACAGGTGGGTTTTGAGCTGCAAAGTCCAGCAGGACTACAAGGTACACTGGGTTCCTTTGCCTTTTCTTTTTTTAAAAGATTGGTTGATCATGTTCTCAGGCACTCTTGAAAGAGTACTCTACTGATTGAGAAATATACTCCACTAACGTGACCACAGGAGTTTGGTTGGAGAGTCAGATGTTACGTTAGTAGCAGCTAACATAGCCTCGAGCCCCTGGTCTCGAGAAAAGCCTCAGGTGTCAATTTGTTTCTGGGCAATTTGATAACTTCTTAATAACCTTTTCTTTATTTGAGAATTACAACAGTAAAATAGAAATATTAACTGAGACACGTCCTTCATTATTTCATAATCTTGTGGTACTGTCTCATAGAGGAGGGCCGTTTCAAAATATAGCTCTAAAACATGCACTACACTTGATGGGTACTTGGAGGCAGCAGGGAACCCACTCCAAATTTTTGGCCCCCCAAACAGATTAATCCAGCCATGCTTGTAAGCCAAAGTTTAAGATATGGTAAAAAGAAAACAATCCAAGAACCATACACAACACACAGATAGTTTAGGCTCACAAAGGCTCTAAAAGAATATATTCACAATATTGTTGGACTTGTTGGGTGCAGTTCTGTATACCTGGAGTAAACGTGTGGCTCTGCGGTAGAGTTTGCTGTTGGTGACCTGCACGTCGATCATGTGGTTCTGGTAAATCTTCCCCTTTAAGACGTGAGCTCCAGTGCTTACAGCGTTCAACACCAGCTTAGTGGATAGCTCCCACTGCTGAGAGACAGAGGGAATTGATGTTCTTTCCACTGTATTTACATAAGCTATACTGAGAGGAGACAATGAAAACATTAAAAAAAACCCTGTCATCTAAAGTAAAATACACAGAACAAGAGAAATAAGAAAAACTGAATCAACAAAGACAACACCAGCCTTTTCACTCTCTCTTCTCTGTAAAACTCTGTTTAATTAGGATGGCAGACAAAGAAAAGGGAGCAAATAAAGCAAAACAGTTATTTATCATGCTCAAGTGAGTCACTGATTCAATGTGTGTGTCCATGTGTGTGTGCTGTACCATGTGTAGTGAGCTCCCTGAAGCAGGTGTCGGCCAAGTGATTTTTAGTGTAGATAAACACAACTTATTGATGACATCCTGCAAAAGACAACGCAGACTGTATGTAAGATAGATAGATAGATAGATAGATAGATAGATAGACAGATAGATAGATAGATAGATAGATACTTGTTGTACAGCAGCTGCAGTGTGTCCATCAATGTGATGATAAACAGCATGGAGGTTGGACGTCTTTTCTCTCACTTTATGTGCCAACTGCGCCACTTCACTGACATCGTCTGTTGAGAGAGGCTGTTAAGACACATGCTGTTTTTATCTGGACAGAGTCCAAAGATGAAAAAAAACAAAAAACAGAAAGGTTGTCTCACCAGTGTGTGTGTAGATAAGCAGAACTGTGTCCTGGTTGTTGAGATAGGGCAGAATGAAATGCAGAAAATCCTCGTGTGCGATGCAAAACTGAGGACCCTGGAGAAAAGTAACGTACACTGAGTCTAACTTCATTCTTTTACTCGCCTAGAACTGTCTCCAAGGAACACCACTGTTGACTCTTCCCTCAGTCCAATATGAGAGGAATGTATTCTAACTACTTGGTTGGTAATAGCAATAGCAAAAACAATCATATAACACCTTTAAAGATTATAACTGATTGTCTCACAAAATAGATATTGATAGTACTTGCAAATTACAGCTAGATACATGGAACTCAGTGTAAAACCAAATTAAAACCAGCCAGCGGTATCATAAAAAAAGACTAAAGCAGATTAAATGAAAAGAGACATTGAGTCCAGCAGCGTTTCATAATCCAGGTACAGTAAGGTGTACTTCATCGTAATCCTGTGCTGGGTTAATCTATGAATCAGATACAGCAGAGACAGACATGATGCAAAATAAAAGCTGGATTTCATTTTAATTGAATCTTACTGGATTTCAGACATTTTAATACTTTGTAAAGCCTTGTAAGGATTTTTCAGAGCCACAGTTGAGCCAGAACAGAAATCTCCCTGTTTTGAGCTGGCACTGACACCACTACTGTGTCGAAGAAGTGCAAAGAAGTGTTAATTCTCCTGAAAGGTGTCAGATTTTTCATTGTTAAAGACCTTTGTTGTGCATTTGTAATAATGACTTGTTCATTAGTTCAGACTGTTTCCTTCCACATACCAGTGAAGTCAAGGGGCCCTCACTGTTGTCCAGTTTTCTGTATCCTCCACTCACGAAGCCTCGTACATCTTCATAGCCTGACACACAAACAGGATGTGTCTCTGCAAATTACTATGCAAAGCAGGTAAAATACATCTCTGATTGTTTTAGACTGAGGAAGAAATTCTAGAAAGAAATGTTCATTCAGCTGCAAATGAAGTAGCGTTGTTTTTCTGCTACGTTTCACTTCCTCTCACCTGCTCCAAACGTGGGGTTACACTCACTGGCGTCGATGAGGCCCAGCACAGCCAGGGAGCCCCAACCCAGGTAACACACACGCCTTCCACGCTGCAAACTGAAACGCATACAGTGGAGTGGTAGATAATGAAGCTCCAAATAGGTCAAATCTGGTAGCTTTAGGGAGCTGCTAATCCACCTTGAAAAATGTCATTACTGTGGATTTAAATTGAGAGTTTCAGAGGCTTTTCCGCCCTGCAACAAATAAAACTGTGGGGGAAATCACTGCTGTGGATATTATTAATGCCAGTGAGGGCAGTAGGTGTAGTAACCGTCCAGTTATGAGTGAGTTTAGTCATTTTACCTCTGTATTTTTATGACGATACATGAAACAAGCGAAATCAGGAAGTACTCTTGTTCTGTTTTGCTTTATGAATGAAATTCAAGTTTACAGTGAAAGGTGTAAAATGGGATGTTTCACCTCTGTCCAGCTGCCTCCACCAAACTAGTTATCCCCTCACTCTGAGTGTATGTGATATCCAGAGTTTTCTCATATGCTCTCATGTCCTGCAGGATGCCCCTGTTGGAAAGACAAAGGAACTTAATATTGGATTGTTTTTGTCCAATACATGCTTTTACTTCTACTCCAGTGATGTCAAATCATGTGTAATTATACAATCGCTTAATTTCTTTGTGGCAATGACCTGTAGAGGTCAGCAATGCACAATGAAACACACAATGAAAACACTGTTAGTTTGCTGTTATAAACAGATAAAGGCTTTTGTGATTACGTTAAACTTGCTGGAACTGTCAGCTTGCAAAAAGGAAGAAATGGATTGTCAAAGAAATGGCATCATTAGACACGACTGGTCTGGTAAAGAAGGAAAATCAAAACACTATGTGTTGTCAGAATGAAGCCATGCGTGTGCAGCCACATGTGCCTTCCTCTGTGCTTACAGACACTGTATACACCCAAGGCTGTCAGTAAATACACGGATCCACGTGAATGTATAGTGCTGACATTTCTAAACACACAGATCAGCAGTAATGTGAAAAGCATGTCCAGATCTTTCAGGTGGCTGTTAGTGAGAAATGTCAACACAAAGAAGCACTTAGGAAGCTGCCTGTTGTACCTTTGGGTGCAGTGTTGAAGACTAGAGGTGCTATGAGGATACTTCAGGTTCTGACAGAGGACCAATAGTGTTGTGGAAGATTGAGTGCAGTTTCATTATGATCTTAGGTTGTGAATCCTGTCCACACATTAGAACTTAATGTACTATAAAGTCTATTAAATACATGTCAAGATCTGAGTAACCTACATGAACCTAAAACATTTTAGGATAACCGTAGGATCATTTAGAAAGTAATCCATGCTGGTTACTCCTCAGTTAAAACTACTAATTTCCAAAATAATCCCTGAATTGCTCTTGCTCTGGGAAACAAAGATGATTCAGTCTATGTTTACCAATCAAATGAGATTGATCTAGATGCTGTGATATCTCAGTCTTCCGTATACCATCGCTTCAGGGGAGAGGGAGAGAGGTGAGGCAGAGATACTGTGTGAGATGAAAGAATGAGGTCCATACTGGTGTGACACTGGTGTTCCAAAAGCAAAGGGAAATTAGTTTGGCCTTGCTGATCTGGGCTCCAATTTGCATAAAAAGGCAGCTCCAGGGGGCAAAACTCAGTCCAATTTGAGCATACAGACATGATACACATATTTTTAGATCCAGTGTGACTTACACTTCCCAACATTAAGATTAAATGTTAGATATATAAATAAAACATTGAAGAAACATCCAAAAATACCTGTCTGTACATTAATGGAGACACTGCAAAGTAGCTACATTTAAGGCTAGCTGTCTCCCTCTGTTTCCAGTATTCATTTTTGTTAAGCTAGTTGACCTCTAGCTGTAGCTTCATATTTAGCATACAGACATTATAGTATTGATCTTCACATCTTGTTCTTGACAGGAAAATGAGTGTCAAACTATTCCTTTAAGTTTCATACTAGTTTAAGTTATGTTTTCTACATTTGCAGCCTCACTTTGTCATTTATGTGACTGCTTTAAATTACCAAAAAATCTCTTTGCACAATTTCAAACAGTAAACTCAATAAATATCAATGTGCAGAGGTTAGTATATTCATATGAGATTATAAGTGTTTTTTACTGCACCACGCTTACTCGTATGTGATGGGTGTGTTTGTGAAGGTAGCAGCATGAGCAGCAGACAAAACAAGTTCCAGGAGAATCTTAGTGGCACTGCCTCCCTTCATCCTGGAGGAGCCACTGATGGCCTCTGGCTGAAACACAAACACACACAAAAACACACATCGAGTCACTGGCCGAAGTATCGACGCGCAGCTCCCTCGTTTCTAATTTTGAAGCTTGACACAAATGCAACCTGAACAGTTCGTGATAGAGAGGAAATTATGCATCCAAGAGCATGATGAGTACGAGTAGACGTTCTTACCCCAACTGCCGGGTTGATGAGGAAAGCCACTTGACTTTTGGCGAGCTCCTGCATCCTTTGAACCACACTGCGAAATGTGAATGTGCAGCCGGGTATGTGCTCATCCCTACACAGATAAATACATTCTTATTATGGATGCTAAAAATAAATGATATCATCCCCAGAGTGACATTTTATGTTAAATTACCCCTAATTTACCATCCTTTTCAGGGCGTAACACTAATGGAATAAGACTGAAGTACATGCAGACACACCTGGCTTGATCTATGGGGTTGAAGCCAACCAACACAGGAGTGTAGACCTCAGGGTGCTGCAGGCAGAAGTCCAGCTGACCTGCCACAAATGGAGCCTACACAGCCAGAAATCAAATCTACACAAACTGGGTTAAGTTATCTGCAAGTTTACAAGCTCCTGACTGATAAATTAACACCCTGTCCTTGACAGAATTCACACGCTGACCAGTAAGAGTGACTTACAGATAACCCACAGGAAATGCCAATGAACAAGACGTGCTTCTTTCCCTCACAGACCTGCAGGGCACAAAAAACACAGAGTGGTAAAATGCTGGAGTTTTGTTCAAAACCACTACAAACACAAACATACATGCGCTCTCTACCATATCACTGACCTTCTTCAGACTGAGCATGCCCAGTTTGGGGCTGTCTTCAGGAGCTTCCTGGGAGGAAAGCAGAGCTCTGAGGAAAATGAGAAAGAAAACAAGAGGATGAGAAAGAGGATGAGACTGAAAGAAACATATGCAATGCAAATGAGCTATAGTGTGTTTATTGTTTAAGAGTTCAACTTTTTAGTTGTAAAGAGAAGCTAATTTTGGAATAGCACAACTTGCACAGAGGACTACAAGACCAGCTGCTAAAAATACAACCAACAAAAGTCCATGTGAATATAAATACAATATTTCACAACTACAGCTGGTAGCATATTTTCAGTTAGGTGTGTAATCTTGTTCCATGTAATAAAACAGCCTCAAACCCCACCTGTCTCCTCCTGCAATGATGTAAGAATACACCAAACTCTGGTTCAGCCTCCTCAGCTCTCTGTTGAAGCCTGACTAACAACACACACAAAATGCATAACATGGGAAGTGAATTTCCATAAAACAAACTAGATTTAATCAGATGAGTTCATTAAGTTCATTTTTTATATCAATTTCCTGATATTACTGGGTCTGGCTTGTTATCTGCTTTCCTTTACGATATCTCTTTCCATTCTTGAACATTCCTGGAGCTAATAAAGCACCACTGGAACCAAAATGAAACATCTTATTATACGATCTCATAACTTCATATTGAGATGAAATAATGTGGATTTGCTGCTGTTGTTTCTTTCTTTATTCCTGGTGTGCAGTGGAAGCATTTCAGGACAACTTTTACCGCCATGAGGAAAGCCAGTCGACCAGAAGTCCCACATCCACTCAGTACAACAAGGCTGTCCTGAGGATCCTGTTAAAGAAACAAGAGGACACACTTTTACCCTACGCCTGACTAACCAACAGAAACACACTCAGACATTTAGACACAGATAAGGTACCTTGAGAATGAGCTCCACCCTCTTTGCGACTTCCATCACAGTTTTCACCACTTGGCCACTCAAAAGCCTCTAAAAATGACATGCAAATAATCATTTATTTAAAGGGTTTCTTTCAGAATTTCTTTTACAAACTTGTAGGCTACTCATTGTTTTTGAATACCTGTACCTGGTAGGTTGCTTCTGTCTCTTCTTGAAACATCTGGGCATCACAGGCCTGTAACATCCTCACGATGCAATTGGCTGAAGCTCGGTCAATGTCACGCGTCAGGGGATTGGACTTCTCTGACACAGGAAGCGTTGGTTCATAATCTGGAGACTACAAAACACAAAGTGACAATTTAAAGAATAATTCAACACACTCACTGTATTCAAACACTTCTGCCCTACCAGCTTCAATCCAGTAATTTTAAGAGTAGATGGAAACTACTAATGAATGAATTAGTAGTTGATTTGGTTTAATGCTTGTTTATGTGTGTTAAAGCTAACAGCTGGTTAGCTTAGATAGCTGGGAGCTAGCCTGGATTTGTTCAGGTTTTAAAAATCTATTCACCACCACCTTTAAAGCTTACTAAGCAGTTATTTCTCATTTGTTTAAAATGTATAAAAGCAAGTGTACAAACCTCAAGTTGGTGTTTTATGGGGGTTAAATGCTGGACCACTTCTTGGCTGTGAGCAATGGCTAAAGCTAAGCTAATCAGCTGCTGGCTGTAGCTTTACATTTACTGTACAAACATGAGTGGTATCAATCTCTCAAACTCTCTGCAAGAGTACAAATACCATAAACTCCTAAACCGCAAACTGTTCTTTTAACTCACCTCCCATTCACGCATAGTGGAGGGACTACAAGTCATAGTGCATGAGTCCTGTCCCTATTATGAGTCAGAAATAGTTGGTCCCTCTGTGCCGTCTACTTCCTTTTTCTCAGTTACAGTGATTCAAAATGAAAACCACAAAGTGTTCTGCTCTATCTGTAGTGACAAAGTTCACTTAAGGACCTTTGAGACTGAGGAGTAAAAGGAAGTATGGATCTCTCTGTCACACACCAACATAAAATACCTAGACTACCTTTGGATTAATGGTAAAAGTCATTCTCTCTTCAACTGTTTTATGGGAAATAGGAAAAAGATAAATTGTACTTACTTTAAGAGAAGCAAAGATTAAACATTACTGACCCCTGAATTTTAAATCATAAAACGCACCACAGCAAACGCAGCTTGAATTTTGAGATCAAACTGGAAACTCAGCTTGAGACAGATTATTAAAAAAATCATCTTGGATCTCAGCTCTGAAAACACTGGCTCACAATTAAAAAAAAATAAAATAAAAAAAAGTAGCAGTGAAATTTGTTCCATCATTTTCAAACATGCTTTTCAACCCCACAGTGACCCAACTGCTTCTCAGTGTGAAAATATTTACAACCCAGCAGATTGTGGAGTCTAATACATTTCATCACTTCCAGTGGACTCTATCACACTGTTTGCTGCAGTGTGCCTCACTCCTCCAAACTCCCACCACAGACTCTCATAACTGCCAGCTAATTGCTGTCAGTGACACAGCAGCGAGGACATTTTTCACATCATGTTCCGTCAACATAGAAAAGACTAATATTATTTCTCCTCACACCTCCCAACTCCTGTCGCCTTGTGTTTATTTTTTGACACAGAGTGAATCTCATGTACTTGGACTGTCTGTGGAGTGATGCATTTGTTCTACACGTTACTGTCTCACGCTGATTATTAATGATATATAGAACATCTGAGGTACAGTTAGGTGTTAACCTCTCTGAGTCAGTGTAACAGCAGAGCTGTGCGTAGGGCTGTGTGATAAGTCAAAGCCAGGATGTAGCGCTTTCATAGTTTGATGGCTGCAGCAACCCGGAACAGTTATCCATGCGGAGGGACGATGTTGGTGTCGTCTAGTCCCATCTGTGACTTGTACACTTCCTACGCTATTCCGTGACTCTGTACATTTCTCTCTTCACGAGGTAACATACAGAGTGCTGAGATTACAGGACCACTCGCTGCTGGCAGTTTTGATAGTGGACTAGTTCATTGGTCAGTTGCCATCACCACAACTGGATATATGAAGGAAAGAAAGCCAAGTTTAGTTAGACCTCCTTGTTTGTATAATGTGGTGTGAACACAATACTGAGTAGGTTCGAGCTGCTAATAACTCAACCAGTGTTGAGATAGTATAAAAGAAGGGTGACATTTAGTGCTAACATTAGCAAGCTTGGGGTAAATGCTAGTTAGCCTTGCTCGCTAGCTTCCACTTTCCACATGCAAGTGCAAAAATAATATGTGGATGCAGCAGTTTGAGTTAGTTCCTCTACTTCCAATGTCCCACCACTTCACTTTTTCCCTGGGGCTCTTGTGTTAATGCAGCCATGGAAAAACATATTCATGTATTAATCTACCACATGATTTTCTTCTGTTAAATTTCAATTGTTTGTAGAATACATCTAAATTCTTACTCAACTGAGATGTCTAAAGACATATTTTGTCTCACAGAAGATAAAATGAAACTGTTAGGGACCTTATCTCAGGCATTTAAATAAAAACTAAACCAGTTCTCAGCTGAGAGAGCCCAGGGTTCACTGGTCAGTTAGAACTGACTCTTCAATTAACCTGAGTGATCATCTTTTTTTCCCCACAGAAGCAGAAACAGATGGTGAAGAGGTAGAGATGCAGAGGACATCATCACTATTTTATTTTGCTGTTTTTCTTGTCCACACTCTGTATGTACTCAGAAACAACTCAGCATCACATTCGTACTTGTTTTTCCTTGTTTTGACTTCTGCAGAAATCTAACAAGCCATTTCAAATGTAGATGTCTGCCTTTAACAAGCCCCCCACTCTGCCTCTGTGTAGTCCCTGAGCAGGGAAGCAGCCCTGCTGTATTTTTCACAGACTGAACACGCTCTCCTCACTGAATGATGCAGCAACAGACTCTTTGACCAGCCAATGACAATGTCTGAATTTATACATAATACAGTGACAGGAGCTCAAGCACAAAGTGTCTTGTTCTCTTTGTGCCTAAGCTGGTGGGTACACTTGTTTATTTATTTCTTCCTATTTTTAGTCAGTTTGTAACTGTGTTTTGGTGCCTTTGAAATCAACATGTTTTCAACCTGTGCTCTCAGAAGCGCTTCATGAATAATCCATTTTCCTCCACCTGAGTTGACCCTTCCCTCTCGTATCAAGTCAAGCCTGCTGCACCACTGCACTGCCTGTTGACCTTGGCACCAAACCATGAAAGGTCCTTAGAGTTTGAAGAAGCAGCAGAAGTCTTGTTCTTAATTGACAAATCGTCTCACAGCCCCAAAGGACCAGAAAATCATCAACATTTAAGTGGTTCTTCTCACAATCACTCCCTGGGATGGAAAATGGTTCATTCAGGGAACAGAGGGAAAACGACTTCCTTTGTCACAAACTGCTGCTTTCAGATCTGCCGTAATTTCCTCTCTAACATTGTCACTAAGTCAACTTCAAACCAACTCGTTCAGTGCTGTGTGAATAATGACACTGACATCTCAATTTTTTCTGTTTTGTGTTGATGTTCTGATCACCATCTGCATTTGTGTGATGAAAAATTCACTCCAAACATCCTAAAGACCCCAAAGACTATACTTTATATATGTACATGTACATTTAATATATATAAGATATATACATGCCTCTCTTTTTCTTTTCTTTTTTTTGGCCTTATTTGTTTCAAATTCAAATAAGTTCTAACAGCATGGAAATAGATTTCTTACGCTGCCAAAGCTTTGAAATGATGTCACATCAATTTCCACTGAAAAAGGTATAAAACTGCCAACAAAAACATTCCAGCCAGTTTCTGTGAGCTGCAAAAAATTAATATAAAAGTTGTATAATGGCTTTTTTATAGCTTTAATCTGCTAGTCTCCCTATGGGTTTGGTATATATTCACTAATTCTGCTGCAAATGATTCATGTATCTTAATTCCCTGAAGATCTAGTGACAGTAATAATGATGTTTAGAAACTGTTTTCCTGTAAGACTCCCTTCCTGTGACAGTCAGGTTGTCATTGACAGGTTGTAAATATAGTTTTCAGCTGCTACTATTTTATATTTCTACTATACACTCTAGAAATATAAACACATATTTAATGTGTGTCTGCAGCTGTCTTGCACTGAGGGCAGCCTGGACACTACAATGACTCACTATTGCAAAGTGGTATTACGAGACAGGATGGGCTGAGGCTAGCTGGTTAGCATGCTAACTAGAGGAGAAGAAAAGAAGTGATAGAAATAGTAACAAAACAAGAGTAAACGTTGGTGCTGCTTTCCACTGTTGAGGCTCGGCTATGTAGCGATAGCAAAAATGTACATAAAAGAAAAACAAATGAGAAACATCTCAGCACTGCCGTTCTGCTTCTCCATCAGGCTCCATTTTATTCATATATAACTGTACTATATTACATATTGTATGAGAGCCTGCTTTCCCAATTTAGGTAAAGACTCCGGAACGACACGTGAAATGGACAGCAATGCCTCTGTTTGTTGTTCAGCACTGAATATTGGTCACTAACTTACATACATCTCATTTCATTGCACAGCCACTATCCAATTAAATCTGACAACCTAGCTCATCATTCCCCACATATACAGTATATGGAATAATGTTTTTCACAGATGTTGAAGAAAATGTTCAATATATAGCTAGTTAGGAGATGGATGCTTTCTAACTCTAATGCTCTATTACTTATACAACATTTTAAATGCAGGACCTTTGCTGATAATTGATTTTTTTTACATAGTGGAACTACTGTTGGATTTGGATATCTTTTCCACCACTGTCAGACTCTATTTAAAGTTTTGAAGTTGTCAGCGTTCTTCCCAGTTGTCCTCCCTGCTGTGCTCAGATTATCTTCAGCTGTGTGAGTTCTATTTAGAGCCAAATAATGCTCCAATTAAACCTGCTTTTTGGTTGTATTTCCATAACAATGTGTGCATTGTTAGTGCTTCTGAAACTCGGTATGGCTCTTTTTTTTTTTTTAATTTGCCAGTTAGCTTCAGCTCTACATGAGTTTTTCCTCTAAAGATCTTGGTGCAGATGTACAAATGTCTGCATATTTGAGAAGTCTTAAACATCCTAACTGGAATATCTATCTTGTCTAATTACATTGACTCCTTATCTCGCTCCATCCTCATTCACAGCCAGATTAAAACTCCCATGTTGTGTCTTTCTGATTCCCATCAACTCAGAACAAGGTCATTGTTTTGATCTTTTGAGGTTTACTGCTGATCCAGGATCTGCTGCTGCCACTGCCTACTTTTGTCTCGAACAACACGATCAAATCATCAGCACGCAGGAAGCATTTCATCTCGAGTCCTCTGGCATTTTTGTTAATTCATTTGGATATTTTTTTATAGCAGTTGCAACTGTGTATAGCTGTGATTCATGACAAGAGGTTTGGTTTTTACAGCATGTATGTATGTACATTATTTCAGTAATATAAATGGCTTTTCTTCTAAAACTACTGTCCAGGAGATGCTCATGCCAAACTGAGCCTCATGTTTGCAACATAACAGGAAAAAAGCTTGAATTTGTTAAAGGTTTTATATGTAAGTTTTTACTGGTGCTACATAGCCAACATTAGCATTACCGGCTATTTACTTACCAAACCAAGATAATGGTTCATAAGTGAGCAAAGCGGGCTGCTTCTTCATCTTTTCATGTTGGACTGAGGGCAGACTACAGGATACTACAGTGACTCATTATTGTAAAGTGGTAAGATGGGCTGGAGCTAGCTGGTTAGCATGCTAACTTCAGTAGAAGAAAACAAGTGAAAGAAATAGAAGCACAAGAAGAATAAACATTGGTGTTGCTTTCCACCACTGGAGATAGTTCTTGGCGAGTAAAGGAATGAAGTTTGATGCACCACTTGCAACATTTTTTTGACACTGGTAAGAGTTGTTAATGCTAACATCAGCTATGCAGCAATAGAAAAAACTTACATATAGCACCTTTGATGTGCAACCTCCACTTTTCCTGAGGATTGAATTTTTTAATTCCTGGAGAGCTGAAGTCTGTTGCAGATATAGCGCCAAAAATCTGCCCAGGTCTTTGCCGACACCTGTCAGTCCAGGTGTCAGGGGGGAAAAAGCCCACACTCTGAGCAGTAGCTAAATAACTCCAGTGCTGCTGTCACTCACTCTCATTGTCTCACACACACACATACACAGCAATACAACCATCTACTCCCCCCCCCCCCTTTCAGCCGCACAGCCACGGTTGTCATGACAACAGAGAGGCTAATCTCCAGTGGACAGAGAGAGAGAGAGGGAGAGAGAAAGAGAGAGAGGGAAAAGTGCAAGTCCTTGCACAGAAACGTGCTTCTGAGGATGAGGAGTGTGATAAAGAGATGCAGTGCATGCTTGCATATTTCAGAGTGTGTGAGTGTGAGTGTGAGTGTGTGTGTGTGTGTGTGTGTGTGTGTGTGTGTGTGTGTGTGTGTGTGTGGCAGAGGCAGTAGCTTGTGCATGTATGTACATTCCACCTCAATTTAACAGCATTACTGGCTGCATTTTTATTAGGTGTTATTACTGAAGCAATGTACAGAACTGATTTAAAAAATACATATTTATATAAAAACATTTCTTATTCTTTCCATTCCTCTGCTAATCCCTCAATCCACCCTCCCTGCATCAGTTTTTACTTTCTTTTGGGAATTGCTTCCCTCTTTCAACCGTTTTCCTTCATTTTTCTTTCTTGTGATCATTAATATCTCATGTTTCTCTCTCTCTTTCCCCTTTTCCCATTTTTCCTCTTTCCCTCTGTCCCTCAAAAAGGTGTCTTCTTCTTTTTTCCATCTCCAACACGCCCTTTTCATCCCGCCAACAATTCCTAAATCTTCCACTCATCCTCTCTTCTGTCAGTCTTTTCATCCTTTTGAACTGCTTCAGCCTGAATCATCCTTTCTATCTTTGTCTCTCTCTCCACACACACACACACACAGTCCTTTCATCCTTCCTCTAATTCCTAAATCCATCCCTCTTTCTCTATCTGCCCCTCAGCTTTCCATCTCCTTCAGTTCAGACCCCCTCCCTCCTGTCTCTCACACACATGCACAGTGTCCATCCCAGTTTCTCACATTCCTAAATCCTCGCCTCTCTAACTCCCTGCTTGCCTAGCAGGGATCACACACACACACACACACACACACACACACACACACATATGTTATGGCTGATTAGGCTGGCAGAGCCACAGGGCAGCCAGCCCACTGGAGGGGATGATGGAGGGATGAATGGAGAGTGTGAGGGAGAAAGAGAGGTGGGAAGTGCAGAATGAGGGAGATACTGAGAGAGGGAATGGATGGAGGAAAGGATGATGAATGATGAATGATGGAAAGATGAAGGACAGAAGGTGGAAATCTCATTTTTCCTTCCTCTTCTCGATAGAGAAAACTAGCTGTTTTCATTAGAAAACAATCACCCTGTTTCTATACAGCGCGATGGGCGATTGCACGACCCCCTATACTTCACTGCGCGTGCACATTTGCGCGCCCGTGGGCAGATGTGAATTCGGGGTTGAAGTCGTTATCCGGTAGAGGGCGGAGTGAGAGTGCGAGAGAGAAAGTGAGGAGTGGGGAAGCAGGAGCTGCAGAGGGCTGGAGCTGCGGAAAGGAGCGGAGCGGACCTGGGCTGCAGCGGATGCCGGGTACCTGCAGCCTGAGCGCGGGCGGTGTGAGAGGCAGGAGTCGGGGGTCATCCGGTTGAGTGAACAGGAAGGTTTAGATTAGCACGAGTCGTGTTCTGAGAGAATAGTCTGGTGTCCGGCGCGCGCCTACACACACACACATCTATCCACACACACACACGCACACTCACTGACACGTCTTAAGAACAGCGGGAGATGCATTACGTCATAGCCTCCCGTCGCCCTAGATGACCGCGCGCGCAGGACGGGATGATGCAGGGCTGCTGGACTAGAACGGATTCCGCTGCTGCTGCTGCTCTCGAGCGCCCGGTGGCGGTGTCTCGACCGGACGAGGAAGAAGGGGAGCCGCCGTCGCGCGGCCGCCGGCTCTGATGGCTCCTCGCGCCCCGGGCGGGAAAGAGACACAGCAGTCGCCGCGGCGCGAGAGGGAAGGGGGCAGCAGGTATCTGGGAAGTGACGTGGTATCCGCGCCCCGCGAGAAAGCACAACGGTGCGGTTGTCGTGCGTTTCGCAGGAGGGCAGGAGCGGGAAGGGGAACATGGCCGCGCAGTCGGACGGCGGCAAAGCCGGGGTCGGGTGCGGCGGCGGCGGTTTCGCCCAGCTGTACGATGTTGACGCCGAGGAGCCACTGGACTCCGCTGCGATCCACATCTGTCAGTGCTGCCGCTCCTCCGCTTGCTACTGGGGCTGCCGCTCAGCCTGCCTCGGCTCTTTGCTTGGTGGGGGCCAGCCTGCCGGCGGGGTCGGCATCCGGGAGACTCACTGCCCACCCCGGGAGCAGCTGTGGCTGGACTGCCTCTGGATCATCCTCGCCCTCCTCGTCTTCTTCTGGGACGTTGGCACGGACCTCTGCTTGGCGGTGGACTACTACCGGAGGCAGGACTACCTCTGGTTCGGCCTCACTCTCTTCTTCGTGCTGGTGCCGTCGGTGCTGGTCCAGATTCTGAGTTTCCGCTGGTTCGTGCAGGACTACACCGGCGGGGGGCTCGGGGAGGTGGAGGGGCTGACCAAGCGGGGCGCGGTGGCTCTGGGGTGCCTGTATCCCGGCAGGGACCGCCTGCAGCTGGCCACCATCTGGCTGTGGCAGGCCACCATACACATCCTCCAGCTGGGGCAAGTGTGGAGGTAGGGGAGGACAAACACTAACACACACCAGAACCTAACCTAGGCTATCACCACTCTCCTTTCTATCTCTCTCTCTCTCTCACACACACACACACTCCTTTTCTCACACACACTTAATGTTGCTAATGGATAGAGTGGTGTGTCTAGTCAATGTAGCCAGAAGAAAAGAAAGCCTGCTTCACAGTGACAGGCAGGAGAGGAAGAGCAAGAGGGGGACAGGAAAAGGCTCTGTGTGACCTCTCCAGTACTTCACTTACTATCTGGGAGTGACAGACAGAGATTAAGTGAGACAGTGATTCTGCTCTCACAGAAAAACTCCATGATCTTGTTTAACTTCTTAACACTTTCTTTTCATTTTTTGGGTCACCTTTGGAAAAGCAAATTCAGAAACTTGTGGTGTACAGACTGCAGTTGAAAGGACACAACTGTAGTAATCATGACGTTGTTGCAGTAACCCTTTACACACTCTGTAGTAGCCTCGTATGTTAAAGTAAGACACCTCCAGTGTGTGTGACAGAAACACTGTCCATGGTGCTGAATACATTTTCAGCACCATGGACAGCATCTCAGTCAGGGTTTCTTTACTGTAGTTGGAGAGCAGAGGAGCCAGTGTGTGTGTGTGTGTGTGTGTGTGCGCGGTCATGCGTGTGTGTGTGTGTGTGTGTGTGTGTGTGTGACCAGTGGAAAAACGGTGTCACGGCTCTTCCCATGAGTGTCAGCATGCATGGAGAGTACAAAGAGGAAAAGCATCTGCGCTTCTGGCAACACATCTCCCCCTCCATCCCACTGTCTGCCTCTCTCTCTCTCGCTCACTCTCTCTCTCTCACACACACACACATATATATATGCACACATACACACACAGTTGGACAAGGGTGGGTGCTAATTGTAGTGCTAAAAGCACTGGCGGGAAAAAACTGAAACACACACATGCGCTCTTTTTGCTCCAACACACACACACATGCCTTTCTGTTGCTGTAGATTCCTCGCTCCTTGTTTCATTTGTTTTGTGTGTGTTTGCTTGTGTGTGTGTGTGTGTGTGTGTGTAGCTTTGACAACACAAGTAGTAGTAGTAGTAGCAGCAGGAGTGTGCTTGTCTCCAGCCTCCTAGCCCTCCATACAAGGACAGTGACTCTCCCTCCCCACCCCTTTCTCTCCGAGAAGACTGCTTAATGGTGTCCACTCGCCCCTGGGCGGGCAGCAGGGAGAGTGGAGTGATGAGTGTGTGTGTGTGTGTGTGTGTGTGTGTGTGTGTAAGTGTGTTTACATCCTGCTGCGCTAGGAATGTGCGACTCAGCTCCTCTAGTTCGGTCTCTCTGTGGTTGTAGGGTTAAATCAACCCCCACACACATACACACAACCCTCCTCCAGTTCCATCCCACCCCACCCAGTAACCACCCCCTCAGCCTGCAGAATGGACTCTCCCACCTGGAGGAAGTGGAGGAGCAGGAGAAGGAGGAAGGAGATGGAGGAGGAGGGGGAGGAGGAGGAGGAGGGGGTGCTTGTTTGTAGCTGAGGAAATGGTTCAGCCTGATTGAGACGGATCGCTTAGAGATGGAGAGGCTGTGGAGAAAAGGCAGGAGGAGGAGGAGGGAGAAAGGTTGCACACGCACAGTGCGAGTGAACAGAGGGAACTGGGGGGGAGGGGAGAAGAAAAAGAGCAAGAGGAGAGAGGGAAAAGGAAGAGTGAGAGTGGTGGGGGTAGGGTGGAGTTGTGGAGGATCCACTGTATTCGGTACATATGGTTCGAAAACACGTCTCCTCCATGTCAGGGCTTTAAGTGGCTGTCAGGTTCGCCTGCCACGCTGCACGGCAAAGCCTTAATCCTTCACATGAACATAAATGAAAGGACTTCCTGTTTACAGAGTTTCAAAAAAGCCAAACAAACGATGCTGAGGATTTATCCTTCCTGTTCTTGAGTCAAGGACAAACAGCGTTTTGGCGTGTCTTATTTTAAAGCCACAAAATCCATTAAATCAGCTTTAAATGGTTCATTTAGAAGCATTACCATACATGTATAGGAGTGGTGTGCATGCACACGAAGACATTTTCCCATAGATGGTGCATTATTTATGTTATGTGAATTAAGATTGTATGTTTCAAGCCAGATGGATGTAATGGCTGCACATACAGAGCCATGCATAATGTACGAGTACACACACGCAATGACACCTATGCACACACAAGGAGGCAGGAGATATCATTAGAGCGCATTTGCACACATGTGCATATACACATACATGTCCACACACACATATACACACACACACTCTCTCATGCCCTGAGGCAGATTTAATTGAAATCTCTGCCCACATCCCACCCACATGTACTGTAGATTCCCAGTTTGAGAAATCCACTCAGGATGTATGGATCAAAATCTTGTCATGGCTGTTTGCTAACAAAGAGCTTCTATTAATGATCAGACCACAATGAAAACTAAAAATATATACAGTGGGAGTTCAGTATGGCTGTAGCTTTTAGGATTGTGTTCATTTTATCTATCAAATTAAGCAGAATAACTAGAGGATAGTGAGAGTGGAAGTTAAATTATTGGTATATACTTACAATAATGAGTAATTTCTACTAGAATACAGTTTCCTGTGGCTGTCACTCACTGTGGCTGGACAGGTTTTAGTTTTTTTGCTGGTCAGGTCTGACTGCTGCTTACAGTGTTCACTGATTAAGGATTGTGTTCAGACTTGAGAGTTACATATTAAAAAAGAATAATCTAAATTGAACCAGAGAGACAGAAATATTCAGATTTTTAGGACCCATTGTGGGTCAAGCTCCAAAATGCAGGGTCCTACATTTCCCATAATGCAACTCAGAATCACCTTTAGCTGGACTTCTCCTTAATAAAGCCACACATTTTTCAAAAACCATGTCTCAGTTTGTAACACAGATTTTCAGTTATAACTTTTTAGCCTCTAAACCTGAGGCAAAGAATTCAGACTGCAGAATGTCGGGAAAAAGTGAAAATGGTCACAAGAATTTTGCAGAGGTGGCATAAAGAGAACAAACCAAACTGAAAAAACACATTTGGGTTTGTAAAATGTTGAAGAAAATAACATCAAATCCCCACAAGTGAGAAACTAGAAAACAGCAAATATTTGGCTTTTTTTGTTTGCGAAACAGACAAAAACGCTGAATCAATTATAAGGATAGCTGCAGATTCATTTATGTCAATGATCAAATTGATCAATTTATGATTTTACATCTAATTTTCAGTCAGACTAACAGACCAACAGTTGTGTGAATAAGACTTAAAAATGTATGGTGTGATTATTAATTAACCCTCCACCTTTACCTCTGACCGCCCGCAGGTACATCAGGACGCTGTATCTGGGCGTCATGTCGCGCCGGCAGAAGGAGCACCAGCGGCGTTGGTACTGGGCCATGATGTTCGAGTACGCAGACGTCAACATGCTGCGGCTGCTGGAGACTTTCCTGGAGTCGGCGCCTCAGCTGGTCCTGCAGCTCTGTATCATGATCCAGGAGAACCGAGCCGAGACGCTGCAGTGTAGGTGGAGCACAGACCCCGCCGGGTGTCAGACTGCTACAGTGTCTGAAAAGCCAAGGAGACCAGCTCTACATGAACACTTCCAACTTCCTGCCACATTTACAAACATAACACTGTGTTTTCATGTAGCCAACAAAGCACATACAAAATCAACAGCTGCACAAACAGTAATTAGCAATTTGCACACATCGTGCTCTGTAATTTGTGGCTGCAGATGGTGCTGCTTTTAGATTTTCACACTGTGCTTATTGTTCAGGTAGATCCACAAAAAATGCACAATCATGTTGTCAAGTGTACGGGGGATGTGCTAGCCAAAAGTCCATCAGCCTCCTCTCCTTATTCATCCAGGAGATGTATCATCTAGTCGGCCACCCACTGGTGTTATTCATCTCTATCGCTCTGGAGTTTTGGGACACCTTCTATTTTAATGCAAATATGTGACTAGTACAGGGGGTGGATGCACACAGCAGCTGGGACATTAAAAATGACTTTATGTTTAGACTCATACCATTAAGCGTCATTACCAAATGTTTCTGTCGTGTCACGCACTACCTCTTATTTAAGGACGTGCTCACATTATTACACCCACACTGACTCACTATTTATTTGTGCTGATGTACTTTTTGTTTCACGAACCTTGAAAACATGATTCAACTTTGTTCTTTCAAAAAAAGAAGCATCTAACTCATCCACCTTTTTTCTCTACGGTTTTTCTCCTCTTGTCTCTGTAGGCATCTCCTCCCTGGCCTCCCTCCTGTCTCTCGCCTGGGTTCTGGCCTCCTACCACAAGCTGTTGCGGGACTCTCGTGACGACCAGCGCAGCATGAGCTACCGCGGGGCGCTGCTGCACCTCTTCTGGCGCCTCTTCACCATCTCGTCTCGCGTCCTCTCACTCGCCCTCTTTGCCTCCCTCTTTCACATCTACTTTGGCATCTTTGTGGTACTCCACTGGTGCGCCATGGCTTTCTGGGTGGTGCACGGGGGCACTGACTTCTGCATGTCCAAATGGGAGGAGGTGCTCTTCAATATGGTGGTTGGTATAGTCTACATCTTCTGCTGGTTTAACGTGAAGGAGGGCCGGACGCGGTACAGGATGGTGGCGTACTACACTGTGGTGTTGGCTGAGAACACCATCCTCACCGGGCTGTGGTGAGTTCAAATGAAAATCTGGGGGGATATGGTCAGAGCAGGCAGATTGGTGAGGCTGAGTTAAGGGTAGTTAAAAATATGAGACAGACAACAAATCTTAACCATTTCAAAAAGCTAAGATAAACATGAACTGAATGCTACTTCCTTACACTGTTAAGACTGTAGAAGATCAGAGTGTTTTACACCCTTAAAGAGATGAGGTTTCAAGTGTGAATTTGAAAATCTCAAGGGAGCCAGCTTGCCTGAGGTGGCTGGCAGTTTGCAGAGTGGTGGGAAAAGGCTTTGCAAGCAGATAAAACCCCAGAACTATTAAAAACACATCAATGAGCCACACTGTTGCACCAGGTGACATGTTCTTTCATTCAATTCAATTCAATTCAGTTATCTCAAGGCACTTTTCATATAGAGCAGATCTAGACTGTGCTCTTAATATCATAATATTTGCAGAGAGAGACCAAACAGTTACCACCATAAGCAGCACTGTGGAAACACAGTGGTGAGGAAACAATCCTTTTAAGAGGCAGAAACCTCAAGCAGAAGGGTAGAGAATTGGGAAAGGAGAACATAGCATAAAGAGATGTAAAGTGGTACTCATTATAGTATTAGTCGCAATAATAGCGATGATAATTATAGTAGTAATAACAACAGTAGTACTCAGACTAGAAGCAGGCCTACAGCAGGACATCTTTAACAGCAGGTGTTGAGCAGGACTGTAGGAGCAGCAGGAGGCGTGTCATCACAGATCAGACTCTACAGAACGCGACTGGAGAGGAGGAGAGAGACCAAAGAGCACAAAACTGTGGGAAAGGGAAGATATCAAGTTAGTATACGCACAGATAGAGAAAAAGAGGGGAGCTCAGTGCATTGTGGGAAATCCCGGTGGTCTAGATCTATAGCAGCATAACTAAGGGATGGTTCAGGCAAGCTTGAGACAGCCATAACTATAAGCTTTATCATTATGATGATCATGGGCACTGTAGTTCATTCACTGGAACAACACACATAAGAGCACATGCAAACACACATGAATTTAAATGCCTGTGTCTCCACCATCCTGCAGGTATGCCTACAGGGACCCAGTGTTGACCGACTCCTACGCTGTCCCAGCACTGTGCGGCGTCTACCTGACGTTTGCTGGGGGCGTTCTGGTCATGCTGCTGTACTACGGCTTCCTGCACCCAGCTACCGCCCACCTCCAGCCGAGCCCCGCCTCGTCCTGCTGCGCCCAGCTGCTCTGGGGTCTCCCCCTACCCCCGTCTGCTCCACCGACTGCGCCGCCCACCCCGGCTCACATGACCAAGTCGCAGACGGAAGAGGATGTGGCTGAGACGTGTCTCCCCGTCTTCCAGGTGAGGTCAGCGCCCCCCACCTCCAAGCCCGAGGGCCCACTTATAAAGATCGACATGCCCAGGAAGCGTTACCCAGCGTGGGACGCCCACTATGTAGACAGGCGCCTGCGGAGGACTATAAACATCCTGCAGTACATAACGCCAGCCGCCGTGGGCATCCGCTACCGTGATGGACCCCTACTGTATGAACTGCTGCAGTATGAGTCCTCACTCTGACACACACACACACACAAACACACCCACCCACCCTACCGTACACATAAGCACATGTGCCACCATAAAAAAGATATGTATGTACACATGGATGTTCAGATTTAGAGAAGATTTAGAAACACATTCACTCACAATGTCGCACTTGGTATAAGCACACAGACACAAAAGCAATCTGTCACACTTAAACATGCGCACACACTCACAAACACATACACTCACACATGATTTCCTTGCGGGCACCTACGACCTGCGAGTCCCATGGCCATCGACTCAACAAGCTGCTTCAGCGCGAGTCCATCTCTATCTCTTTTTATCCCTCCGTCTCTCTATTTGCAACCCCTCTGATCGCTCTTCATTTGGTCTCATTTCTTAAATTCCACGCGTCCGCGCTATGCTGTGAAGAAAAAACAAAAAAGTGAAAAACGAGCACAGTGTCACACCTGGAGTCTTCGACCACCGCATGCTGTTCACGTTGCGTCGCTCACACTTTCTCGGGTTTCAGTAGAATAAAAAGACGTGACAAAGAAAGAACAAATGTCACTTTTAATAAAAGGAGTTTGTGAACATGTTGTCGTTAGTCTAGTCAAAAGGTAGTGTATATATTTTCTATGTACAGAGGGGATGTTTTTTACGTACCGCTACGTTGTTGTCGACTGGTGACAAAGCAGTTGGACGCATTGGTTTTTGGGGTTGGTTGACTAGGTTAGTGGGAAGAATAGCTGAGCATGATGGGAAAGATGGAGACAGAAAGGGTTATTGGCATCAAATGCACACTCAAATTAAACTTAATTTAAATCAAAGCCACAGTTAGCTACAGTCTCTCAATGGAATAGTTTGACATTTTGTGAAGTATGCTCAGTAATTTTGTTGCCTCATGTCCAAGTGTGGACCTAAAGCCAGGAGTCACTTAGCTTAGTTTAGCAAAAAACTGAAAGAAGAGAAACAGCTAGCATGGCTATGTTTAAAGCTAAAGAAACCTGCCTACCACGACCTCTAAAGCTCATTATTTAACACACTGTATTTTGTTTGCTTAATCTGTACACATACAGAAATATAAAAATGACAAGCTGTGGGTTTAGTGTTTCGTGCTGTAACTATTTCTTGGAAAGATGCACTGACTTTCTGGAGGCAGCCCCTGCTTTCAGTCTTTATGCTAATCTGGGCTGATTGTATTCTGGCTGTACTTTCAAACTTAACAGATAGAGTGGTGTCAAATTTGTCGTGTAACTCGAAGCCAGAAAGCAAACGATTCAAAATGTCAGGCTATTCCTTAAACTATGCTAACACTTAGGCATACACTATGTTAAGTGACTATTAGCAATTAGCATTAGAGCTATAGTGACATAAAATGAGAGGTATTAACATCTCAAAATAAGCGTAGCTACACTAGCTATACAGGGATCACTAGCAGAACATTTTAGCAAGATATTAGCTTAGATGCCATTCTAAATTTCAATAATATTTAGGACAAAAAACAAACCTTTTCATTGTCAAGAGGTCTTTTACATTAGTTGTTGTCACTTTCTCTCACTCAGCACCTTGTATGCTAAGGTGTTAGCATGGAGATCTACTGAGGACAGATGAGTTATTAATACTAAACGTACACTAGTTAATGTGCCAATTTCCCTAAAACAAGCATATCCAAATCCATGTGTTTTTGAAACATGTAGTATTTAAAGTAGGACATTAAACATTGTAAAAGATTTTACTGTTCTACTGAAGTATTAGTGTCTGCTGATGTTTTCATTATACTGATATTGTGCTATAATGGTAATAAATATCACCATTATTTCACAACTCATAGTATACAGTGAAAGACATAAAGCAGTACATGCTTATCACACTTTGTTTGTATATGCAGTCTTAGGGTCAAACAGTTGTTCTCCATCATTTCCTGTTAGGCTTAGAGGGGTCGTGGGAGGTTACATTTTCTTTACTAATTCCATCAACAGTTGTTAATGCTTTAAAAAATCTGGATGCGTCAGTTTACTTGCGTCGATTAGACAATGGCAAAAATTTGAAATTTTCCAATTTTCAACAGAAAAAGCAAATCCAAGACTAATTATTTTTGATCTACTACTGTCTACTAGATTTTTATGTGTGTGATGTCTTAATCATGTCGGTCCCACGCTAACAGGGTGCTGCCACTGAAGCTGATATAAAACAGTTTTAGACATCAGTCGTCACAACCCTCCCGATGACTTGTCTTCGCCTGTATCGTGTCCAATATCCAACTCCTCCAAAGCCACCCACGGCTGAGCTGTGATGTATGGCTCATTATTTATTTTTTTGTTTGTTTATCCCTGTAATCCAAGCTGTTACATTGGCAGGCAACAACAAATGAGCCGAGATATCAGTCATCAGGCCGTAGACGGGAACGTCGCTCCTGAAATCTCATGCCGTGATGGGGCTGCCTTAACACCATGTGGTGGCGAGTAAAAACAAGGGTTTGGAGGGTGGTGAAAGAGTTTTTGCTGTCCAATGCTCCACACCTTTTCTCCAGTTTCATGTCAGCAGTAGAGCAGGTGAAACCCGGCCATGAGCCATTTAAGATGGTGCAGTTAGTTAAGACGAACACACATGCTTCTTATTGCTGCTGTCCAAGAGGATCAAACAGGTGGAACAGAAAGAATTTAAGAGTGCATAAATATTGCTTAAAGGGGTATTTTAACATATTTTGGAGTCTCTCATGTTTATTTTTTTGTCCAGATGGATCAAATTGAAGACAGATTTCTCTAATAGCAATTATGCTATAAATGTTTTCAGTGCTGAAATAATAACTTGATTGGTCAACTGACAGAAAGTTACAGAAACAATTTTGATAAACAATTAAGTCATAAATAAAGCAAAAATGCCTAATTACTAGCTTCTCAATGTGACGATTTGCTGATTTTGAATGATTGGTAAGGTGTATAAATTTTTTAAATAGGCTCTAAAAAGAAGTAAATAATAGGCATTTCATGACATTTTATTGACCAAGTAGCTGGTGACTCCTTAAGATGAAGCAATTTCTTCTTGCAGCTCTTTACTGAGATAAAATTATTAAGTAATTCACAGGAATAAAAATAAAAGATGAAACAAAAAACAGCATAATTTTGTGTGGTAGTTTCTTGCGACCCTCAATGGTAGTCCTAATCTCCATTTTGGGAACCACCGCTATGGGCTTAAATGAATAACCTATAACAGATTAACTGCCAGTAAGCATAACATTTTTCATCAGAATGTGTGAAGTGTAAAAAGGAGACTGACACAAAAAATGTTAAAATATCCCTTTAAAGGTGTTATATGTAAGTTTTTGTTATCACTGCATAGCCAACATTAGCATTAACAGCTGTTTACTTACCAGTCTAGAAGAAATGTTCACTCTGTAATAGTTACTCTAGCCTCCAGTCTGCTCTCAGTCCAACATGAGAGAATAATGAACATGTAACATAACAATAGCTGAAGCTCTTGGTAAGTAAACAGCTGTTAATGCTAATGTTGGCTATGTAGCAATAGCAAAAAATTATTCACACCGTGAATAAGGAGCGAGCTTACATTACTTTTCCGTGGTGCTAGTCGACTAAAAAAAAAAAAAGACAAATCACTTCATTTGCTGCAAACTGGCAAATAGATTCAGTAGGTGCAACCGCGCAATGGAAGCAGCAGCATCTGGGTTCATATGGTGCAACACACTCAAGCTACAGAGTCAATTGGCTGCTAATCCCACTTCATATGGTGCAAATATGAAACACACATGTACTTATGGTGCAATAAGGGCAGATTGTCTCTTTGAATTCTATGGTGCAACTTGAGTACTGCCTTCAGTTATCGGCCAAGGCTGTGCCAAAGGCTCCGTCCAAACGGACAACTGCTCTTCCTGTCCTGCAGAAGCTATGCAAGTCTCCAACGCAGGGAGATGTGCTTAGTGAACATGCTCACGACACACACACATTTACTCACAGACACACACACACGCACACAGGGTTTTCTTCCGCAGCAGGGAGACACACAGTGAAAAGTAGTGTAAACAACATGGGATATGTCCCTACCTCACCGCTTGAACACAAACATACACAGACACTCACACACTAATGTCCAATAATCCCTTACCCCTTTATAATTTGGGAACAATATTCATATGGTGCTATTGAGTAAAGCTGGGTGGTTTTTGTATAGTTGTGGTTACAGTGGTATGAAGAATTTAGCCAAATATGTTTAGAAAACCTGAGTGTTTCACATTCAGATTGATTGAATAACGTAATTCAATCAATCTGACTCCTCATGTAGAGAGTGTACATAAAAACAGCAACACCTTCTGTCTCTGCTGAAACTGGGTGACACATAAAAGCTACAATGCCTTAACCGCTCGACAGAAGTGGAGGTGGATTTTTTTTTAAGATATCTGAGTCATGGTTATGTGCAAAAAGATGATGAACATTAGGAGGGTGGTGCTTATTTTTGGTACACTCTAATCTGGACATGCACTGTACATTAAGCATGGGTTCAGTGTGTCAGAGCACAGAAATCAAAGGAAAACAGCATACTATGTTAGCACGTTGTCCTAAAAACCGAATATGTGCCATTTAGAGAACACAGTCAGGCATTTTCTGTTAGTTCCACAGATCGTGCTCGTGAATTTCTTGCATGAATGTTCTAGATTTGAGGGCACACGTGCTCTTAGGAAAATAAATGGTCACTGCAGAGGCTTAAAGAGTCACCGCTTCGTATGTGCTTCTGGGTTTGTTAAAGGGAGATTTATGTTGACCTCCAGAGCAGCTGTCCCACTAGCTTTTCCCCCAGCACTGACCTCTGACCTTTTGACCCAAACAACACCCCCTTTGCACCCAGAGCTCCAGCCAATCAGAGATCAGGTTTAACACAGCCAAATCAGGTCTGACACAACCAAAAAACACAGTTCTTCTTTATACGGAAGCATTCATAGTGTGGCTTTCAGACTCAACTGTAGCCTCATAATCAAACTGCAGGTATCATCTACATTTTGTTTTTAAGTCAGATTACGATTTTTATAATCCAGGAGTCAAAAACCCAACAGATCCACTCTCAGTCTACAGCTGAGTCTGCACGCTACAAATGAAACGTTTCTTCCTTCACCCAAAAAACCAGAGCCTTAGCCAGGCCCACTCTGTAGGAAATTAATATCCAGTCAGTGTTATTGTATGGCTACACATCCACAGCTATGCAAGGTTGCAGACAGAAAAGTTCTGGGCTTGGATAACCTTTACAAAAAATACCACATCACTGTACTCATGTATTGTTTGTTTTTAATCATTATTTTTCGCCTTTTTTCGTTTACAATGAAGGGGTAAAGAAAGCAGACACCATGAAGTGTTAATGTGCAACAATGCTAGCATGATGTACCATTTGTTTACATTTTTTGAAACTTTTTGCTTTTGTTTATGATAATCTGTGACAATTTTTATGCACTTAATTTACATCTTTCTCTATCAAGTTTGTCTGTTGATGGGTTAAAATTAGTCGGGAGTGGAAAAACAGTGTAATGCACCTTTATCTTGGGATTAACCGCGATGGATGCGACCTCCCGACTGAGGAATGTGCATCTGATTGTGAAAATCAAAACCAGAAAGGTTTTTTTTTTCTTCTTTGGAAAAACACAAAAATGTTCCACTATCAGGGTCTGCAAAGCATATGAGGCCTGTGGTTAGGCTGTGTGTGTGTATGTGTGTGTGTGTGTGTGTGTGTGAGCATGTGTGATGTGCGTGTATGTGCGAGTGCAAGCTATCGTATGTGTCAGTAATGCTTCATATGCTTTTTTTAGCCAAAGTTTTACTTGCTTGGTCCAGAGCTGTGAAAGTATCATTACTCATCGTGGTTTTGTAGAACTCGAGGCCAGACGCTAAGCTGTTTCTGATCTCAGACCAGTTTCTACCAGATCTGAGTTCAACTACAATTGAAATCCTCTCCTTCGGGAGCTGAAGATGTTTGGCTGCTCTGGCAAAAAAAATAAATAAAAAGATTTGGAAGGATTTCAGTGGTTTGACTCAGGTCTGGATACTATAAGCACAGGGAAGGGTCAAACTAAACCTTAACGTGGATGTACCTATAAGATGTACCATGAGCTTTTATTTTGTCGAGGTCATGCTTTTCTACTGTGTTCTTCAGCTTGGAAAAAAAAAAAGTAGCTCTAGAGATTTTGATGTGCAAAAGTAGCTTATATTTTCTGTGGTTGGCATTTTGATTGTAAATACCTTTTCCTGGTAATCCTTCTCAGTTGGATCTATGTTCGATGAGTTCGCTTAGATGGCTCTTTCAAAAGTACTGGTAGTAAATGTTCTTTATAAATATCTAGAATGTAAGACGAGAGAAGAAAAATATGGCTTGACTGGAAACTGTGTTTTCGTAGGAGTCTGTGCCATTGTCTTGTCCTGAGTATAAGCACACTGATATTAGATCTGTAGGCAGGATGAAAGTTTTGGAGGTGATCTGCCAGACAGCCATAATCAACCTTTGGTTCTGTTTTTCAGAAAAAATGAAAAGAACGACAAAACTACCAGGCAGATCAGCTGCACTGCAAAAAACAACCATCTCCACAAGCAACAGTTCATGAAAAATGATTTTATATATTGTCATTTTACACTATGAAAATGATAAAATACAATTAATGCATTTTGAGAAATGTCTGTCTTAGATCAAGTTTAAAAAATATTGCTTGAGATAAGTTCCCAAGAATTTATGTTAGTGTACAGCTCTGTCCAAAGATTAAAAAGGTGACTTGGAGTCTTGTTGACACAGTGATGAGGTCGCTGCACCAAGAAATAGTATTTCTAATTTGTACCCTCCCAAAAAACTTTCCATTTTACTTTTGTTTGTGTATGAATTAAATTAATAAGATAAAAAAATTTGATCAGTCAAATGTTTAGGTCGACTTTCTTTTCACTGTGGACAAAGCTAGGCCCGGTCTTTGCCCTTCCAGCCTTTACCGAAACAGACATAAGAGTGGTATCCTCTGATCTAACTTTCGGCAATTAAATGAATGTGTATTTTCAAAAATTTCAAACTACTTAAAAAAAAAAAGTCAGTGGAAGTTGGTTATTGGATATAAGAGGAATATGCGCATCTACAGGCAGTAATGCAAATTCCAAAAAATATTAGCTCAGAGAGACTGGAAACTGTGGCTCTGACTAATGTTTGAAAATAAGTGGTTACCAGCATCTTTAAAACTATTAAATTAATATATCTCATTAGTAAAATCTGTACAAAAATCAGAGCCAGGCTAGCTATTTCCCTTAACTTCCAGCTAAGATAACTGTCTCCTGACACTAGCTTCATATTTAGTTTACAGTCATGAAAGTCGTATCAATTTTCTAATCTAGCTCTTGGCTTGAAAGCAGATAAGGCTGTGAGCACCACAGTGTTCCATTGTATTGGGCAGGTGTCAGAGCTCTGAATGTGGTTAAATAGCTTGATGAGATGGTCGTTCTTGCAGTGTGCAGCTGCTTGCCGATAGGAACTTCAACATGTAAGCACATATTTCAAACTTAATGAAGAAAATATTCACAGAGGAACAAAACCAGTTGTCCTGCAGTGTTTGTCTTAGTGAGAGCAGCGGCTGTCTGGCTAACATCTCCTGACTTCACTGTAGAAATGATGGCTGTCGTCACCAACTTTGTTCAAACTGCTCCTGCGTCAGCTCATTAAAAAAAAAAAAAAAAAAAAAAAAAACACCATTCAGGAATCTTCTGGTCTTTGGAGGAATTCCCTAATTCACACCGAATGTTTCTGACCAACCACAAACAGGAGAGAAACGAGAAGACGCATTCTGTTATCTCCGGTTTGTCTGTGTATTCAGTGTCTATGACAGCATAACAGCATTCTGGGGAAGAGTTGAATGATATTTTCAATGGCTCTAGGTGGCCAGCATTAGGAAATGTGTTATTTTTGTTACAATACCTCCTGAAAAATAAAGTCTATTTATCTGTGAAGAGACAAAGATTTACAATAATACAGATGACTACATAGAAATTATGACAGATTTTAAATGATATAAAACAGATATAAATGAAAACATGTACAGTTCATTTGGTTTTGAACATGATACAGAAATGTATATGCGTCAGTATTGAGTTTGATTTTATATATTTACCATTTTATTACATTGTAATGTTGTGACTGCGATGGAGAAAAAAAATATAAAGGAATATAAATTAATTTTTCCAAATGTGTGTCACTCTTCCTTTCCATTTAAGGGGTTTTTACATTTCTTTTAAGGAAAACACAAAAAGTCAGATTTTCAGTAAAATTTATTCACTTTGAAAATCCCATGAACCACAGGAATCTCTCTAGAGGCCAGACAGGAATTGCATAGTACAGAAATGACAGTAACTTTAGGGATCAAACATATTATAACTATGACAACCATAAAGATGACACCATCTTTCTGTGACCTTTATACTGCATGTTCTATCAGATTTGTCACTGGGTTTGCTTTATGGCACAAAATCATACTGATACACAGCACAGAACAGGAAGGAGACCAACAGTGACAATTAAAATGAGTGTAGAATGAATCCATCGTGTTGGCCATGGTCTCATTTGTTTATGCTGATAATATCAAGTCATTTTACATATTGATGTGCTACATGCAGAACTAAGAATAGAACATGAAAAGAGTTGGACGTTTCATTTTGCCTCTTACACACAGACATGAATAGATGCATGAACAGTGTGTATATATATCACTAGATATATGGTTGGAGAGGCATGCGATATATATAATATGGCTATTTTCAACAAATCCCATGAAAAGACCAAAACCAACAATGTATTATTGACATCACCGCCCTCTCTGTAGCTCTTGGCCCCAAGCCCACTAATTCCTACTGAAGATGTAAATCTTAACATGTCAGAAATGTATGGTTTCAGCTTTAGAAAGCCCGTTAATGTCTGGGACTATTTTCAGCTGCGGATGAATCCACATTTGGTGCTCTAGTGAGTATTTAGCAGCATGATGGTGTGTGAATTGAACCAAAATAAACTACAGTGAGTTCATGTTAATAAAAGGACCATGTCATCCAGTGCAACAGTGTGTCTCAGTTCCGTGTGTTTACTAGTTTTGCTGCTTCACGGCACAGAGGAAATAACAGGCTTTGGATACACAGACAATACCTGTTAGTGGGATCAATTGAGCGATGGTTTAGTCTTCTAATGGATTTTTTTAATAATAAGAAAAATACAGAATATCTTCAGACTTATGCTTTAAATTCTTATTGTGAGCTACAGTAAATGTGACTTTCAGCAACACTCGGATACACGGTTCCCTGCACACAGTCATGTGACCTGTTAAAGTACCTTTGAGTGGGGCATCGCTCTCTGCAAGCATCAGAGAAATATGAAAACTGACTGCAAAATTATTTCATGATTTGATGTTGTACTATTTTTAATATCTATGTGAACCAGTCTGTTCCTGCCTCACCTGATGCTGACAATAACTTTTATATTGCTTATATTGCTTGTTATGATCCGAATCCCTTTGTTCCAGTCCCCGTTTTTTGAGATGGTGAGTATCTCTTTGGAGCAGCTGTTGTGCATCTTAATAATTGTCTTTGGTGTAATTCATATATACACTGCAAGTACAGAATGGAAAATTGACACACCTACACTTAATGGACAATTTGCATAGAAATCCTCTTCTTTATATAATTAATAATATAATTTGACCTTACTGTGGCATTTACAGTCATTATTACCAATTAAATGACTTATAATTTAACAGTTTTTTAAAAATGTACCGATTCAAGTGTAAAATTTCAGTTTTTACATGAGTAAATATGGACACAAGGAGGGTTAAAGCGTTACTGAGACTCAGCTATCAGTGCAACAAATAAACCTAAACAGTAACAGTATCTGAAAAATAAAGACAATCAAGAACAGTTCCAACTAAAAATCTGAGAAGCTTTCCTCCTTAAGAAACACAGGAACTCAGTAACATATAATATAAATGAGCTACTGGCTCCCTCTGCTGACAAAAAGTCAGCACTACACTACAAATAAAAATTCACAAACAAAGTTCCCTCAGAAAAATCTGAAATGAATCTCTTAAATCAGTAGCTTTTTTTTAATCTCCTGGAATTAAACGATTAATCTCACTGTTGTCCAAAAACGTCTTAAATATTTCCTCAGAACAAGTTACATTCCACAATAAAACACCACTGGTTTCTCGTCACATCTTCAGGTCTCTTGTAAAAGGATTTTTACAGCAGTAACATTATGGAGAGTCAGTTAACTATAGTCACTATTTTTACACCAGTGTACAACTCCACAGCAGGTGTCCATATGCTTGAAGGCTTTTTAAATGGCACGTCTACTGTCTGTATGTACACACACATGACCACATACATACAGTACACACATGCCTGTGTGAAAGCAGGGGCAGTGGCCACAGTGGATAAAGTGCAACAGTACCTTTTGGAGCACAAACAGGTGACACAGATTAGTGTGTGACGACTGCCTCTGACTGGTTTACTCCAACAGGGGGTCGTCATCGTCATCGTCAACCTGCAGCCTCTGGAAGGGCCGGGGGCCTGACGGGCGGCGGTGCCCAAATAACCTAAAGAGAACTGAAGAGAAACAAGTCCTGTTAGTTTGTTGATCCGTTGGGGATGTACAATACATTATTTAACAGCCAAATGAATAAACTAATCTGGCTCTAGTATAGTACATGAACACACTAGAGGAAAACAGCAGGTCTGAGATCAGTATTCTTCACCCTCATTGTGCATGAATGACAATAGCGCTCTAACGTCAGCTAGCAACCTTAGCTTCTTCTATGACATTTAGGGATAGAAAGGAAGGAAAGGTAAAAGCCAAGAATCTCTGTTTTTTCCAGACAGCCAAACACTGTGATGGCAGTGAGGAAGAGACTACTAACATTCACAGCTCCATCGAGTCAACAACGTTAGCCCAGCCTCATCCTCTGTAACACTGTTAGTATGCAGCAAACATCCACCAGGCTTTTCAAGGGGAAACCCTGTTTTAGCCATAAACCACTTTCCATTCACAAGCATTTTCCTCTCTGATTTTAAAATCTGGCTTTTGCACTGTGCACAGCACTGACACTGCTCTGACCAACGATGTGCTCCATTTTAATTCTTCTTGGTCTGAGCGTAGCCTTTGTTGCAGTGGACCACACTGTTCATCTCTTTTGTGGGGTGCCCCAGGGATCCATTCTGCGTCCCCTATTATTTTATATCTACATCCTACCTCTGGTGCCAATTATGCATAGATATAACACATATCTACTTACCAGTGATTGTTGTGAGTACCAGTAACACAACCACCACCAGGCCAACCACAAGAGGGACGTCCCAGCAGGTCTCAGCAGCCAGCAGGCACCGAGCGTGGTTGAAGGTGCCGTTGTTAGGCTGAGGGGGAACTGACAGCATGTGACACATGAGCGGGTAAATGTCCACGCTCTGTAAACTGCTGATTCGGTAACCCTGACGAAAGCTGGGCCCCGCCGCCGCCAGGAAGGGATGCATGCTGGGTAGGGAGTTGTCATAGCCATGATCGCCCACTGAGGGAGGGAAGAAGAGGGAGAGCTGGTAGAGTGTCTTTAAGTGTACATTTGTTTATTAAATGAGAATATTTGTATACTGCACTTGTGTTCACAACTTTTACAGAGCCAAATTTAAATACATTTAAAACATCCATTGCACTACCTGAATTGCTTGCCACAAAACCAGACAGAAACTACTAACTTAGCTTCATAAAAAAATCAAGAAAAATAAATCTTCCAGCATCTCCAAAATCAACTTAGTTATTAAATTGTCAGAAAGCTCCTTTAAGAACAAATATATTTTTAAATATTGCCTATTTCTGCATATATATCTTCAAAGAAGTGTGAAACTGAATGAGAAACAGGATACATGATTCCCATCTGGATTTAGAACACACAGGCCTGCAGACACCCTGGAGAATGAATTAGTTTGTTTGTCTATCTCCTTGAAAAGTACCTAGACCTGAGACATCCTGATATCATATATCCCATTACAAATCCCAGTAGACACCTCTGTTATTCCTCAGACAAACAGTAGCTGAAGTGTCCAGGTGATTTACTTACACTGTCTGCCACAGTTACAAGTTGTAGTCATTCTATTGGTGGAGTAAAACAAAGGCTGTGTGAAAATATCACAGGTCTTCATAACTAAGACACCTACATCTCGGCAGCTTGTCCCCTCTCTGCACTATGGTCCAGCCTTCATCAGCGATCAGTATGATTGGCTGGATGCGTTCGTTGTTCCGGTAGTGCAGCCTATCAGGGATGGCCTTCTTCAGATACGCCGTCATGTGGGGGTGGCACTTGTTCAGCAGGTTGAAGACAGCCTCAGCATCTGCACAGCACATACACACCCACAGACGTCTCTGTGAACACTTTATAATTCATCTTTTCATCGTTTATGTGTGGTTGTGTTTGTATGCAGGCTATTTTATCTCATGCTAGCTGGTGTAAACCTGGTTACCTTTGAGAGGGATGAGGGCTGCGACAGGTGTGAGGTCCACCAGCGTGTAGTTGTCGGGGTGGAGGCAGTCGTCCAGCCGTATGAGGCGCTCGGCCGAACACTGAGCCATGCCGTGGTCACTGGTTATCAGGACGTTGATGCGACCCCAGAGGCCGGTCCGCTTCAGCTCTGACATGAGCAGGCCGATGTTGTCGTCAACCTGACCACACAAAAAACAGCTGTGAATGACTGTTTCCATCAAGCTAATTTGAATTTCAGTAACTGTCAAATGTGATAAGCTACTGAGTCATACCAAGCTTACTGTCTGTCATTATCACAATGAATTTACATACTCATTGCATCTTTATATATAAATGTCTGCCTCAAACAAGACAACTAAGACTAATACAACAACACTGTAATACTGTTTGAACCAAAAAGTATTCTCCAAAACCTGGGGACAGGTAAGACTTAGACTCTGCTGTCATGACAGTGGCTCCGAGAGGCTGTGTTCAGGAATAGTGTTGCTTTGAGCTGAATGCTATGCTGATTGCTAACATGCTGATTTCTGGTGGCCTAATGTTTATCATGTTCACCATGTTAGCTTAGCATGTTAGCATTCTAATTAGCTCTAAACACAGAGTACAGAGGCTGACGAATATCATTAGTTTTGCAGGTATCTGGTCATAAAAGTTATGGACAAATTCAGATGTTGACCTGACGATGGTGCTGGATGAAAAGCTGGTTTGAAATGTTTATCTCTTATCCTTTTATTCCTTTTACAGCCCAATGTTATCACTCAGCATTTGTTGTACAATAAAAGGTTTAAATTTATTGAGGACAAGACTTTTTCACTTTTGAAACATTATGACATGTTAGCAGATTTATAATTAGTAACCAGCCAGGGCCATGGTATTATAACTGCTGGCTCACTGCCACAGCTAGCTGGCACAGGAAAACACAATGCAGCCCCATTGAAATCCCTCAGGTATCTGCTCAAACTGGATCATGTATTTCTGGTCAACAACTGTTGTAAATCATACAGCGCTTTAAAAAACCTTTTGCATCACTCTACCTCTTTTAGTGCTTTGCCCATGGCAGTATCGTTATCTGGGCCGAATATATGGCCTGACCGGTCTGGCTCCTCCCAGTAGAGCGCTGCAAACATCACTCCTTGCTCCTGGTGGAATGAAGCGTATGGTACAGAACGTCAACAATGGCTGCTACTGTGCACCAGAGTCTTAGAACAGAGTGGAAATGGAAACCTTGAAATATGTCTGTAACTACATTGCACAAATCAGTAAACCAACCAAAGTGACTTTTCTACCTTTTCATTCCCCAAGATCCAGTTTGTCAGGTTCCCTAGTCGTTGCTGGAACGTCACACTGGGGTTGTAGGGGAAGAAGTGTGTCGCTGTGCGGTTGCCGATGACCACGTCAGAGCCAGGCCACATCATGGCCGCTGTCTTGTAGCCCGAGTCCAGCGCTGTGATCCAGAGGGGCCGTGCCTCGTTCCACCACATCGGGTCGGTGTCATTGGTGACGTGGAAGTGTTTATGGCTGGTGGGGTCGTACATGTTGCTGGCCAGGATACCGTGAGACTCTGCGTACAGCCCCGTCACCTCGAAAAACAATGATATTATAATTCATTATTATTAAATATTTATTTGAGTTCATTCTGTTATCCACTACATGATGTGTTTACATGATCAGACAGACAGCTAGGAGGATGTGTTTTCAGACAACCATCACACACTGCTATCTTTTTACACAAGAAGCACAAGCAGCAGTATTACCAGGCTGTAGTGGTTAGGAAACGTCTTGGTGATGAAGACATTGGTGAGCTGCTCCACCAGGACCCCTTGGCTGTACAGGAGCTTCAGGTTTGGCATGGGGAACCTCCGCAGGTAGTCAGCGCGGAAACCGTCGAACGACACCAGCAGCAGCGGCGGCGGAGGACCCTGCTGAGCCGTGCCGTTTTCTGCGGCCAGGGCTGTCACGCCACACAGGAAGCCCAGGAGTATTTGAAGTAACATCCTGAAAAGACGTGAAAGAATGTTATCTACAGTTAGATATGAATACATGTGGTGGCATGCTAGCAGCTCTGCAGAGCTGCATCTACTGTTGCTTACTTTGGTTTTGTGTTCCTGTTTTACAAACTACAACTTCTTCAGCTGACTGTGCTGGTTGAAAACCACTGGGCAGGAAACCAAACCAACTTTACCAATAAAATCATAAAAAACAAAATGAGCTGAGAACAGACATCTGGCCAGACAGAAACACACTTACATACCTTACAGACATTTGCAATCATTACTCTCACATTCAGAAGAGAGAGAGAAAGTGATGAACGATTCCCTGTCAAAAATATTCAATTGGCTTTGCATAGTAGGAAGTGAAACTTCTAGTGGTTAGCTCAAGCTGCAACCACAGGAAACACGGAAATTCCAACCAATCTGCTGCTTTAAAAAAAAGTGAGCGATTGGTTCACTTCCTGGTTGTCATGTCAGCTTGTCTGTTCTGGGGAAGGGTTTTTCTATACAGTGGTCTAAAGTGTCTAAAGTGCTTTGTGTGGCCAACAGAAAAATGTGATCGTAGTAATACAGGAAGGGTGAGGAGTGGAGGAACTGGTTATAATGGATGCTCATGGTGACTTTTCACAGTGCCTACTGAGGGACGGGATGGGTGGGGCTGCTGTATTTACTTTTCAACAGTTTCCGTTCCAGTGTTTTAAGAAGAGAATGTAAACCTCCTCTGCCACTCTTCTCATACAACAGCATTTGTATTTAGTATTTTTTAAAAGGCATCTTAAAGGCCTGCTGTTGTTTTATTCTGTAAACTAAATCATGTTTATAAGAAGATTAAGTTCCAAATAAATTAATTCACTCTCATGACTGGATGCTGTAATTCTATGCCCCACATCAACATCCTGTTTCATATGCATCAACGTACAGGACACCTGCAACACTGTGACTATAAACATCTTCATTTCAAGCTTGGCACAGTGAAATATGTATTTCAATAAAGATTTAATGACAAATAGTGAAACTACAAACTTAGATCAGGTATGACTTTAGGTCTGCTAAGAGCTCATTTTACACACATTCACTCATAGTTTGGCCTGTAATATAATTCCCCCAGCTCTGTCCTCCTGTTCAGCTCACTTCTGTCAAATATAATTTTCTTATTTACTCTCTGAATTGAGGGAGTTAAGCGACTCCAAAAGCAAAGATCACAAGCTGTGATCTCAGAGACGCATGAAATTGGATAAAATTTTAAGAAATTAGATTGACTCCAAACACAGCTTGGATATGACTGGAGACACAGAGAGACATTGAATCTCTCTCCCCCTCTTTCTCCTTCTATTTGATTACATTCATTAGCCTTTATGACTTTATCACATCTGCCTCATAGAGCTGTTAAAGTGAAATCAAATTGCTAATACCAGCTGAAGTGGTGCAAACTGGAGGGGAAATAAAGTGAATGAGTTGCTGATAACTTAAAATAAAAATGAATATCCATTTCTAAGTTTGTTCATACCCTCCCTCGCAACACTGTCGTATTCTGTTCTGTTCAAGAGATAAATCTGACCAATGACCATGTATATTATATTCAAATTCACATTATCCACATGATAGCGATATGTCACAAATGTAATTCTATGTCTGTCTCACCAATTTTACTGTTTTTTATACAACTTTTTTGTTTCCCTCCTTTTGGTCACTCTATTAGTGACTGTCTCATACACAAAATTTAACACATCACCTCAGAGGACATTACACTGACTTATATTCGATTCATTAAGACCAACTATAACCCACTACTTGTCTAACTCTAACCCTGACGTAATCCTAACCTTAAACCAAGTCCAAGGTAAACCATTATGGAGACTCCCTCAGGTCGAGTTCACACAACGTGGCTATGTGTGTGTGTGTGTGTGTGTGTGTGTGTGTGTGTGTGTGTGTGTGTGTGTGTGTGTGTGTGTTAGAGTAAACAGGTGTATGTTTCCACAACATGAACAATACAAGTGCAGTGACGCAACTACCATCAGACTGAAACTATCTGGACAGGTCAAGTAAATGTCCACAACCAGGAAGTCACTGTTTTCCACTACAAATATATGTCATTAATAGCCATGTTAATAATTATTGCCTATGGCGACAATGCAAAAGTCATACTAAGAATGCGTTATATGAAATGAGCAAGAAGAATGACTTTCATTTTTACTATTAGCAGAGCTGGTTAGCTGTCGACAGCATATGTCAGCTTGCTAATGTCGCTCCCATAATGCTAACGGCTTGTTTAACGACGTTACCTGTAAACGGGCTGACAGGTAGGTGTCCTCCACACAGTGCAGTTCAACAACTTTTCCCTTTACTCTATCTCCGCAGCAACATCATCAATGCGCCTCCTCAAAATACACAAATGGTACGATGTTGTCGAGCTAGCTAAGATTATTTTTTAGGAAGTTCCGGTCATGCCTTTCAAAATAAATCCCTATTTGAAACAGGGTTAGGGTCATTAAAATGAAGCTATTTTTGACATTTATAGTTTTAGTTTAGTACATAAATACTAATTAAAATGCTAATGTATGCGTTATGGAAACACAGTAATATATACAAATCATCTTATTTATGAGTTTTTAAACAGTGCTTTAATTTGACGCAATAAACTGTCTAGCACTGCCCCTGTTACGGCACACTTGACCTAACCGTCGACTGACACTTAAACTGAATTGACAGTTGAGGTAGCGAATCAGCTTTCAGATCAGACACAAATGTGGGCGGTTGCTTGTGAAACGCATGATGCGGCTGAATGAAAAATCCCATTAAAGGTTGTATCGCTATTAAATATGAGGAACTCTTTAAAGTTTAGAGAGGGTGCCAATTTTAGTTTGAATCACATTCAGAAAAGCTTACTGAAATCACATGAATATATATCTGTGATATAATACTAGTGGTAAATGAGTCTAGATTAGAAATGCATGACCAGCTCCAACACAATGAGTCTTATGTACACGCATAATCCTCCACATACTGACAGAAAGTTCCTCCTGATTCATACTTAGATGTGATCTTAGGTTACTTTTGAATCGACTGCTCCACAATCTTCAATCTCTATCACTGTGATAAGATAAGAACAAGTTATTCTGGCCTATGGTGGACGCCACACCATGTCAATTTTAAAGACTGTAGGTTCAGACTGGTATGGCAGGGTGTCAGGTCCTAGTGTTGTTAAATTTATCATTAAACATATTCCTACTAAGAACTCTACAAGTACATGGCCAATGTCAGTTAGTGCTCGCGTGATATTAAACCTAGGTTTGACCTTTGAGCCAGAAATTGTCTTGATATCATCAGGGTTACAATCTTGGAACATTGAGCTTGAGGCAGGGGCGATGATGAAAGACTCTGTTACGTTGCATCATGGGAAATGTGGAATACCTAATAAAATCCAAGAGAATTTCAACATGTCCATGCTTTTATGTTACTCCCTCACATTTGATTTTACATGGCTGATGAGTCTCCAAATCTGTAAGTGCAGAAGTTAAACCGACTTTAGAACCGTCCCTGCTTGTATGTGCATTACCTGATGTAGGTAACATTACCAGTGTAACTTAAAGGCAACAGAAGCAACTTTAAGATCAAAATTGAAATAAATGGAAACCAGTTGCTTGCTGAACTAAACACTAATGGTATTCTTTGTGAAATCTGTCAGTGGTCATGTGTTGGCTTTAGGTAAAACTTTTTGGTAACAGGTTCAGAATATTGATGATGGTCCCTGAAAAGATACAAAATGTGCTCTTAGCCAGTGAATGATTGAAATTTTGGAGTTTACTTTCTCTCCACCCAACAATAGCAATAATACAAAGACTACTCAAGTTGTACTCTCCTTTAAGAATCACTGCTGTCTTTCTTGGCACTGCCTTTCTGCCATCCCTGTCCAAAGTCCTGGGGTGCCTTTTGATAAGGTAGGCACTGTTGGTATTACAGTCACTCTGCTGCACACCTTGACACTCTCCACCGCCCCAGGACGACCTCTGTTTGACTTCTTCACCCAGGATGGATCCCTGTGACAAGAATGTTTACGAGACCCCAGAGGTCACCTACGAGAACCAGTCGTCAGGTGTGTATGACCTGACTTATGATGGGCAGTATGAGGAGCCCTCAGACCTGTCGGCAGAGTACGAGAACACCGGACGGGCCATAGGAATAATACCAGATCCCCCTTCTCTCCCACCACCTCACCACCCCACCGAGGAGAGGCGAAGCAGTTCGTCCTCTTCCTCATCCTCCTCGTCTTCCTCACATGATGAAGAAGAAGAGAAAGGGGAGACGGAGGGCTGGAACAGAGAGAAGGAGGAGGAGGAGGAGAAAGAAGAAGAAGAGGAGAAGATAGAGGTAGAGGAGATCAGCAGACCTGTCCTGAACTGGGAGACTCCAGAGATGGAAGTGGAGGAGAGGAACTCGTCACGCAGGTCCTCATCTTCGTCATCATCTTCATCAGCCTCTGAGAAGGAGGAAGCTGAGGAGAAGCCAGAGCATGACAAGAATGAACCAGAGGTCATACTTTTTGCCAAGGTAGGAAAGAAATATGATGGTCTTATTATATTAAGTGCTTCTGAATTGATTTCAGTTTAATGTCTTGCACACACAAAGATACACACACCCATGGTTTCCATGCTCATGTAAACTTTCTTTGATATAGGCCTCATAAATCTCTGTCATAATCACATTCATATCAGTTGCATTTGGACAAGTGTGGTAAGGTCAGTGTGTATGTGGGTGTGCATGTGAAATTTGATCATGGTACATCTAGAGTTGGACTTTATTCCCAATTGTTTGGGCCCTATACTCACCACACTGTGCTGTACATACACTTCTATTTATAGACCATCCTGTTCAGTCATTTCTCAGTGTGTGTGTGTGTGTGTGTGTTGGAGGGGGTTACTCTGGTTCTAAATATAAGTTAAGTTGAACTGACAAGAATGTTCTGACTCAGTGCTGGGATAGTTGGGGACGGTTCCTGTCGCATGGCCATGTGAATTCACATGTGGGTGTGTGTGTGTATAACACTGAGTGTGTTGGTTGGCGGACCTCTGGGGAAAGCTATTTATCTATCTGTCTATCTAGTAATATCAGCTAAACATTGTACTTGCACACACAGAGACATACACTAGCTGAATTTATTACAGAATCTGCACTTTCCCCAACAAAGTCCAGTTGCTCTGGAGTAATCAACGATCATAAATCTGGCACTTTGAAACGACAGCCACATAAATTATAGCAATATAACCTCAAGGTGATTGCAATAGAGTAAGAGAATCTGAGGTCACTGTGAAGTGTTAGCATTTGAGCCTAGCTTTAATGACTTCAGCAAGAGGCTACTTTATCCTATCACACACTGTTTGCCATATGCACTATAACTACATGTCTATCTACTGCTAATGATTCAAGCAATTAAAACTGCAGGCTGGGAGCTACAAGTAGTCACAGCTTGTAACCATGATTTAAAAAGGGCTGAACTTTAGTGGGTTGCCAAGTTGTGGAATATCTTTAGCATGACACTTACTTTGTCTTTTAGTTAGGTCTTTAATTGGCTAGGAAGACCCTGCCAACAGACCACTTATCTTCTTATTGCAGTGCATCAGGAAAATTCAGCAACAGGAAGACTTATATTAATTATTTCTTAGCACGTTTCTTAGCTGAGCAATAAAATTTAATCCAGAAAATTTTGCTATCTACCAAATTATACTAATGTAAACTCTATTAGCTAGTGGGCAAAAGTCTGAAGCTGTGACAAGACCATGATGGATAACAAATATAAAGGCTCATCAATATTTTGGGAACTTTTTAGAAAAAAATTGCTCAAACTGGAGTAAATAGTTCATCTGTTGAGTACTTTTTCCAGTGGTGGATGAATACACATTTGGTGTTATAGCAAATACTTAAAGCACCATTACAGTGGGATAAACTACAGCGACCATGTTCCTCAAAATGAAATGATATATCATCTAGTGCAACAGTGTGACTCATTTTTAATAGTTTTTGAAACTATTTTTATTCTGTGTTCTGCCCAAACCATGTTCAAAAAACGTGACTTCACTGCGTATATCTAAGCTGTCAGGAACTGTCTTCACAACACACCAACAACATTTGACCCCGGTGATAAGCTGAAACCCTCCAAACTCTCAGAGACTTTGACGTCACCTCTCAGCAGAGTCCAGTGAAGCAGGTCAGATGCAGGCAGAGAACTCACAGCATGGGACCCATGGGTGCTGATGAGTCTGAGGCGGAGACAATGACTCCTGATGATTCAAAGTCACCCGGTTGTGTTGTCACTCAAAGCTATAAGAGTCGAAAGAGGCAGGGCAGCCTTGGGTGACTTGGTCTGCCCTTTCCTTCCTCTCTGACACCCCTTGTCCACCCCATCCAAGGGGGTTATTTTTGCTCTACACTGTCCCGCCCCATTGCTGAATTGAACCCCTCACACACACTATCCCTCTCTCTCTCTCTCTCTCTCTCTTTCTCTCACACACACACTCCCTGGCATTCGTCCTTAGCTGACACTCTGGGACTAAGCAGACTTCACCGAATGGACCAGCAGTAGAATCTGAAACTGAGACAACTCACAGACACACAGATAAATACATATACACACTTGTGGACACAAAACACACAACCAAAGTGTGTTTCTTGACCATGACGGATACTGCAGCTGAGGAGGACAAGGACCCTGATATTGAGCTATTTGTCAAGGTGGGGCTTTCAGTGTGTGTGTTTTAGTGTGGGTACATCACAAACTGACATTAGATCAGTTCTCACTTCTAAATTACATTTTTGCACAATTTTTACAATCTTACCCTCCACCTTGTTTAAAATAGCTGACATTTTTGTGTCTTGTGCGCCACTATATGATCCGTAAAATATCAGCTATGTGTGTGTCATGTTGGGGGTGGCTCCTTTAAGCGTGTGCATGCCATGTTGTTGTTGTTGCGTGCTGATTTTCCGTGTGTTAACCTGACACCCACGTGCATAGACAATCTCTCTCTTTCTCTCCCCCACTGAATTATTACTGGGGTCCTTTCAGTATTGAGAGCAGCAGCTTTAAATGGTCTGAGGTTATGATACAATATGTGATGTTTATTTACGTATTTTGTTGAGAGTTAGATGAAAAGATTGATACCAGTTTCATGTGTATATGCTAAATATGAAATTATAGTCAGCAGCCTGTTAGCTTAACTTAGCACAAAGACTAACAGCTGGACTGCCTCTGTCCAAAAAACATTTTTAAAAATCTACCCAGCAGCACTGCTAAAACTTCTGCTCTTTGTGCTAAGCTAAGCTAACTGCCTGCTTCTCATCTAACTCAATAAGAGTATTTCCCCACGTCTTGACTTCTCAAATGCATGCTACACAATATCATTACCTGGTAATCCAACTAACATGCAGCTGATCTGAATAGTACATAACCTCAGTTATTAATACACAGTTAAATTTATCAAAATGTAATGTTAATGTAACATTTAGAAATGAAGGCAGACTGGATGTTCACCACTCAGGCAAGGTTTAGGAGTATGCTAAGTGACATATTATACTGAGATGAATGGACAGCTGTGGCTGTGGACAGCTTTATTCAAATTTAAAGAATCAAACAGTATAATCTATACAGTTATTTCCAGAAAATTAGCTAAAATATGTTAAACCACTCCTGTGGCTGTATACTGTGAGTCCTCTGGAACAAACACAAGAAATCTGCCCTTGTGTCTTTTGGAAATTTTACATGTCGGTATCTTTAAACAAGGTAGCGAAAACTGCACACGTAACGTTTGATTCAAGTGCAAGCAAGAGTATGTGTGTGTGCTTCCCTGGGTTGGCAGATAAATGTTAATGCAGGACAGGAGATTATATGATTTTTGTGTGTGATACACTGCTGCAGTACACAGGAACCAGAAGTTCAAACAGGCAGTGAGGCGGCTAATGGAAGCAGTGTGGATTATTCATGTTGGACTCAGTGTCTTATTACAGTGTCGTGTTGCAGCTTTGCATTCTCAGGCACACACACACACACACACTGATCATTGCCAATTATAAATTTGTTTATGTGCACACAGACACAAACACACCACCAGAAGCCTCAGATCCACTACTTCACAGATTTTTCTTGTTTGGATGATTGTAAAGAGCGTGTTAGTCATGTATCTACTGATGAATCAGTGTATGTCTCTCTGTATGCAGTAAATCTGTATGGCTGTGTCTGTCATTGTGTGTGCGAATAAGTCAACATATGACAGCTATGGAAACGGACCCTGGTTTTGTTTTGTGCTCAACTCTAAACTCAGTTTGGCAGTGTGTGTCTCTCATCATGTTTTTGTGTGTTGTATGTGTGTTTACAGGCAGGCAGTGATGGGGAGAGCATTGGAAACTGTCCATTCTCTCAGCGCCTCTTCATGATCCTCTGGCTGAAAGGAGTAGTGTTTAATGTCACCACTGTTGACCTCAAGAGGTAATAATAATATCATAATAGAACAAAGTATTATTACACAAAAACACTATTAAAGACTAGAGGATAGAGAATTAATGTCACCTCTACTATTATACTGTCTTGGTTCAACACTGGGACCAGTGGGACCAAAACATAGCTTAAAGGAGAGTCAGTATTGGTCTTAAATTCACCAGGTAGCCAGAAAAACAACTCCAACCGAATGCTAATGCTACTTTGTGTCTACTGGATGTGTAACTAGTCAAGTGTTTGCTAGCAAGTTTGTCATATATCATGATTTAGAGGGTGATAATATGTTAGCGTTGTGCTTACAGCTTGTTCCTGCTGCCAAAAATGACAAAATGATCAGTTATTCCATTAAATCTAATGATAATTCTGAGTTTAAAGTCGATGTTAAACATAGGTGTGGCTTTATGTTAAATGTCAAATGGTCCACTGGTCTTGTGCGAAATTTCATTAATAAGATATTAATCCATCTAAACTCTTGGGCAAATTTCCCTCAGCCTCAATTATTCTTTTAGCCTAATGCTAACATATTATACACAAATACATGGAGATTATGAATGAACTCTCAGGTCATATTTAAAAAAAAAAAAAAAAACTGTGATCACTAATTGTGATTGGGAAATGAGGCCCATGGTAGTTAGTGCTTGCAGCAATAGGCGCCATGGCTGAATAGAAAGTAATTAATCACACCATACTGTATATGGATGGGGTTGTAAAATGATTCCACTCTGATTAGGAAACCGGCTGACCTTCACAACCTGGCCCCAGGGACACACCCGCCCTTCCTCACCTTCCAGGGGGAGGTTCTCACTGACGTCAACAAAATAGAGGAGTACTTGGAGGCAATGCTGGCTCCACCAAAGTAGGTCTTACACACAAACACACACAAACAGGAATAGGAAGTAGAGTAAGCAACATCCTAACTAACACCATGTTCGTGTTTGTTAGGTATCCCAAGCTAGCAGCAAAGAACCGTGAATCCAACACAGCAGGAAATGATGTATTTGCCAAGTTCTCAGCTTATGTCAAAAACACAAGAGCAGATAAAAATCGAGGTAACTAACAGTATATCCAGTAAGCATATACATCCATTATAATCCAACCAAAAGCACTGGTTTATTAACTTTAATGACCCTAAGACCTGGAAGTGCGTTCTGTCTATTTCAGACTTAGAGAAGAGTCTAAACAAGGCCTTGGCTAAGCTGGATGAGTATCTGATGAGTCCACTACCCGATGAAGTTCAGGCAGGACGCCACATCGGCAAGGGAGAATCTACCCGCAAATATTTGGATGGAGATGAACTGACATTGGCAGACTGCAACCTCCTGCCCAAACTCCATGTTGTCAAGGTAACCTGTTTTGGGTTGGTTTGGCTTAGTTTGGTTCATTTGATTTTGTCAATTTGTTTCTGACAGTAGTATTGTTTTTGGCAGGTTGTTGCGAAGAAATACCGAAACTATGACATCCCGTCTGAATTCAGAGGGTTGTGGCGTTATCTTAACAATGCCTACAAACGAGATGAGTTCACCAACACGTGCGCAGCTGATGTGGAAATCGAGCTAGCCTATAAGGATGTAGCCAAGAGGCTGGGAAAATGAATGCATCACGTCCACAGTCACTGTTCAGACTTTCTCTCTTTTGGAAAATCTACTAAATCATACTTCTGAAACACATTACATACATTCTTTACACAGGATGTATCATTTTTAACACTGATGTGCTAAAATATGCTTAAATATGGCAAAGTGGTATCTCAATGAAAAGACGTGGTAAAAATGATTCATCAATTTCGTGTCGAGTATCTACAGTCTGATGCCTCTGTAATGCTGGAAGAGGCTGAAAAATTGTTTGGTAATGATGATTATATTGATGATTGTTTGTCAAAAAAAACATCTTAAGTTGGTAACTGACTGTTAGCTAGGCCCCTTGATAAACAGTGATTGTTAATGCATAGGCTGTATAGAATGGATTGAACAGTTTGTCTGCTTTGTTGTAAACTGCAAAAGTTAGCATGTTGGGCTAACTAGCTTACTACCCACAGTAGATCTGCCAATGCCAAGGAGCATATTGTTAACTAACCACGTTATTCTGTGTTATTTTGTATTACAGGTTATGTTTAGAAAGAAAAAAAACATTCATGACTGACACATCCACTATATAGTATCTCCCCACAGTCCTGGATGCTATCAGAGTTTAGACTAACTAGCTAACTAACTAGCAGTGTCAACGTTAAACAGGTTTGTAGGCTGTGCAGCCAAACAGGATGTTAACAGTTTGGGCTTACATTTTACTATCATATTTGGAATAAATAGTTCAGACTACACTGCAACACAACAACAAATATGGTTAAGCATTTGTTTCAGCCAAAGTAATTAGTCTTTTATTGGGGTAGTGTCTTTGTGGACTAGAGTTGCGATGTTGCCTTCTGTTTCTAAATGAGGAAATGTTTGACCAGTAAATTGTAATTTTTTTCCCATCTGCTTTAAATGTGTAATTAAGAATGAATAGCTTTTCATTGGAGATTACTAACCCATTTTTAAAATATAATTTTCTTTACTTTTAAATGTCATGCAACATCTTACAGCCCATTCACACACTGTTAATACACTGGGTGACCGATTACAACTTTATTTTCAAACTGATAAATAAGGCTATAATAAAACAAGTTTACCCCAGCTGTTGTGTCGACATGCTATAAACTAATGGCAGTGAATGTAATTTTAATCCTGAGTGCCTTAGTGGGAATCGAGCTCTCCTGCGTCTGTGTCTCCTGCCTTCAGCTCTTTGTGTCTGTACAGTGAATTATGTGTATTTGAATATAATATGAATGTGAATTATTGATGTCATTGAAGGACCTCTCCTGGCCTGTGGAGCTGTATGATAATAATATAAGCTTAATATGTCTGTAAATGATTAGAGCTCAGCTATATTCATATTCATTCTGATGATTAGAACCATAAACCCACTGTGTATATGTCACTTATTTGAATAATAAATCTATTTTCTCAGAGACTGAGTGTGAGAGTTGTGGTTTTTCACTTGAAACTATTGTTACTGTTGATTTGTGAATATCTATACCCATGTCATGATTGACCATGTCTCTCCCACCAAATCAGGTTGTTAATTCCTGCTGATTTGTTTTTGGAAATACATGCAAAGTAATTCTAGGTGTGTCATGCTGTCTTATGACTCTTACCGAATGCTGATCCACATTTAGTGAACGATTTCAAAGCATGTGTATCCTGCATACACAACAAAATGACAGTCACAGTTGGTCAGTTAGCAGGAAAAAAGGAGGAGAAACCTGAAATGTGAGGATCTAAGGATGAACACTGCATTTACCCAAAGGTGCTGCTGTGTACACAGCTCCTCCTCCACCTTTTCCTCTCTGTGTTATTTGTTTGTTGTTCTTGTCACACAGAAGTTCACCTCTCTCCTCCTCAGCCTCTTTTCCTCCCTCACCGCTCTTTCCTGTGGTGGATGAGGAGACAGTTTATTGTATTTCTTCACCTCACTGTTGTCTATTTTTATTGTCTGAGCGCTGGTATAAATATCAGTACCTGAACTTTTTCCAGGTTAGTAGCTGAGTCAGAAGATGTGCAGCATGCACACCTGGAGGATAGATGGACCACAAGACAAAAAAAAGCATGTCACTAAATATTTGAGCAATGTTTTACTTCCTACACTTTTTACAAATGCAATAATTAATTTGATTAGATTTGTTAAAATAATTCAGTAACGTTAACTCTAAAAATGCATAAAGGGCTCCCATTTCTGTTTGTAGTCTGTTGCGTCTGACAGCCAGCAGATGGCAGTAAACACAAAGCTTTTATTGGTCTGTACAAACAGGAACATGTAGTTAGGGACCATCCTGTTTTATGCCTTCTTTCCTGTTAAAATGCCTTTGTGTGGCAATGTCATTGAACATCAGTCACATTTAAATTCACTATATAGGCTTTACAGTAATCAAAGGTGAAAGCAAACTTCAGGTAAGGAAGTAAGTAAACAATGTATTTATAAAGACTGACCAGCAAAATAGATTTAAGTATAAATTCTGTCAAAAGTGTCTCTGGTTTCCACTATTCCCAGGCAAAAAAGACAACAAGAACTGAGTTGGATTTTTGTCTGTCCTTTGTTTTGATGTATTACAGAGTTTATGGCAGATTGTAATTTTCGGATATTATACATGGTGTACTTTAAGTCTTGAGATCTATTACTGTTAAATAGCGAAAATATTTTATTCTGAAGATATTTTAATTGAATAAAAGACAATTTATTTTCATCATCTGTCTTTTATTGAGGTTTTGTAGAGATGGGTGATTTAGCTTTACTGTAACATATTAGATGAAAAAGTGGTGGAAAAAGTGTTCAGATACTTGAATGAAAGTATAAACCATATACCACACTGTAAAAAACCCACCATTACAAGTAAAAGCCTTGTGCTGAGAATGCTCATTAATTAAATTATTAATTTAAAAAGTGTACAGAAAATAAGCTCCCTTGAGTGTTATATCGTTACATTATATTATTAATGTATTAATATAGACGCATTAATGCAATGTTAGTGGCGTTTTACTATGTAGCTAAGTTAGTCAATTAGAGCTGACCTGCACCAGCTTTTATCGGCTCATCATATATTTTGATATGTAAAGGTTTGTTAAGTAAAGTTATTAGATAAATGTAGTGGGGGTAAAGAGTAAAATGTTAATGTAAAATACAAATACCCTAGAATTTCTATAGTGTACAGTACTTGAGTAAATGTACTTGACCAGGGCTCAGTGTTGGGTTTTACGTTTTGGAGCGGGCTGTTAACACGCAGACGGTCCCTAACCGGTCATCGCGTTCTGCAAGTGGGCAGAGCAAACACAGAGGCTCGTGCGCTGAGGCTAGAATCTCATCCCTCCAGTCTGCCCCACACAACGACGTCTCCGGTCGCTCCTTCCTTGGATTTTAAGTCTTATTACCACCATTTAACATCGCCGTGAGCCACCGACACAAACCATTAAGAAGGTAAGCCCCATTCTGTCACCGTAACCGGCGTGGAGCTTGTTTTCTGTCCCCGCTGTAGAGGAAATAAGGCGCAGTGTTTAGCTGTGTGTTCTCGGGAGGAGTGGGCGACTTGTCATTGCGGCTGTGCGTGTTTTGTTGTGAAATGAGTGGTGGTCGACCGAGGCAGCCAAGCCGACTCAAGCCCCTCCAAAAACAGACATAATGTAGCCAGAAACAACGTTAGCTGGCACGTAAGGCGACTGGCCACAATAAAGCGAATAGCTGAACAGCTAACGTCAACGCTAGCTGGCTTTTTACAGCCAGTTAGGGAATCAGGACGTTAATCGACGCAGCGAGCAGGGGGTCCCATTGTTATTACACGGCAGGTTTAGCTAGCTTATAAAGAGAAGTGATAGTAACAGAATGTGATAATGTGGACATTGACGGCATACCTGCCGAATAGCATCCCTGTATCGGAGACATGTCTCGAACAGGTTGTTAAAGAAAACCGTTAAACTCCAAGTCATTGGCAGCGTCTTTTCTGTTCAGGTGAACATTTACAGCAGCGCTTCGTTAATGATGGACCCCCGGGCTATTGTCTAATTCACCAGCAGTGCTATTAGCTGTTTCAGGCGGTTATTACTCTACTGTGTTAACACATTCACCAATAAGGAAGAAGGTAGTTTATATTTACAGCTGCATTCGTCGTTGTGTCAGTGACAGACGACCTTCTCCCTCCCTGACAGCGTGAAAGTGTTGCACTAACTTGTGTTTTCGAGCAGTTTTATCAAACAGTAACCAGGCGTTTCACCTTATTACACACTCACCGGGGAAGACATATTTGCTCTGGGATGTTCTTCTAGTCTCCAGAGATGATGTTCGTGACACAGACAACAAGGAAAACAAGCTGTGGAAGTTAAGCATGTTAATTCATACCTGTGGGTCAACAGTATCTTCTCGGGAAGAACTAGACCGGTATTTCTGGCCTGCATGATATCAGTAACACCTGTTATGATATGGGCCAAGGCTGAAACTGAAAGTAAATACCTATGGAGCAGTACTTGCTACGACATGTTTCCTTAATTACGATACAGGTAAAAGCCAAGTTTATTATATGGTTCTTTTATAGTTTTTTTTAAACCTAAAAAAGGTAAAATAAGTCAGTAAGAAGGATATAGGGAGAATGAAAGGCTGTTTGCAGCTGCAGAAGCACTTAACTCACCAGTACAGTCCAGTAATTTTCATTTTGCAACATGAGTAGTCTCATATAATCAGGTTATGACATGCTGATTTCATTATATGAGATGTATCTTGGGTTATCATCATGCAGGCTGCAAATGTGACTGTGTGTACTTTCTACAGAGAGCCAGTCAAAACGTCTTCATGTCATTTAAGATGCTTGTGATATGGTTTTGGTAGGTGCTCAGGAGATGTGTGTCTACTGGGACATATCTTATTCAATGTGACCTAGCAAAAAAAGAAAAAAACGTCCCTCCTTTCTGGTTATGATCCTCGACTGTAGGCAGTGAGCTAATGCTGAGCGTAGTGACCATCTAGAGGTGAGCCACCGGCTGCCCCTGGCTTTATAAAGAGCTCTTTCAGTCGCCTTTTTTGCCGGAGCCCCTTGGGATTATAAATCCTGAGGAAAAGGAGCTTTGCTTCAGTGGCATGCTTCACTGGCAAGAAATCGTTGGGAGTGTGTGTGTGTGTGTGAGTGCGTGCGTGCATGCATGAGGGGGTTGTGTCGGTGGGCTCGGTTGGAGAGCAAGCAGAGGTGGTGGAGGGGATGAGGAAGGAGGGATTGAAGATGGAGGGATCGGGGAGAACTAGGGCTGGAGTGATGGATGCAATGCAGGGAAGTGGAACACTTGGCCTTTCTGTGATTAAAGGGCTCCTGTTCTTGCAGCACAGACACACACACACACACCTGTCTTTTCTTATTTGTGTGGTCTAGTTACTGATCACAAAGCCAAACATTTCTGGATCTCCAATGTCAGCGATCCCTAAAAGTGATTTGATTTCCAGTGTTATTTAATGTCAGGGTTAATACAAAGTATACTTAAGGGCAGACTGAGGTATGAAGTCAGCTTTTTTGGGGGGAAGCTTGTGCATTTTACCCAGAAACCCCCACTCCACCTAGGCTCTCCACACTGAATCATGCAACACACATTTGCCTCTTTACAGTCAGTCCACTGTTTGGGGCTCTGTAGCTGTAGAGCTCTCATTTATTTGTGCTGCAGAGAAATGTTCATTGGCAAGGCAAGTCACAAAAAGTACAGTAAATCCTCTTGAAAAGCTGTTTTCACATCCAGGGCAATGACTAATAAAGTGAGAAAGCAATAAAAGGAAGATTAGGGATTTTCTGATTTCTCACCTCAGCCTCCTCAGAACAATGTCAGGTCTGTATTGTTTTACTTTGCAGATGACCTTTTATGTGTGGTTATATACATATACATATGTAAATGTCACCAGGATGTGAGACATTCAGATTTAGCTAGCTGCTTCTCTCCACAACTTGTCAAACCTGGAATACTAGAAGCACTGTGGTTAAGGAAACCTCTACCTCAGTTAGCCCATGGAATCTTGCAATGCCAGCATGTGAGCATAAACCACTGTCACTGTCAGTAACAAGGCTTAGTCATAATAATCAGTGCTTGACAGCTTTGTTGCTAGGACTGTGTTTATATAGGACTGAGCTGAGCTGATTTTCAATCTGTAGTGTGGTCTGATTGACTGAAAGAATAAGCAAATGTGTGTGGCAGCAGTTTATGCTGTCACAAAGAGAAAAAGTAAGGACACTTTGCCACTCCTGATGTCTTTAAAGGGTTTTAGAGGATTTGGACCTACATTAAGAGAGGAGAGCAGAATTAGGATTAGTTTTTTGGGGGGGGGTGTTAGGAGTTAGACGTGCAGTGCAGAGGGCTGGGGATGTAATATAGTCAGTGAAGGCCCTCACAGGCACAGCGATATCAGCGTGTGCATGTTTGCATACGTCTGATTGCATAACAGTTCACTGCCCTTGCACTTAATTCACAGAATAGCTGCATTAGCTTAAAATGTTTTTGCTTAATTTTATGTCAAAGGAATGTGAATATATGATGCTTCTTGGTGTGTGTCTGTGTGTGTTTCTATGGTTGTGTGGACAAATGTTGGTTTGAAACTGTTATTGTGAGGAGCTTGATTTCAGCTGGTCCTCAAAACTTCAAAAATGTTAAGAGTTAAGGTTAGGCTGAAGCATTTAATTCAGAGTCAGAATCAGAAATACTTTATTAATCCCTCAAGGGATATTGTTAATGTTAATATGTGATGGTAAAGGTCAGGATAAGGCGGACTAGGGAATGCATTATGTTAACGAGAGTCCTCACAGGCAAGTATGTTTGTGCGTGTCAGTATTCTGTCTTTGTTTACTATCACTGTTCTTTAGCACCGATATACCAAGACAAAGTCCTTGTCTGTGTAAACTTACTTGGCAATAAAGTCTGATTCTTATTTATTACTACTCTGTTGTTCTTCAACATATTGTGATGAGGCCAGCTTGTGTTACCGTAGCGACACAGTTTGTATGCGGTGGCAACAGGAAGAAACAAAGCGCCACATATACATCTCATTTGCAGTTTTGCAGGTCATGGTCAGGGTGGTCTTGTCCTTTCCGTCTGTCTCATGATGTGTTGTGACAGGTTAAACCATCAGTGCTACTCTGAGGAAAGGCGTCTGTTTTTACGAGTTGGTAGATGACCTTGTAAGATATTACATAATACAGTATGTCTACTCCAACTTCCTTACTGGCAACACAGTACAAAAGAACTAGTGTATCACAAGTTCTGTGGAATGCAAAGAGCTTGAGAGTTACTTGTTGGTGCCTCAGAAAAAAGGAAGTCTCACTTAGAGAACAAAGAGAAAATCAAGCACTGACTTCACAAGAGCTGCAAAGTCAGTGCAGTTCCTGGATATTCACCACACAGTGTTGGTCATGTGTATCCACCAGAAGTGACAACTTCCCTTTTTGTACAGTATTTAAATGTTTAAAATGTGTTCAACCCTATAATAGATTGTTGCTTTCTTTGTTTTTTGAAAAATATAAATCTGTGTTGTGTTTCCAAATGCTCAGTAAGACAAGGATTGAAGTATAATTAAAAAGGAATAAAACAAATTACAACACTGAAGGTACACTTCTAGGTCACCTCTTACTTGGCTTCCTTTTCCATGATGATTGTGTGAAATTCAGCATGTTTTCTTGCTCCTGTCTCCAGAAGTGCTGAGGTGATTCCTTTTCTGAGGACAGTTTAGGGTTCAAAGAGTCTCACCAGTGTGGGAGAGATGCTGGTCTTCAGCAGCCACTCTGTGGCGTCTGAGCTGTCAGGAGACTCTGCTCTGTCAGAGCGACCTGTCCCTGAATGATCCACCGCAGACACAGTTGATTGGATTTAGGGTTTCCAGAGCTGGAGCTGGACTTCAGGTCGAGGTTGGGTTTAAGCTCAGTGGATTGCAGGGTGTTACTCCAGAGGTGGAGGGAGGAAGTTTAATCAAGGTCGATGGTTGTATAATAAAATTCTGATGTAGGCTGAATATAATTTACTTTTTATTTGATCATTCTTAACACATGGGAGATAATTTAATTAATTACATGTTCTGATCTCAGGTCTCATGATGAACTGAGCCTGCAGCACAGAACTTTTCTCTGAGTCATAATGAGATTATAATCTTAAAAGCTTCAGGCAGAATGTTTCAGGAACATAGAGTGGTAGCAAATAGGAATTCAGTCAGATAAATGGATGTGTGCAGTCCTATATGCATCAGATAGTAGAAGAAGATGGACAGTGCCAAAGTGGGTGCCTTGAACACAGGCCAGTGGTGTTGCACGATTGGTTTCCCCACTGTACATTTTTAATAATTCAGCTCATTGAAACCAGGCTGCATTTGTATTGCCTATATTTTTCAATTATTTTTCTCCAAAGCATCAAAATAAGATTAAGATTAAAATCATTGTTTTAAAATTGCTGTTAAGTACATGCTCACAGTTGCCACAGTTGTCATAGTAATGCAGTGTATTCTCAGCAGTTTCAGGTGAACAGCAGTCAGCATGTTGTCTGTCAGACACTGTAAACAGAGCTCAAAGAAACGTGGATATGTCTCAGCACTCAGTCTTAAGACAACTAAAATAAGTCAAATTAGACTCTGTGATGACGCTGCTTTCAGCTTCTCATGGGGAAGGGCACCAGCACCAGAAAAGAACCAGAATGCCTCGTCTACAGGAAGGAAAGTGTCAAATGTGGCAACGGTGTTAGACACACTCGGCAGGTTCTTTAGTCACCAAAGATGTTGAATACTTCAAGCGAGTAAGAGGAGTAAATGTAACATAGAGTCAATGCATGGTGTCGTTTGTGTGTGTTTTATGCCCTTTAATATAAAATTTAATGTAACCAGAACAAAAATTATTATTAATTTGCTAATTTAGTTACAGTATTTAGACCTGTGTGATTTCTCTTAATATTAATTAGAGTTGAAACAATAAAAAAAAGAAAGAAAATAATCATCAGACTCATCCAAAATGAAAATCATCATTAATTGCAGCCCCAGTATTTATATAAGGCCAGTTCATATGTGTCATATGATGTGTGTGAGAGTGTGTGGTGGGTGGTGTTTATGGAGAAGTTTCTTGAAAATAAAATTCACTATGAAGGGGAAAAGTATCAAGTTGAATATTGCATGGTGCTGACATCTGGCAATTTTCACTTAGTAATGCATTTGTAACGTGCTGAAATATACTGCAGGGTTGCATGATTGATGACTGGATACAGAGGGAGTATTGCGTGTGTAAAAAAACTACGAAGGCAGAACTGAGAAGAACGATTCACCTGAATGAAGCTTAAATACCACGTGTTCCATATGGAAATTCACATCGTCATTTTAATCTGTGGTGGCTTTAGTGTCAGACAGACTAAGGTGAGCGGTGGCGAGAATCGAAAAGAAGATAGAGGTAGAGAGAAGCTGACGTGACAGTGTTAGAGGTTTTGTGTTTATTCTGAGATTACACTGTGTTTTTTTTGTGTGTCCTGTAAATGTATGCATGCTCATTTTCAATGTGGTAATGAGGGAACTTCCTACAGCAGGGTGTTACTTTGCTGCCCTGAATGCATCACCTTCCCCCCATCATCATCTGACTTACTGGAAGACTGACAACTAAAATAACATTTTGTTTTTCATTTTCGTGGTATCTCACCCTCACCACCACAGGCTGCAATAAATCACATGTGTTTTTTTGTTTTTGGGTCATGAAAGTTATCGTTTTCTTGAACCTAGTTGCAGAGAGAGTCTGTCTTCAGCCGTGGCGTCAGCTGTTCATATCCGGTTACAAACTGGATTCACACCAGTAAGGTGGTGAAGCTGCAGCGGGGCCTGTTTTCTCTGGAGGGCCTAATGAATAATTAAGAGGCGGGGCTTATGCGAAGAAGTCCATTAAGATGCAGAGTCACACCGGTCTCCATGGCAGCAGGGCCATATTATCAGGATCACGTCTCCTTTGGCCGGGCGACAGGCGAGCTAGCACTAGTCTCAGTCTGGGAGAGAATTGGGTGGAATGAGGAATTTCACTTTTCCAGGATGAGGTCTTGAGACGATACTTGAAAATAATCTTGAAGCCTGAGCCTGTAAATGTCTGTGCTAAATGGAGGGTTGTCACTGCATCAGTGAGAGAAGAAGGTGGGCAAAGTTAGGCATGAGGCCATCTTGGATTTTGGATTTTTGTTTTCAGATGTAGTTTTGGTGTTTTATGGAGCAGAGCTTAGTAGTACTGACGTGATTCTGACTATAAGTCGACTAACAGAAAACAAATCTCCAGCAATATCTGATATTTGATTAATTATGCATTTTTTAGAGCGAAAATGGTTAAAAAATCACAGGTTCCATCTTCTCAAATGTAAATATTTAATGGTTTTCTTATTCTTATATGATTGTGGAATGAATATATTTGACTTTAAACCACCACAAACCCATTTGTGGAACTTTACAACTGGACCAAGACCACCTGAGAAAGAGGATCTCAGTCTGTGCTTTGTCCTTGATGTGAAAGCAGCAAGGTTTTATGGCAGTTGATATGTGATTTTAGCACAAATCCTAAACCGTTAAGGAAAAGCTTTTTTTACAAATTATTTTATAAGCATGGTAACATACATGAGCGCGGGGAGTTGGCCTGATCATACAGAAAGTGAAAAGGAGATAGCACAGGTGTGTTGTATTTGTGGCTTACTCTGTATATTTTGGCAGTTCCTCATTAAAAAGTGAGTGAAACAGAAACCGCACAGTAACTGTACAACCTTAATATTACAGTAAAAGAACCCACCTTTTGTCACACAGAACTGAAGGCTTTTTATTTCGGTCCAAACCGAAGTGAACCAAAACTACAGGTGTGAACTCTGTGAGTTCTGGTTTTCAAGGTCTGACACTGTGAGCCCTCCTTGGACTCCATTCTACTGCTGAATTAGCCATTAGCAGCTCCTGTTTGCAGTGTAGCCATGGATGTACAGACAAGTATCACTAGATTACTCTGATACTCTAGAAAATGTAAAAACCTGATGATTCTGAGTTAAGTTCTGGAATCATAAGGAGCGTCTTTTCTCTGTGATTTCTTAGTGGGTTTGCTGACGTTTATTTGTGATGGACAGCAGAGATAATGATCATCATTGGTAAGTGTAAAGCACAGGGACTCTAAATAATATGTGTATTTTTAAAAAAAGTACATAGTAAAAGTAAGGCTGGCTGCCACCACCAGAGAGCTCTTACCTTGGTGCAAGAGGTCAAGCTCAGTGAAAGCCTGTTTCTGTTCAGGAGAAAAATGGATACTTTTTCAAAGGTGATCCATAATTGATGGCCGAGGCTACATCGAGCATATTTCACTACTTTCTGTGGTTATACAACGAGCTCTTAGTGTATGTTATTTCACTTCAGTAGAATGCTCTCTCTCTTAGACCTGAAGTAATGCACTGGAATTAATCTAGACCCCCCCCCTCCTGGCCTTCACCTTTATGGAATATCCCTGAAACTACTCTTGTTATTTTCAGCTCCAATCACTGATGCAGAGGCAATGGACAGAGTCTTTACCTCACTCAGCCATCTGGCCCGGTCTTAACAATTCAGCATATGACAAAAGAAGGGCAAAGGTTGCGTGATTAGGACTCTGCCTGAAAGATATTAAAGCTTTAGATGATTATTTTGACATTGATGCAATATCATCATTTACTCTAAATCCCTGCGACTTACTGTAAACCAGTTACATCTGGAGGGAAAATACAAGCAAGGATCCATGATTGCTGCAGGAAAGACAGAGCGCTCATTGTAAATGTTCATGTTGGAAATATTTTGAAGCTTCAAACTGGAGAAACAAAGCTCTACTTTTTGTTAAAGCTTAGTCTGGGATTGTTCCATTGGTATTAAATGAGAAATTGACTCTACTCTGTATGGAACTGCCACATAATGAACTCTTTCTTTCTTTCTGTTTTTTTCTAGGTAATCCATGTATCTGTCTTCTCCTTCCCCTGATTGGTGCTTTTTATTACATCTGTCATGGATTTCCTTTGAATTTTTGCAGTCATAATGCACTTCTTGTTACGAAGTATGACCCACCATCTGTTGGACCTTCTAGATGCTTATGTATTTACCATAAAATCTCTTGTCTCACCTTTACTGCAAACAGATGGTGGCATTTGACTTTTTAATGTGACTACTAGACAGCAATGAGCTGCTCCTGTTATTCTGTTTTCACATTTGTACTTAATTTAGATCAGTTAGTTTTAACATTAAAGAGTCTTTACCCAGAATTCCTCTCTATTCTAGTAGAGTAAAGGCTTCCTGCTGTGCTTAAATATAAGGGTCACCAGTGCAACAATTAAAATAGACACTAAACTGTTTTCATTAGGAACACAGTGTGGAACACAGGGAACCTATTTAAACCAAATCTGTAATTTCAGAATGGAAAGCAGGGCATAGTTTTCTTCTTCTTCTTTGCTCACCATTCTAACCACACCTTTCACATCAATCTTTCAAAATATTCTCCTGTCATTTCCTTGTGAGGGAGTAGAGTCATGCCTCCTTGTTTAATGTCTGCCTATCAGTGCTACAGCGTGGTCGATCATGAAATATAGTTGAACAACAGACGCGGCATTGGAGCTGAAATTTCAGCTCGGTTGTCGCCAACAGGAAGAGGTCTTTTGTAGCAGACAGTGATTTCTCCCAGGCTTGAATGATTCAATTGTTTCTGTCTTCATTGCCTCTTGAACCTGCAGGCTTTTATGTGCTACTTCTCCCCAACAATGAAAAAAACATTCAGCAGGTTGTTATGTTATCATCTCAAGTTGCAAAGGATCATATATTCTGCAACCTTAGCTGGCTGTCAGCACGCAGAGTTTCACTGGGCTGTTGCTGCTGAGAGCCAGAGGGCTCCCTGCCAGACAAATTACGATCCTGAATTAGAAACCAGAAGGTAACTGAGAGGAGATGTATACACTGCTGGCTGCATCGTGTCTTTCTCCACGGATTATAGGACGCAGCCTGTGATTGGAAAGCTTTCTAACAAAGGCGTGATCAGTTTCTGTCTTAAATAAGATGGATAGACACAAGAAATCAGTCCAGACAAGAGAGCCAGCTCCGACTGAGAGTGTGTGTATTTAGAAAACGGTTGAGTCAATGTTCTGTGTAGGTTTTGGCTCGTGCCTCTTCCAGTGATGTACCATGGGGCAGTCTGAGCGTCGTCCCTCTCTGATAAACAGCCCCAAAGCCTCCCATCCTTGTCGGCGCCCAAACCAGCAAGTGCTGCCAGCCTTTTCCCGCCCTCCTCCCACAGAGTCCCGAGCAACGAGAGACATCCGATGTTATCAGCACTGCAGATTGCACAGCGCTACTGCCAAGGGCTTGTCTCATGAATTCACAGTGCGGTGCAGAGATTTTTTTTTCTTTCCACAGAAAGGATTGTTTTGCGCACACCACAAAGCAAATTAGAGTTAAATGTTAGAAAAAAGAAACACAGATTTGCATTTTTCCTTCTTTTCAGACAATCTACTATTTATCCCTGCTTTGGTAAAATGTATAAAAAGAACTCTGTATAGAACACGAGCCTTCGTCTTAAATGACTGAACAATTATAGTGTGTCATAACCTGCTGTGAGATTCCAGCCCTGCTGGAAGCAGCTTGCAGCTGTCTCTGACCTATTTATGAAGCTGATGGATGTAAGGTGAAAAGAGGCTTTTGTGTGACTGCCTTTTGTGTTGTTTGGGAAGGTGCTGATGATTTTCTGCCAACAGTTCAGCGCTGATATAACCATCTCTGCCCTGCTTTAGAAACAGTGAAAGTACTCCTGGTGAAAGATGAATTAACACAAAGATTTTAATATGGACGAGTGAGAGCATTTTAGTTGTTTGAGTCAAGTGTATGGTGGGTTTTGCAAAGTGTTGCATGCATTGCGGCGGCTTTGGTCCTGACGTGGTTAGAGCCGCTTTGAAAGAGCATAAGAAAGCCGCAGTTCAAAAGCAAGGCTGCAGAAATCCCCTCCCCACACTTACCCTCATTTACAGCTACAGCGGTTGAATGCAGATGAGAGAACATCCAACATCTTTTTTCTTTCAGCTTGATTGCGTGCTGAAAAGATTTTTTTTTAATGTTGCTCAATGCCTGAAGCTTTGGGCAATTATTTAGCTGTGTATATAGATTGCCTTAAGGTCAGTAAAGACTTGTTGAACTATTTAACAGCTTCATGTGCTGCAGGGCTGTCTCATTTTGCATTATGGGCAAAACTTTGATGGTTTTGGCCAAATGTGTTGTTACTAGCACGCTTGTGTTCAATCAGCAATAAAGGTTGTAAGCATGAAAACAGCATATTATAGTTTAATGTCTACATTAATTAGCCTGTTGGGGATTTTCTCTCTGAAGCTGTTCACACAGTGGAAAAAGGGGAAGTGTATAAAGACTAGAAATGTGATATGCGTTTATTAAGCATCAGAGATCTGATCTGTTCTGGTCCATGGCTGGGCTGGGTATATTTTAATGGATGGGTATAAGCTAAAATACTACTAATCAAAATCTGATCCTTTCATTACTGTACTCTGCTGTACTGATGCTTCTCTCCTTTAAGACAGCCAGGCGCTGGGTGCCAGGCAGATACCAAATAAGAAACCCATTCCAAAGACTCCCCCTTGGCCCTACTTTGTCCTCTGCCCTGTAGGGTGGGGGTGTCCAGGTTCATTTAGGGATCAAGAGGTAGTGGTCATCCAGCACTGCAAATGGCCATCCAAACTGAACATTTTCAGTTGCAGACTTTAAAGGGAGAGGTAGACAAATTCCCAGAATACTTTGAGTAATGAATAATAAGTGGTGTCCCAATTCTAAGGTAAAGCCTCAAGCTTTACCCCATGTAATAAAAAAACCTTGTTAAAACGGTATCCAGTCGTTTGTTTACAGTATTGCAGAACAACAGTAAAAATGAAATGCCTTATTATACTGCACCATAATGAGAAGTTGTAACTGACAAAGCACTCTGACCTGTTTTCTGTTGCTGCAAATGTGTGTCAACAACACACATTGAATAGTGAATAGCAGCCTTAAAGCCTTTAGGATTGTTTTGACACAATGGAAACTTCAACAGTGAGTTGCTACATGGGAACAAAGTAAGAGTCGGAGCAACAGGAAATGAATAAGAGCTTGTGGTTGTGTGATTTTGAAAATGGCCCAAGCTCTAATTAGTGACCCTGAGTCATTTTAACTGTCTTGTATGCAGATAAAGTCCAGATTAGATTTTAGACTCTTTCATTTATGTTTAAGCCCAATTCACGCTTGCTGCACCTGTGTGGCTGCAAAGGTTCACATGATGTAAATTAATTTGTATAATTCCCGTCTTTTTCAGCCAAATACAACAAACCGAGTTCTTCCTCATGCTATCATGAGGTTGGCATCTTGTTTTCCAGTGTACATTTGTAGAATATGTGTAGTGTTGTGTAGCATTGAAGCGTGAATAAGCCCTTGAGGGTGAGGGGGTGATAATACACCTGAACACCTGCTTAACATGTCAGAAGAAGAATAACTTATGCTCTTTTGCATTTAGTTACAACAATAAGAGTTACGCCAACAACTACCCACAAACTAAGACAAACACATGGATGACATTTGCCTCTCTCTCACACACACAAATTGCTCAGTGGTTTAACTGATCAGGAGTCAGATAAATGCTTCTGCATATGGGTGCACCCTCTGTGTGACTGCATGTGTTGAAATAGCTAGAGCTGCCTTTTCCTGATGCTTTAATCATACAGGGTGAACAATGGTTAATTTCTGTGTAACGTCAGGTTGTAATTTTCAACCAACACAACATATGACCAATTCTTCACAGAGATCAACTTCTGTTTTACTTGGTGCTGAAACAGTTCATCACAGAGGTAACTGTAACTAGTTTGTCTTTTTTCTTTTTTTAGGAGTGTTTGGTACCTTCGATAGGAAGCTGATAATCGAGAAATAACAGGAAATGAGGGGATAAAGAGATAATGAATGACGTGCGACAACGACAGGATGCCATCTGGGGATTTTTCAGTTCACAGATGTTGTAGTTTTCAGTAGTTTTGATAATGAAGTTGAGTGAATCGTTGTTTATCAAAAAATACCAAATATTCTGTGGTTCCAGCTAATAACATGATGCTTGTATTGCAGCTTGTCTCGGTTGTGTTGACTGTTTTTGACAGCTGGTTGGGCAAAACTAGCCATTTTCCATTCTTTTCTGTTTTGAATAAGTGATTGAAATCCGTGAAGCTCAGTTTGACTAATTCACCTTTCGCCTCCTACAGATTTTTTTCTGTAGTGAGAGTAAATGAGTAAACTTGTGACCTTTATATCTCAAACATGTACACATGCTTAACCACACACAAACCCCATCTTTGTCTAGCGGCCTATTGAAAATTTGGCCAAAAAAAGATGTAAAAACAGAGAGAGACAGTTTATTTAAAATTCTGTTTGTGTTCTGGCTTGTCAGTGGGGAAGATAGATCGTAGGCTATCCAAATGTTTATATTTTGAGGGAACTATAAACCCTCTCGCATAGCCCCATCAATCATAAACGCCACACTGTCTGGGTGAGACAAGGCTGTTCTCTGTAGCTTCTCCTTCAAGAGTCAGAGATGCATTAACTCAGATTTTAAACTACTTTGGTAAACCTTATCTTGTTTATAGCAAGGAGTTGCAACTATTTTAATCTTTGCACACCAGCATATGCAACACAATGTATTTCTCCTTTTTAAAAAGAAGATTTTAGTTTAGTTTAGACATAGCCTTAGGCAACAGTTTTAATATTATTTTCCATGTGTAAAAAATCCAAATGTATACATTCCTCTGTGGTAAACTTCCATTCAACTTCTCTCATCTAGTCAAATGTTGTGTCACCATTCTGTGTACATACTGTAGGAGCTTCCACACACAATGACCTCCAGTTGGGATACAGTGAGCCTCTGTGATGTGTGGTCTGCTGCAGTTATAAACTGACTGCTCTGCTTTAAAGTAACAGGCATGAGGTCTGTTCTGTGCTCATTTCTAACGCCTCCAGTTTGGCAACATATTCAAATGAACTTCAGCTGTAAGTTTGTTTCTCACCCTTTGGAAATCCATTGGTACCCTGTTGAAACACAGTTCAACCTAAGAGAGAAATATTATTTTATGTAGTGGGGTGAAAGCTTTGCTGTGTCTCAGATTACTGAATTAAGTTCAGTGCTGAAACACTAAACACCTGATTATCAACCTGACAGAAAATTAATCATCAAAAGAAATAAAAAAATCCAAATATTTGATGTTTCAGCTTCTCCAGTATTGGGATTTGCTTCTATTTTGTCTTTTATTTCATCATAAACAGAGTTTTTTTTTTTTTTGGTTATTTTACATTTTGGTCTGTTGGTCAGACAAAAACAAGCCATTTAACAATGTCTTTTTGGGCTCTCATAACTTTTAATGGGCAGTTTACACTTTTATTACACTTCAGTTCACTGAATTACATCTGACACTGCTGTCTCACTCCAGCTATCAGGGTTTAATTGTAATGGTGTACGTGTGGGATAAGTTTGGGAGAGGAAACGCCCTCATTATCTCTGTTTAGCAGACAAACCAACTGACCACTCATCTCTCTTTCTGTTCTGTCTGTGTTTTCTGCAGGAGGATGCAGCAGGTCAGACTCGGTCCCCTGAGATGCTACTGAGCGATGAGGATGGGTCAGAGAAGGAAATCGCGCTGGTGAGGCAAACAAGCCGTGCACCACCCCTCAAAAACCACCGCAGCTACACCGACTGACGCAGCCATGCCCCGCCTGCCCTCCTGATTCTCCTCCCTGACTTCTGCGCCTCCCGCTCGGTCCAATCAGAGTCACAGCAACTCCCCGTTGAGTCAGCATGGCTACTCCCTTTCTGTGGAAGCTGTCGTCCCAGAAGCTGGGCTTCTTCCTGGTCAGCTTCGGGTTCATCTGGGGCATGATGCTGCTGCATTTCACCATCCAGCAGCGGGCCAGCCATGAGAACAGCGCTGTACTACGGCAGCAGATCCTGGACCTCAGCAAGCGCTACATCAAAGCGCTGGCTGAGGAGAACCAGAGTGTCATGGATGGACCCTATGTCGGTACCATGACTGCTTATGGTGAGTAGCCTATAATGTGGAAAGCACAGGTTTCTTTCACAGGATTAGCCTGCTAATATTATAGCAAAATTAATGTATTAATTGATGTTGAATGAGCCATGATTTCCTTCATTTTTGTACGACAGGCAATAACACAACCAAAGAGGCACCCTTTAATAGAGTTATGATGGGCTGTTCCCTCCATTTTCACATCTTTAAATTGAATGCGGTTCCACTTGTCTACCTCTTCAAGAGGCCTAGCATTGCTTATATTCAAGAAAACTTGTCAGGGAGATTTAACACTGATACAGCTGCACTGGAGCATAATACTATAATACCGCAGGTCCAGAAGACCCTTCAATAAGTTATTCATGCCATTAATAGATCTGTATGGCTCGATGGGAGGCCTCATTAGAAACCTGAGATTGGAATTGATCGTTCTCTAATGCCCAGAGAAACAACAGGATACAGTAAAGCTCCTGGAGATTAAATCAACTCCCAGAGAAGGTAAAGAAGAAGTTGGAGTCTGCAAAGAAAGAAGTGCAGTATTTGCCTAGAGTTTTAAGTTAAGTTTACACTTTCTTCTGCAAACAGTACTTTTTCCGTTTAACTGTTTTGTCTGAGGTTAGTGAGGAAGAAGAAACTATGCATATACAGCATATACTACATTTACATAGGAATTATCCTGCTGTAAATCATGATTAGTTTGGGTAAATGTGATCCAAACCCAGTCCACAGACTTTCCTGTAATATCAGCTACAGTTTCCAGGGAATGTCCTGTCCAGTTTGTTTTGTTGCCTTTATATGATGGATTGATTTTTCACGGTGCTGTCGGAGCTGCAGCACAGTCTGCTGACCACCGTCCAATATCACATCAAAATCCATTTCATGTCCTTGATTAGATAGAGAGGCAGCAAGATACTGTGTGCTTCCTGTGTTCACTCATTGGGCAATGATTTGCCTTGATACAATTTGTAATGAGTTTAAGGGGAAACAGGGTTTCCTCCTTTGCAACCCATAAATGACCCATAAAATCTTAATGCATGTGAATTTAATATTGTATCTCTTGAAAGCCCATTTGGAGCCTGGTTGGAGTATTGCTTTATTGGTTGGTCTGACTGTAAGAAACACACCTGTTGAAAGGCATGGAATCAATGTGTTTGAACAGCTGGTGCTCAGCCTGTAATTACACAGCCAACTTTTTGGATGTTGTGTTTAAGATTTCAGTAATGCAGCGTTTAATTTTGACTAAACGCAGCTTTGTCTGGAAAGGACTAAGAAGTTTTACATTATATTACACAAAGATAGTGCCATTAATTGAACTGAATACACATAAATATACTATAAGCCCTAATTAACATTTATGATGTTGGTTCAAACTTGGCGATATAGCCAAAAATGGGGCCTTGATCAAAATTAAATTTTTTTTTTAATTAAAATAATTAGATTGTAAAAATCTAAGTTAACTGAAACCTAACTTGTGCAATGCATCCCTCTAATCTTGTGACGTGATTGGCTGTTAGTGATTAATTCCTGTACAAACTATTGAAGCAAGGAAATTAATTGTATTGAACATTTATTGACCATTTGTTATAGTTCACAAGGAAAATTATCTCGCCATTTCACATATTGCAAAATAAATGTATATGACGATAATGATTGGTATTGTTTTATTGGCTGGCTGTAATGTGGATGTTTTGCTGGTGAGAAATGTTTACAGATGGTGTCTTTATATTGCTAGCCTTAAATATAATATGTTTTAGCAGTGTCTTCCAGTAGGTCAAAGCCTTGGTACTAAAGGTATAGTAGACCAGAATTGCGTTTGCATATTGGTCCTCTCTGATTGGTTAGAAGGACAAGGCTCACTCAAAAACCTTATAAGGGAATATCTATACGAGCAAATGTTGTTGCTGTTATTTGAAAACGTTCTTCCCCTCGGTGCCACGTTTCCACCAGCAGGACCTCTCCACCTGAAACCTGCTCTAAATTGCTGACATACACCACCTTCCTCCTCCACAGTAAAGTCAGACGTGGCAAGGATGCGATCTTTTCCTTCCCACCTGTCCTGAAACTGATCCGGGCAGCCGGGTGTGACGAGCCACCTGACACTGTATCCTGTTACCGTGCAGTTCAGCAGCTATTGTGGGTTTTCTTTTGTGGCAGCGGACACGTATATCATGCTTGTTCTCTCTGCCACCGCCCACTCTCTGGGGTTGGAATCAGAACTGAGACTCGCCGGGCCGTGCTGAGACTTGCCTTACGGATGACAATAAACAATAGGGATCACTGATGAATGCCTCTGGCTTATGTCCTAGTGTAATCACTTCTTTTTAATGAACATGGGCTTAATGAGAAATCCCAGGTCATGTTCACCCAGATTTTTATGTTACATGACATTATTCTTAAAAGCAAAGTGAAGGTCCGAGTGTTTACTGCCGCAGGATTTTATTTTGCAACTGCATCACCTTGTTAAGAAATATTGAGACAGGCAGAAATATGTCCCTAGGTGAGCTATTACTCATCTGGTTACCCAGCAGTGTACTTAGTGGAGGACGAGTATTATTCACAGCACCATGGATGCTTTTCTAACACACTAGCTAATGAAGGTCTCTGACTCAAAACCTCACATTTAATTATTGTAAAGCTTGAACATTTTTTTGCTTTCAGAGTCACATTGGGTGAAAAGTCCTTATTTGTTGTCCTGAACATAAAGGGTTTTCAATTTTCATAGAAACCTACCAAGACTAGACAACCCATGCCTAACAATTAATTTTTCATACGTCAAAGACTTTTTTTAAACTATTACAAACATTTTTTTCTTTCCCTAGGCTTTAGCTAATGTACCAGTTGAGATATTAAACAAACTTGGTGAATCTGTGAAGTACAGCCTGAAGTCAGTGGGCACACGCCCGTGTTCCTGAGGTGCACAGAGGGGGGCATTAACTCTGGACTCACCCCTTCTTTTCCAATTATGCTCATTCCGACAGCTTGCCAGGATCCGCTGCTCCAAAGCTTTCCGTTTGGTTTCTTCCTGGTCTCGCTGTGGCGCTCTGTGTGCATCAGCTCTTCCCAGCGCACGTGGCTCGTCCAAATCAGACAAATGCCCTGGCGCCTGTCTTCACACGAATCGGGGCTGGTGCGCTCTGCCAGGCCTCGTTGTGCCCTTGCCAATCTTTCTGACGTGATGAAAACTGGCGTGTCAAATGCATCGCAGTGAGGGGAAAATGTGGCGCTTGTATGTGATAGACATGCAGCAATTATCATCATCTGAGGGAAGCAAATGTGCTGCACCCTGGATCTGGCTCTGTACACATACAGTGTAAGCCAATGCATAGATGATATAGTGGGTTCTTTGCTGTAGACAAATAGCATGTGCTGATAACATAATATTTATTGTTATTCTGTGGGTGCAAGCTTGAAACAAGTTAACATTTCTGTAAATGTCATAGCAGTTGCTGCAGGTTACTGTATCAGACAAACACCACAATAAATAAGGCCAGAAAATGCCACGCATTAACCGCACCCCCCACTGCCCATTCTTCCATTAGCTGTGTCCTATGCAGATAAATGCTCATGGAGGGAAAGAAATGCAAAGGCCCAAATTAAATAGCAAGGTCACAGCAAAGACACAGCGGCTCCTGCTTTACATTTAAATAAGCCTGGAGCTAGCTGCCTAGAGCGTCTCTCGTCATACATTTTGAAACATACTGTAGCTGAGTGAGATCTACATGCCGTGTGATTTACATGCATGTATTCACTATAAAGATAAGCCTGGTGATGATAAAAGATATGGACGCCTTCTCTTAGCAATGACATACAAATACAGTTGTGGTTAAATTTCACTAATTATTATGGCTGTGGCTATGGCCTCCATTGTGGCACTTCTGATCAGTGTCAGATATCTCATGTTACTGGTGGAGACATAATGAACGTTAGCATTTACCCCTTTGACTTGATTCATATGCTTACTTTCAGACTTGAAGAAGACCCTCGCAGTGCTGCTGGATAACATCATGCTGAGGCTGGGCAAGCTGGAGTCGAAGGTGGAGAACATCTACAACGGTACAGGGGGAAACCTCACCAACGGCACCAGCACCGCCACACCCAGCGCCACAAACTCAGAGAAAGTGAACGTGGCAGGTACGTACTGGATCTTTCAGTTCTGCTGTTGAATAGTCTGGAGTGTAAGAGAAGGTCACCAAGCTGACTTGAATGTTATTATTCTTATGAACCCTGAGTCATGTTTGGGCACGTTTCTGCGTTTTCTTTTTTCCAGAGGAACCCTGTTGTTGAGGGTGTGAAAGTGCACAGTGCAACATAAAGTAGCTGAGACCAATTAAAGGAATGAGGATAAGCTGGTTGTGGCTGTTTTCTATGAGCCTTGTTTTGTTTCAGAATTCCCACAGCGAAAAAAACATTCCCGAGGCGTACAACCAGCTAAACTCTGCCAGTATTGCACAGTGCACACCAGGCACTTTATAGGACCAGACCGCATCCTTGGACATAATTCAAATAAGGCCTCCATTCACGCTGCATGACCCTTTTATTAGTTTTCATTGATTTTCCTGCCAGCTTTCAGATGATGAATTCAGCCCAGTTGGGAGAGCGAGGTGTTGGTTTTTCAGGGATCCTGGGACTTGCTCTCAGTTGTTTGCGCAGCATTAAACAGTAGGAATGTGGAGTCTGTGCCGTGGAGCAATATATGCAGAAATGGATTAGGCTGATTGAGTTGTACAAAGTCACATTTACATGGATCTAATCTCAGTGACAGCTGCTGTCCCATGTCCTGTAGAAAATGTTGACGTTGGCTTTGTAACTTTTTCTCTTTTTAAAACCTTGAGTTGAACAACAATATGTAACATAATTAACGGACATGAACAGTATGTGAAAGTGACTGATCATTATCACGACAATTAACATCATAGACAGCATAGTGTGAAAATCTGACTTCCACATGCTTTCACAGCCAGCGTGGTGTTTCATCATACAATCACTCAGTCCCGTTTACTCTGTCTTTGGTGTCTTGTATTTGTGCAGCGCTGTCAGAGCCTCTGAGTGCTTTTTTCTTATCTAGAAATATTTGCACACTGAGATAAATTAAAGATAATGTTTCATTATAAAATGCGCCTTTTAAAGGAATATTCATCGCTGCAAAAACAAGTTTTAGATGTCAGTGGAGCTGAAATGATTAGCTGAGATGTAGCTGTTAGTCGCCATTAGTTGAAATTAATTGCACACAATACTAGTAATTTATGTGTCATTAAAGTCAACTTTTATACAGAAATAGCAAATATTCACTGGCTCAGTCTTCTTGAATGTGAATATTTTGTTGTTTTCGTAGTTTTCCTGCAGTTAATATCTTTGGGTTTTGGACTGTTTGAGACATTTTTCACTATTTTCTTACATTTTATTGACCATTTGATGATTGATTATCAGTGATTATAAGTCCTTAAAAGCTGACAGTCTGGCAGCCTAGTTTCTTCAGGTACAAGAATTGCCTCTCGAATAGTAAAGGTCTGCTCTCAGTCCAGCCATTGTGGACACTTGAGATGAGACACTAATCTCATACACAATTGTCGAGGCACTCTTGGCTTGAGCTCTGTGTTCTGCAGCGATAGTACCTGGACCTGTGACACGCGTCAATAAACCTGCAGCGCCCTGTTTGCTTTAAACATCCTGCGCTACCTTGAGAGACAATATTCGGATCCTGAATGCAGGTCAAGCTGACAAAGCAGCGCCCACATCTCTCTTGGCAATGTACTAAAGGCCCCAGCACTCCAAAGTCTCCATTGGAGCATGCCTCCTGTCTTGGAGTGGGTGGGAGGCAGCGGCGTTTGCCAGCTTCGCTAGTGCTCCTCCTTGACTGGAAGGCAATTACAGAGATAAAAATCTGGACAGTGAAGGGAACACGCCTGCCTTTCAGAGAGGCTGCTATCAAGATTGAGCTGAGCAGCAGCCCTGGGACTGCGCTGTTTCCACTTCGATTGTATGTATTTTCTTAGCCAAGCACTCTGGCATGTGAGGGACCAAACCTGGGACTTGTTAGTATTCACAGTTTATTCCTGGATTTTATTCTGTCTGGTTTAGAGTTGAGATGCGCAGGGATAGAGCATCATACAGTGTACTTTGTTTGTTGCTCATCTTTCTAAGAAATGCACAGCATGTTGCTAATTCACTGTTTTATTTCCTCCCTCTTTGAAATCCCACAATGCACCAGGCTATTTTGAAAGAAAAACATTAACAAATTCCCAAAATACTTAGAGACACTTACCAAAGCCCCTGATGATTTCCTTATGATGATGCTAAGATTACAGTTTGTAAAAATCATAATCTGTTTCCAACAAAACTCATTCTGATGTGTGATCAACGTAACACCTACAATCAGTCCTACTCGGCTGCTGCTGTTGTGAGCCAGCAGCTGTGCACACATTGCGGAACACTGCTTCTTTCTCGTGATCGGTCATCTCACAAAAATGTGGCCCGCTTTCATTGCTTTACAGTCACGCTTCATTGTGTGTGCTGCAACAACTGCTTTGGCGGTTTGAGGAATGAGAAATGGTGTCAACATGCTACATTTTTATTTGCTGTGACGCAAGCTCTGTCTATACACAGGAATAGCATCGGCCTTGTAGTCTGATGCATTTAGCCAAGGACAACGGGCACAGAGGTCCCTTATAGGATCAAAACAAGTCGATCTGGCCTTGGTTGCTGCTCAGCAGGAGGCAGATGGGACTCGGTCCAGCAGCAGTCAGTGACGCCTTGTCTTGCCATGTCTCGCTGATGTGGCTAATCAACCTCTGCAGTGGTGTTTCATCTGTGGGCCAGCCCATGACATGGAAATGTAATCTCCTCCTACACACACAAACCCCCAGACAGACAGAGGCAGATGTTATGAATGGTCATGTGGTTATTTGCAGCCATCTACTGTAACAGGCTTTTTCTCCATCTCGTTTCCCTCTACGATATATTCTTCCGCCCCTCGCGAGTGTTTAAAGTTATCAAGGCGCCTTCAATCTCAGCCACACTATCAGTGACGTGACTGATTTGTGGCATCCTGTCTCTGTGACACCGCTGGCTTTTTCAGTAAAGAGAGACCAGTGCGTTCACAGCTCAGGGTATCTTCACTGCTTTGTCCCTGTCAGCTATTGATCCGGTTGCATCTCTGTTTGCTATTCACAGTGAAAGATGAGATCCAAGGCCTCAATGTCAACAAAGGAAAGGGTCAAGGATAGGGTTTCTGCTGGGGATTGCAGGCGCCCTTATGATTTCATCGGTGCCTGCATTTTATTTTCATTTTAGGCATTTAGCCTATGTTCTTATTTGTCCAGAGCGACTTAGAGGAGGGAGACGAGGTGGATTTCAGAGTTAGACTCCAGGATTCTTTTCCTGTGAAATCTGAAAAGTCTAATCTGCAAACAATCACCATGTAATTACCATTTTAATACTGAAAACATCTCCTGGGCCTCTCTTGGATTTAGAGCAGAGTCTATGGTCTCCATTATGCTCTGGAAAGCCTGTTTACTTCCTCGGTGTACAGATCAATACTAATAAAGTACACACATACACATCAACCCGCTCGGCGCTAATAAGTTGCTGAGAGATGCTGTCTGCGCCCACACTCTTTGAAACACGAGCGTGAATTCTGACACTCATCACGCTGCAGTGTCATGTAAATGACACAAGAAAATATGTTAAGTAGAGAGTTACTGAAAGAAAAAAAAGTTCAAACATTTAAAATTTTAGTATTTTTGTTTACTTTTTTAACGCCAGAGCATGGGAAAAAAGCTGAATCACTCAATCACTGGCTAGCTCTGGAACTGTTAGCTTCTAGCTGTTACTACATGAACTCGGTGTAAATAATAGATTAAATATTGATTCATTAATCAGCAGGGTGATCAAAAAATCATGAAAAAAGAACTGTGATTATGCTTATATTGTATTATATTGTATTGACTGTGATAATCAGAGTCAAAGATCTCAGTTTTTCTGCATGGTTGATCAACATCAGCATCACAGAGCATGTGTATGACCCTACCAGGAGTTGTGTTAACGTACATGACTGTGATGCAGGGAGTTAAAATCTGCAGCAGTACAAAAAAACTCCCCTTGCATCCTGTTTGACACACACTGAAATACAAGCTTGTTACCTGAGCTTTGATGCCTTTGATGTGGAGATCTGGAGGGGAAGTGTTCCTCGCCCCCACATCTTGTGCTTACCTGTCTGTAGCAGTTTGACGCAGGCTGAGCCTCTCCAGGACTTTCCCCTCACGCACCAACAAGCAACAAGCACAGACAGGCCCTTCCACTCTGCATGTGTGTATGTGTGCATATTTTCATTTGCGTATGGAATCCATCACTGCAAACCATGTACACAAGCGTGAATTTGTGCCTGTAGCTCGCAGGTCCCAAGAGATCCCTCCCATATGGAGTGCATCAGATCCTCTTATAGCAGTGTTGTAAACAAACAGCAAGAAGCTGTAGACAGTTTTGCTTTCATCACATTTTCTGTCTGGCACTGTGTATATAAATGTTTCTTGAGGTGTTTGGATCAGTTAGCTTGAAGTATGTAAAGCACATTATCTTTTCCTTGTTAATGCTTAAATCACAATCCAGCACTTGGAAATAAAATGGAGAAAAAATTCCCTCAAGCCCTAAAAAATGTTGGCAGGAGAATTTTCATATAAACAGCATATTTTAAATGTAACTCCATAGCTATGTTAGACACTGTTGTTTATCATGGGAACAGAGGAGTGAACTGAGAATGCGCACTATTTCTGGCAGTGCCCTGCTTCACATTCATACCAGAGATACCAGTGTGATTGCAGCCACTGCTGGACACTGAGTGGATTTACTGGAGAGCCTGGAGTTAAGGTGTTGATCATTACTGAGAGAAGAAGGCTGTAATTCTTCTAATCATTGACTGGAAATCTGCTGGGTGCTGTTGCTTCTGTGGTCAGAATAAAAACAGTCCACAGAGCCATTAAAGTGCTCTGTGGGACCCTCAGACCTGTTGCATGTTTAATCATATTTAATGCACCTAAATAGCAGAAACATTGTCTGACCCAGTGTTGCAGGGGACACTGCTGTCTGTGTGCACCATATTTAGCAGCTGAACCAAAAAATTTGTTCAGCACGATAACACATTGATAACCATACAGTGGAGGCAACCATTTCCAGTGTACAGTCATTATAATTGATAAGCTTGGATGCGTCTGGAGGTAACATGAAACTGCCTGTAGAGAAACAGTGTTTTATTGAAACCGAAAAGGCTCAAAATGTAACCAAACAAACAAACACCTGTGACATCTTTATGTCCTGAGGTGTCTGCTGCATTGGTCCCCAACCTTTTAAAACCAGTGTTGCAGTATTTTCGTGTTTCGTTTTTAAACTTTCGAACTGAAGTTTATACATGAGACGTGCGATTTTCCATAGTTTATATATGCAAACTAGAGGTACAACAGTTAGTCATGTAATCAATTAGTCAGTTTGCAGCAGTTTTGGTAATCATTTAAGTAATTTTTCAAGCAAAAAATGGTAAAAATTCACAGGTTCCAGCTTCTCAATGTAAATAGTTGCTGTTTTATTTAAGTCTCTAAAAAATAAAATGAAAATCTTCAGGTTTTGGACATATGCAGATGTAACCTTGGACACTGAAATAGTTTGTTTTAATGAAAATAATCATTAGTTTCAGCCCTAATATAAATAGTATATATATTAAGTATACTGTGATGTCACGGCTACAGTTTATATGAATTATATGAATATGATTTGTGCAATTACTCACAAATCACAATGTCCTCACTGCAAATTCAACAGAAGTTGAAAATAGATGTGTTAAATGTTTATCGCTTCTTTCTTCCATTTTAATGTGTTCTAAAGTATAAAAATGTACTTAATGTAATTGCTGCCTCGTTTATTATGTGATGAAAACCAAATATGTGCAGTAAGGAGTGGAAAAGAATAAATCTTACAGCCCCTCCTTTATGCAACCATCTACTGTAGGGATTATTTAAGGTAATATATCAACATGGTCATTGTCTGTTGGAGGGAGAGCTGGAGGAAAATCACTTCTCTAATTACAGATATGCCTCCCAAAACTCCATGTATCAAGTTTGGAATATTTCATAATTCCTCATTGAATAGGTGTAATGCAAGTCTGGAGGTTGAGTCAGTGAAAAGTATCACTGCCTCTAGACTCATGTTACCTACTATCATTTAAAGTCAGTCACTGCCCTGAGCTCAACATTTGTTCCTTGGCATCTGAAATCTAGATCATCTGCTTTGTTACTGCAGCGTTTGTTACTGGAACAATGGGTTACAGAGCAAACTGCAGCGCAGCAGGCCGCAAATGAGATTTTGGCTTTTTGGTAATCAACTGTAAATCAATTTGAATCAATCAAATCACAAGTGAGTCGAGGCCGTTCCAGGGAAACACACATGAAAAGCACATCCCTCCCATCCCCTTCGCCCCCACATCATCCACACAATGTGTCTCTCTCTCCTCGTCTTTCCCCACAGGCAGACTCGTCCCCTCTTGAGGTCGTGGGGTGGGATGGGAGGAACATCTGGGGTTTATACACCATCGGCTGGTCTGTCTTTGTCTTTCTCTCAGTTTACGTTCACTCTCCCTCTTTAGTTCACTTCAGTGACTGTTTTACATGAGAGTTGTGGACAGAAACACACTCCTCATTTTCTCCTCCTTGCTCTCTTCATACTGTACAGCTCTGCTTCTCTTTGTATGCCACACTCTGTCTCTCCCTCTCTCTGCATCCTCTTCCTCTCCATTGTCTCTTCTTTCGCTGTGCCAGGATTGTTCTTGTGCTGGTTAAAGCCACAGCCCTATGGGAATATAATCTGCTCTGCCTCCTTTCACCAAATATCACTCGTTTCCCTCGGCATCTTTTTTTTTCCCCACAATAACCCACATACAAACACATGTGTACATAATATACACAAACATCCAAAGCACCTCCAGCCTCATCCTACTTTCACTGCAGATCATTTATCTTCAGGCGAGACTGGCAGAATCCAGATCAGAGGATACAGCACCAGATGCACTTGAACTGAGGGCACAATGCAAAAATACATTTGCACACACACAAGTGTATAATCTCACACACTTGTTCGTGGATGTGTTATGGGCTTACAGGGAGCTAAAAACCCGATAATGTTTTTTTTTCTGCATTACGCAGCTCTGTGGCTCTGAAGCTGCTTCTCTAATGACAACACAGAATATTTTCAGCTCCACTGCAGTGCCTGCGAGTTAAACTAAAGCAGACCGAGCATGTACTCACTTTGCTGTTTACAGGAAATGCACATGTCTAGCAGGTGACAGAGGATGTTTGCTTAAATGAAGCCTTTTCAGAGGAGATGTGAGGCCTACACATGACTGTATTTAGTTCAGAGACGCTCTCGGTTCAGTTTAAAGCCCCTCTCATCACAACAACAAGTTCTCTGGAGACACACTACGTCTCACAGCTCAAACCCACAAGCTTTCCACCATTTGTCCAAATCAACAGTGGAACATTAGTCATAGCTCTGCAATGACGGGAGCTAATCAAGGTTTTCTGGCCACCTCGTGTCCTTCGCGCCGCTCTCGGTGCAAAAATCCCAATCTTCCTCTTGGATATTTTTGGGAGAGAACAGTGGGCCGATCAGATTGCCCGAGCACAAAAGAGGGATTGATTACAGCCAGACGCTCTTTGCAGAGGGAGAGGGAAAGAGGAAACTCGGCGTGGGCTGGAGAGTTATACATGGGGAAATTTCGATTTTTTTTTTTTAACCTCCAGGCCTTCACTGTGGAACACTTGTGTAGACCAGAGGCAGTGCGAGACATGTGTTTTGACCAGCTCCAAACACGTGCCCTTCACACTGGGGTGTGTGTTGCCCCGCTGTGTGCCTTCAGGTGGCAGGGCTGGCCCAGGCAATTGGGTTTCTGATAGTGTAAGTTTTGGAGGCACAGCAAATCAGTTGGGTAGATAGGATGCTGTGTATCATTTAGATCATGACCAGTGTCACATTACCTCCTCTCAGATATGATCAACTTCCTCCTTGCTTCATGAGCTATTTTCATGTTGTACTCCTCTCAGATGAGGAGATAAAGTTACAAGGAAGCAGCTCATAGTTTGTACGAGCATGTGTGAAAGTCCAACCAAAACACAACAACTGTATTTCCTGGCCAGCGACCTGCATGACAAGGGGCAATCAAAACATACTCGACTGCTAAGAAATCAGATGGCTGGAAAAACGCGATCATTATTCCATCAGGGTCCGGTCACAGACAAAAGCACCGAGCTCTCAATGACAAGTAAAGAGAAACAGAGCAGAGTCATTGTTATTCAGCGGTGAAATAAGCTACTGTGATTATTATATCAGAGCTAGAGGAGACATTTTTGTGCACAAACATGTCTCCACTTAGGCTGCAGCTAATCATTTATTATTGATTAATCTGGAGATTGTTTTCTTAATTAATTGTCTGTAAAATATCAGAAAATGGTGAAAAATGCCTGCTATTATTTTCCACATCTTTAAATGTCTTGTGTAGTTTCCAAACCTCATGATACTCAGTTGAAAAAGTTAATTAAAAATGACTAAAACAGTTATTTCACCAATTCATTTTTTCCCATTCGACTAATAGATTAATCAGCTAATTGTTTAGCAGACTATAGTAGTTTACCACACTAACAATCCACTGATAGATGATTATATCTGCATGTTAATGGTGCGGAGGTATCTTTTACACTCATATTCCATCAACACAGAAACTTATGTTAGACTGATTAAGATGATAATTATAAAGGAGGCGTTGCTCTCTTGGTTGTGTGGTTGGCACAGAGTTCCAAAGACTGACTGACCTTATCAGGTATAGTTTATTTTCTTTCTTGACTGTTTGTTTTTCTTTTGTTTTACTTTGCTTTTATTGATAATGGTGACAAAAAACACCAAAATGTTAATGGATAATCATTTTTTCATACTCACTACTGCCAATTCCAAGTCTGATCTGATACTTACATTTACCTAAATGTTGATTGAATATGTATCTGCCACTTTGAAATAACAGCTGTAGATGTAGTGTGGCCCATCAGTTACTTAATGCAAATGCTGAAGGTCCTGGTTCAAAACCATAGGGTTGTTCAGGTTAAAGTACTAATATGATGTGAAAGATTTCTCTCTGGGGAACTACAAAAACAGACGGTTGTACAGTCGTGTAAGAGAATGGAGGTTCCTCCCACGCAAAAGATGTTTGGGTGAGTGCAGAGAGCCCTACACCCAGACAACAGTCAGCTTTAATTTGTTGTAGATTCTAACGTGCTGGCACGTTTTGGACACTGCTCTTTGCTAATAGGAAATGGAGAGGAGAGATTATAAATGTGTTAGCGTCAGAGCTAGCTAATTTGTATATTTTGCCAGCGTTGGTGCCAGAACTAGAGTCAGTTGCACCAGTGCACCCAAACAATTTTTCACATCCTGAGCTTTAATCTTCTCTCTCATATGCCACTGTCACTGTAGCGCTCAGCTAAGTTGGACTAAACACAGAGGAGTACAGCACAGAGAGGATCTGCAGTTTTAGCTGGTACCAGTTCCTGATACCAGTGAGGCCAGGTATCCCAGAGACAGCCAGACTCAGTCGAGCCTGTGTCGTGATACAGGCCTACCCTCTCACCACCTGCACAGCTGTTGATTCTCTGCGGCTGAGAGGAGTTCTGTGTAATTGATGAGCTGCCGCTGAGACGTACACACAGACTCACACACTCATATGTCCGCTCCTTCTCGCAAAGTGCATCTAAAATTAGTGTTTCTAAGCCAGTGGATCAGAGGACACAGAGACGAGGAGAGGTGCACTTTTCACCCTTTGAGTTTTTCCCTCTGCTGAATCACCATGGTGACACTTTACACATCATTTATCCATTCATCGCTGTAATGTCATTGTTGAGAAAAGTGTTTGTTGAGAACTAGTAGCCTAATAGTCACAAAACTCCCTTGCATGCCAGGAGATTTAATCAGTGTCACACCTCTTTTGTTTCCACTGATGAAACTGTGTCGCTAAAGCTGGGATTTCATGTTATTTGAGAGAATGTTTTTAGCCTGGTTTTCCTGAGAATGAAATCAATGAAACCGAGAGAGAAGGGGGGAAAAAGAGAGAGAGAGAGAGGGAGAGGGAGAGAGAGAGAGGTACACAAGAGAGAAAATAACATAAACCAGATGTAACATAAACCAGATGTCCTCAATCCAATTCTGGAGTTGTCGAATGTCACATTACCTCATGGACTTGGACAAACACACACACACACACACATAGAGGGAGAGGGAAAAATAACCCTGTGTGTGTAATATCAGTTATTGTTCAGAGATGATGCTATTTAAGGCCTATCAGATGACCAACAGTGTGTGCTAGGAGCTGGCTAACAGTGACCTCAGTGCTGTGAGAGGCTGTTGGACATCTTACGCAAGTTTGAATGATCTCATCTGTTTTCTGCTTCTAGCCCTCTGTGCATGTAAAGTTGCTTTAATGCGTCTTTTAGCTCATTATTTTTAATTTAATATGCCGCTCATGCTCTATTTATATAATTTACCTTGTGGTGGTGTGTTGTTTTTAATCTGTTGTAAATGAAGCTCTTTGTTGTCTGCTTTTATTTGATCGTCAAAGCACTGTGAGCTGTTGCTAGAGTACTATTTAACTACACTTTGTCATTTCTAGCTCTACATATTGTTGCTTTTCTCTCGCCTCGGTTTCTTTATGTCCTGTGTTTGCTAGGCTGAGGTGTGGTTTTGGTGCTTGGCTTATCGCTTCACATCATCACTTAAGCGAGTCAGTCACACCTCACATCACCCTATTCAGTGTCACACTGTCTGTCAGCAAGCAAATATGCTGCTGCTGTAGAGTGCTTATGTTTGCATGAGAATTTTCCTGGGTAGCTGAGGCTCCGCCAATGCTCCTTGACGCTCTGCCAGGGTGTGTAACTTTAGCACACCCTTTAAATGTATAGGAGCTAGCATGCAACTGTGAAAATGAGCGAGCCGTTTTGCCCAAACTAAATTTTGTTGCTACGTTTGGAGGCGAGCGACGAGGAATCAGCTCCCTTTGAAACAGCACCACCTCTCCTGTGTTTGATTATGAAAGGAGCTATATTTAGCTGCTCCTTGGCAGCAGCTTCTTCTGCTTGATTAAAGCTAGAAGATTTGCCTGGTGGCTTTGGCGCTCGCTGGCTGACTGGCTGAATGACAGAGTGAATGACAGGCTGCCCAGTTGGTTGTCTGCTTGTTTGGCTGCTCGGCTGGTCGGTGAGCTGACTGGATGACTGGGCTTCTGAAGGATAAGGTAACAGCGACCCACTCCTCGCTCGTGACTCTTGTGTGCTGCACAGGACAGCCACTTTGCCCGAACAACAAATCACAAGTCAGGTTTCTGTTTGCAGCACTTTCAATAAACAGGGTCGCCACAGTTTGACTTACAGAAAAACAGGAAACACAAAGAGCAGAGGATGACAAATAAACAAGATGTGACCACAGATTTCAAGGCCAAGTATGTGTGTGTGTGTGGATATGACTGTGAAAGCAATAGACAAAGACACACTCAAAATCAAGACAACTGCACTTCTCCTGCACCTTTGGGAACTGCAGATCTCATGATGCTTTGTTGGATTTAAACAAAGTATAGTGCTCCATGGAGGCTGTGAGGCAGCACCAACTACAGCCCCATTTTTTAGCCTATATTTGTTAGCGAATCAGCTATTAGCAGTACCTATTTGCAGTATCACAGGATTACTGTGATACTGAAGAAAGCTTAAAAACATGATAATTCTCAGGCAAGTTCTGAAATATAAGAAGCATCTTTTTCCTACAGTCTAGATTTATGGACACTTATTAAAAATGGGCATCAGAGATCGTGACACTGGCAGAAAGTCTTAGTCACACTGATAAATATGTGTGTGTCATGCCTGTTAGTTAAGATCTGACAGACTTAAGGAGAATTTTGGCACAGATAGCAGCAGTCAGACCTAAGAGTTTTCAAGTACCGTGATTACCTCCATGAATTGTGTGTCGCAACCACTGCTGCAGCTCCAGCCGCTGACTGTGATGACAAATGGGACAAATGTAGGGGACAAAAACACTCATAGTTTGAAAACCTCTGCTTTAGCCTGTACACAAGACTAATAAACGCTTGAAATGCCTCTTATTTGTAAGGGAGTACGGTGTGTTTATATGCACACCACATGCAGCTTGTTAACAGCTCATGGGTGCAGTAAGTTTGGGCTCCACTCCTCTTCAGCTTTAATCCTCCAGTTTGTTGCCTGACTCCTGCTGCCCTTGGAAACAATAAGAAGCCTTTATTGTCAATTGTGTTCGTCTTGTGACTGGCTGACTCCATCAGAAATGGCTCTCCCACCTCTCCCCTGTTTTTACCACATAGCATGAAAATCGCATGAATCACCAGGAGTCTATAGTAAAGCATCTGTAATAAGAGGAAAATAAAATTGGGGTTTTTAGTCAGCTTATTACAGCTCTGAGTGGAGTGCTGTAATTCTGACTGCTTCTCCACTGTAGCTCTAAAGCTAATTCATTTCCCTTCACTGTGAACAGTAATGGAAATAGGTTTGACGTCCCATGTACTGTACTTTTCATCTGTTTGTTAGATAAAATCAAAGTAGTGGGAGTACGTCCACTTGTCATGTCTCTTTTCTTGCAGATGGGAATGACCATCCATCACCAGGGCTGGACGATATGGCCAAAACAAGCACAACAAGATTTTTCATATCAGGCTGATTTTTACTCCTAGAAGAAATTTGAAGAAACCAGATGTTTAAATTTGGTTTTAAGCTCAATCTTCTTATGGTCAGAACATGACAAACACTTGCCTGCATACTTTTATTCCTGCGATGTGATTTGTTATATTTCTTCCAAGGAAAATTATAACTTCATTTTATATCGCAATAGGAAATTATATTATATATATAATCCCATTGTTATATTGCAACTCCTATCTATGATTACAGTAACAGTATTTAAGGATAAATAGACACAACTATTTTGACACCATACAACTATTTCAATACACAATCATAAATATGTGATGGCCTTAAAAGTACAACTGAGGGAGGGATTCCAACTGTATGTAATTAGTTAGTGTTAGCTGTGGGTCAGTACTTGACTGCTATTTAGCTGAAACATTAAAAAACATGACATGCTCAGATAGCTTACGCCGTAGTTTTAAATGTCAAAATGTTAGAGTGGCACATCTTTCTGTATCAAACCATCTTTGGCACAGTCACCAGCTTGCAATAGTTTTACCAGGTATAGAATAGTTTCCCTTTGAAGCTTGTATATCTCACAAAACTTAAAGTCATTTAACCCCACCCCCACAACCCTTATCCCTAACCCTAACTCCATCAGCGATCAGGCAACAGTACAACAGTAGATCAGATATAAAAATAGGAAGTGTTGTATTGTCGTGCTGTGGTTCGCTGTTGTGCTGATATAACCATACACAGGCTTGGTGCCGCCACTTCTCCTACCTAAGATGGGTGACTGAAGCAGTGCATAGAAACTTGTGCTGGTAGCATTTCATCTAACTGGTGGTGTTTTTAGTCGTAGGGCTCTGTGGCATGTCATCACCTCTCTTTTATCTCTCATTCTTCTCTGATACACACTGCCAGGGCTGTGAGCCAGAGAGCGTCAGTGGAATATATTTTTCACTCTAATCTAGGTGATAGCAGCACAGGAAGGAAAAGAAAAAAAGTTTAACTGTAGAATGTTTGTTGACTGGAGCAGCCTGCTGATGCAAGTAAACTGAATCAACCATGAACATGATGGAGGACCCTCTGCTCCACACCCCCACCCCCAACCACCCAGCCCGACACAGTGTTGTAGTCGCTGATTAGGTTCACACACACACCATCCTCCTAAAACACCACCCACAAACTCATTATATCAGTCTGGTGTTTGCCTGAGAGCTTTTATCTATTCACTGCACAGCCTACCGTGATGCATTATTTATATTCAGGATATAAAGGTCAGTGGTGATGACGTTAATGTCTCTGAACGGGCTATCAAAAAGGTGATTATGTGGAGGGGAACCCTGCATGCAAACCATGAATGTTAATCCTACAGTGATATTGGCTTCCTGGGATATTGAAAGCAATGTGGATATCAGAGTGGCTCCCTCCTCCGCTGCACTTACATGAATTTTGTTTATTGTAGAAAGCAAACAGTTTCTAGAAAAACGTTTTAAATGCTCCTTGGCCTGTGTTTGCATGGCTGTGGACAGGACCCAGCTCTCAGCTCTTTGTGGTTTCAGTTCAGATTACCAAGCCAAAGGTGATCCTGTTGGCTGACCGTCATCCCTGACCACAGAGTGATGAGCAGTCTCCAGCTGTCAATCCAAAGACTTACAAAGATGATGCATCTGACCTGAAGTGCTTAGGTTGTTCCACAAACTGGAGAACAAAACTATGAGTCACAATGACATTGCAACTTGACGTTATTTGGTATATTTGGTATTTGGTATATATGGCATCCCTAACTAACCTCAACACTCACAACTGCAGAGATTCTCTCTAAGTCCCACATAATATATAAAAAGCCAGTGACTCAGCTCTTCTCCCCCCTTCCACACAAACACATATACAAACACACACACACACACACACATTCTTTTTCCTCCCAATTTAAACCCCACAGGGGAAGGCATTGTGAACTACAGAGCAGAACTGTGTGTGTTCCTGAAATGTTAAAGTTTGCATCTGAGTCGTCTCCAGTGTGAAGATTGTTCGTCCTGTTAAAACTACAGACAATGAAAGACTTTTTGGAGCTGACTGACCTGACCTTATTGATTTTTCTCCCCCTCTTTCCCTCTTCCTCCAGACCTCCTAAACGGAGCCCAGGAGAAGTGTGAGCTGCCGCCTTTGGATGGTTTCCCTCACTGCGAGGGCAAGCTCAAGGTGAATCACACACATATAAACACACACAAAGACAGCCTCTCCGTCCCGCTCGCTGTGTCTGTCTTCACACCGTTTTTATCACTGTGAATAGGTTGTTAAAAGTAAGTAAAGGGGGAACTAGGCAGGTAGCCTGAGCAAAGAAAAGAGCACATAAGCAGAAAATTCAAAGAAAAAAATAGTGGCGTACCCACACGCCCATACTGTTTGACATTATTCTCTGGGAAATGCAAACCAAAAACACCATAAGGATAAACAGTGATCTTGTTCATCACCACCAGTGTTTGAACATCAGCAGTGTAGCTTCTACTCAGTTAGGTAACATATTGAGTTGATATGATATGCAGGAGTTTTCAGGGCAGTGGTGTGGACTGCTGATTTGTAAACTGTGCTTCAGTTTGACGTTGATCAAGGCAGAAAGCAGGAGTCTGGATGCATCTGTTAAACTGCGAAACTGCCTAACCATATTGCAGACAAGCAGGTGTTAGGAAGAAGTTTAAGAAAGCGATTCTCTCCTACAGAGTTTCAGTTCGTCCTGGAGTTATTAGCTTGATGGATGAGTGCACAAACCAAGAAAGGAAAATAATTAAAAGAAGAGACCAGTACTTAAAAATGCCCAAATTGAATGAATCAGCACATTTTTCTTCCTACACATTAAGTCTCAATAATACACACCCTCACATCAGAACATTCAGGGGTTTTGTTGCTACAGCTAATGTTAGCAAACATAAGGTAGATATTACTGTAAAACACACATTGCTTATAATCAGTTGGTTCACTCTATGACTCTTTCTCCTTTGCTACTGTAACATTATGAATTTAACATTATCCTATAATTGTCACTCGTGGGCAAAGTGGCACCTGTCTGTAAGTGTGCAGTAAGAGGGCTTGAGCCACTACTTATTACACATGTTGTTATGATGGTGTTTTACTTTACTTTGAACTGAAATGATGAGTAAATAATAAACGTACATTTAGCAGGTGCTAAATGTACGTTTTTGTCATTGCTACATTGCTAACATTAGCTTTAACAGCTGTTTAGTTATGAAGAATTTAAGCCATTGTCGTGTTTGCAAGAGAACACATCCTCTGGGCAGCGCTACTTCTTCATCCTCTCATGTTGCACTGACAGCCTGGATGCTGCAGTGACTCACTCTTGTAAAGTCATATTATGGGGTCGTCCATCTAAGAAAAGTAATAGAAATAGTAAAAAAGTAAAATAAAAGTTAAAATAAATGTTAACATTGGTGTTGCTTCCCACCACTGGAGTTTGATGCTGTAATGATGCTGCAACGTTTCTTCAAGACATCTGTTAATGCTAATGTTGGCTATGAAGTGATAGCAAAAACTCATACAGTACCTCTGAGTGTCTACCAAAACACACTGGCATGTATTTAAACCTCACAAATATGTTGAATTGCATTTCCTTTCCATTTGTAAAGCTGATTTAAACGTATTTTGAAGCCTGAATTGTTTACATCAGTGTTTGCTAGCTAGTCCTCTTTTTCTTCCCTTCCAGGCACTATACATTACTTTGTTTCTTGGTGCGTTACCTCTTCCAATTGTTGGCCAGTGGATTAGAATAAAAATTGTTCCATAGTGCTACTTAAGGCAAACAACTCAAACAGGGGTCCTTTTAATTTCTTTTATATTACCTCTATCTCTTAGAGGAAATGTGATTAATCATTAAAATATTTGGTAGAATGCGTGATACAGAATTCATCAGTGGTTGCTACTTCATCTTACACACTATTAGCTTAAGTTGTTTTGGGTAACCTGTTAGTATAATTACCGAGACATTTAGCATATTGCAGGTGTTCATTTGCCTTTTAGTTCAGTTTGATCCACCACCTCCTGAGAAAACACAGTAAAAATACAAAGTCTCATGAACCTCCATACAGCCCTGCAGTCTGTGTGCGGGCTGGAAGACCAAACATCATGAAGGTTTAATTTCACTTTCAGGGACAATAGGGCTCTAGTGAGCCCACACACAGACACAGGTGCATGCTCACAAATAACACATGCGCAGATGTACAATTTCAGTGCAATGTCTCAGTTTTTCTGTGTATGCGTGTGTGTGTGTCTCCCTGGAGCTGATATGGCCCTATCATACACACCATCTGCTCAGCCAGTCCCAGTCCTCCACCGATACTGTCAGCACTTCCAACTGGGTGCCAGGCCTTGCCAAAGCTTGGTCTACACATGTACAAACACACACACACTTGTATGTGAGCTTGTTTTTTTGCTTGCACCGTTTCAGAAAGGTATCAAAACACCAATCCACAGCAGTCTCACTATCAGTGCTCACTATGTAACATCTGAAAAATCCATTTTCTCAGTTCATAGTCCTTACATCGTCATTTAAACAAAAATACAACAGTCTTCATGCCTTAACCATCTAAGCGAGTCTCATCCAAGCCCATCTGCCAAGTCTCCCCTCTGTGAACAGATTTGAATTGTCAATTTTTACATTTCCCTGTGCGCTGCTCCCTTAGGTTACTGTCAGTCAACATGCATGATGCAGGACTTGAGCCTATGAACTAAGTGGGATAGCTGTCAGGTCGCATCTTAGCTCAGCAGCCCTTTGACTTTACATGTATCCTGGCATGTCATTCATGACACAGAAATCTGGCTGCCAGGGATCAAATCAGAAGAAAAAGAAACAGCTTCTCTACCATCCTCTTGTTTTGTTTTTTTTACTTTTTATTTTTCAGAAAAATTTATTGAGGATATGTGTTCTTCTTCATCTTAGTCAGAAAGAGATTTTTACATTGATTTATTTCCACACATTCACATGAGAGCTGCTCCAGAGCAGCCTCGCTCTTTTCCTGCTGGCGGCTGAGTGTTTCCGCTGGATGATTTGCACATGTATTTGATGAAAGGGAAAAACTCTCTCTCATTTATTTTCAAACTGCAGATTTTCCATTTGATTCCAGGGATTGAAACCAAAGACTTTAAAGTCACTATCTTGCCTTTCTAGTCTGTCAGCCTGGCCTGTTTCCATGAGGATGGTGAAAACTAGATGAGTTGCTACAGGTTTAACAAGTGTGCATTGTGTATTCTCACAGCCTCACCACCTGCTTATACATCACCACACCCCACAGTGGATGGTAAAATTGCAACATCAACCTGACTTCTTCTCTATCTAACAAAGAATTATAAAATTATTATTATTATTCTTATAAAATTCAAGAAAAGTCTCTAAATGACAGTTGTTTGTCGAGTCGGGTTTTCTGCTGTTAAACCACAACAGGCTTGCATATTTTCCTGATATTAAAGTCCAGGGGCTCAGGTTTTAATCTTGCCTTCTCCTCTTCCTCAGTGGATGAAGGAGATGTGGCGCTCAGACTCCTGCTACGCCAACTACGGCGTGGATGGATCCACCTGCTCCTTCTTCATCTACCTCAGTGAGGTGAGTCCAGTGTGTCTATTCCAACCAATCAAGTAGAACAGTATCACTACAAATTCAACATGGAATACATGCATGTATTTTGTAGTGACACTTACATTGTAGTATTGTAAGTGAGTGTAGCTGCACCAAGATACTGACTTTTCAGGGTTTTTTTTGTTGACGTAAGAGTTGTAAATATGGTAAAAGAAGACAGTCACTAGATTCAAATGTACTCAAATATTATGAGATTAGAAAACTAGCACTAATTCTCCAGTCAGGTGCCATTAAACCACATTTAAAGAAGATGTAACAAGATGTCATACTTAAAATGGTGCCAACCATACCTCACATATTAGAAAATATGATGGAACTCAGGTATTGTTGTTTGTTTCATGTATTAATTCTCCTCACTGGTCCACAAATACGTGATATTTTCACATGCTGCTTATATTTGATTCTCCAGTCAAGCGGATGCTCTGTGACATTTAAGTCTCACGCTCATTTTCTTTTTTTTATCAACACATCATCTTCTCCACCACTATCAGTAACACTTCTTTCACTGAATTGTCACTTCCCTGCCTGTCTGTGGCCTTCAATGTCAAACACATTTTCTGTTACTGCAGTTTCATATGTATATTTTCGATTCTAAAAAAGGCTAAATGATTTTCTAAAACAGCTGGGCTGTTTTTAGCAAACATGGTGCAGACAAGAGGAAATAGCACATTTGTTGGGGACTATTTTCAGCTGCGGATTTACGCATGTTTGATGCTCTAGTGAGTATTTACAGAAAATGAAGTAGAATGAGAAAGCAATGTAAGTGGAAATATGAGGGGAACATTTTACTCATTTAGCTTCTATTACTTGTGACTTACAGTGAGTACAAGAATAAAGTAGGATGCAATTGCTGCAATATAGCAGCACACACAACCCAGAAAAATGGATGTCAAATAGGCACAGCGCCCTGACAACATTCCTGTAACCTGAGAACGATCACAGAAGAATGAAGCCCTAAAAATAAGAGCAAAGGAGAGAGGTAGAGAGGATTTCATTTTTCATGAGAGCAAATTAGAGTGTGTTGCAGGGGACGGGGTGGGAGAAAGAAGAGATGTTTCAGTGGGTGAGGAGGGAGACGAAGGGTCGGTGTGAGGGTACTCCTTGAAGAGATGAGTTCTAAGTCTACAAGGCAAGGCTTAGAATGACTTTGCTCCCCTGCCTCTGTCTCTACATATCCTCTGCAAACAGGAAAAAGCAGCCCAAGCATCCATTATTGACGAGCACTAACATATAGAAGCTTGTGTTCCTTCCGAGGACACTTTGGGACTCTCAATTTTGCATGATTTGTCTTCACCAGGCCGGGGGCACATATTCATTTCTAGTGATGAAATTATTCTTGTCGTCAATCCTAATTCAGGTCTGATATAGAAATTGATTAAGATGGAGGTAAAGGTTTTAATATTTGCCTGTCAGCTTCTCTGCTTTCAAATTTAATCTGATAATGGGTTGTGTTTTTTCTCATCGCCATCTGAATTCAAAACGTGTGCTGATGAGACGCTGCTTTTACACTCAGATCCAGAAACAACAACAGCTCTGCTTCCCATAAGACGCAACTGTGATTTATCATTTCAAAGAGGCTTCGTAGATCATAGCTACGATTACCATTCTGTTTGGTTTAGATTCTCCCTCTCTTCTCCTTTCTTAATAAGTTGTTTCATCATGTGATCTTAGTAGAGAGCTCTCTCTTGTCTTAAGCTAATGGCAGACCATTTGTTGTTTTTAGAAAAGTTAAGATTTCAGCTCTGGAAAGGTCAGTAACCTGATATGAATATTGTATATGAACTGAAAGCATTGCCGTCAACTAAGAAGGAACACAGAAAGCCTGGTCCGCTCTGAATGGAAATAGAAGTGAGATGGACTACAGCAAAATCCATTAAGAGGAGTGAAACCTCGTCTTTCTTTTCTCTCCTTCACTGGAAACAGGAAACAAACAAAATTGTTTGCAGTTCAAATTCAAAACAGACAGAAATCGACTCTCTGTGTGTCTCCAGTCCTGTTAATCTAGCAGCCCCTCAGCCTCCACTCCCGGTCACGTGACGTTGCCGTTGCCATGGCAATATGCATGTATTTCCATCTCAAAGCAGCTGTGATGAGGGCTCTCGATCCATCGCGGCTCGTCTGTTAAGAACACGGACACTCAGGCTCGCATACGCACCCTTTACCATGTATAATTCATACTTGTCGACCACTGCATTAACCTTGCAGAGGGGCAAACCAGAGAGGGCAACACCATATCATGATGGATGTCAGCAATAGAAGGTCAAGGCTCACACACACACACACACGCACATATATATATATATATATATATATACTCTTCTCCATAACCCTCTCTGTGAACAAACCACAGTCAGAGGAAGGAGATGCTGAGATACAGAAGCAGAAGTTGAGTAAGACATATTAGCTTCATTTGCATTAGATGCAATCATAGAGAGATGAGCTGAAATCAGCAGGAACCAATGGGCTCGGGGCTGAGAACCACAGATGGGAAGGGGAGTCAGAAAGTACTGAGAGATGAGCTGATGTTGTTGGTTTTGGTGTTTTCATTGGTTTTATTAAAAGTAACAGAAATACAGAACATTACTGGCCTTTGACTTGTCTTTACTGCTTCCTTACTGATTTTATTTATAAGCAATATTCCATGTTCAGCAGTAGAAAACTTTCTTTTCCACTTAATTGCCTCTACACACATACATCAAAACATCAGGTCTTATTTAGCTGCTTTTTATGTAAATCAGATGAATTGCAGCTGGGGCTCATTTACATATGTAGTCCTAGTAAATATCCCACAAAATTAAAACAAAACTTTGCACTCCTGGCAGGAAGTTGCAGCTGGTTTAACACGACTCTAACAAAGCCTATCGCCGTTATGCCTGAAAGGAAGTGTTGGACTTCATTGGAAGGCAGAAGGTTTCATAGTTGTTCCCAGTGGCCATACTCCAAAGCTACCCAACTGTCTGACAGGCACTTTTGCTGGACCACAATTATTAAATGTTCATTAGCTGACACATATTTATTTGTTCATCTGTCATCATGTTTTATATTTTGCTTGTTGTTTCTTGGTTGTTTCGTAGGTGGAGAACTGGTGTCCTCGCCTGCCCTGGAGGACAAAGATCCTGAATGAAGAAATAGACCGGAGGGGACAGGTGAGAAAAACAGAGAGCAGCCTTTCGAGGGCTCTTGTCACAAGATACTGCTTTTATCAGGACAGCTAATGGTTTCTTCACACCACTGCACTGTTAGGAAAAGAAAAACACAGATGGAAAATCTGAGCAAGAACCCTATATACAGTATGTAGCTTTGTTTTAAATTTAACCAACACCATTACAAGGGAAATGGTTATTTAGGTGTCAGATTACATTTCAAGTGTCTCGGCTGTGGTCCAAGTGGCTTGAATATATTAATTTCAAAGAGACTTGCATGTGTGTGTGACAACCCCAGACTTTGTGACAGCAAGTTTTCCATTAGCATAAATTTTTAAACCCGAGTCCCTCTTGACATTAAGTCCCACTCCATCATCCCATGTAATGTGGCGACAACACAGAAGAAAATGACACTATCAAAGCTGTTTAATGGTGGTACAAGTATACGAGTATAGTTTTAAGAGTTTAAAATGACTGGATGTGAGAGTCATTGAGAGTTAATTTCCACCACAGTGTGTCTGATTGTATTTTAAAGAGAGGCAGCAAATGAACAAGCAGACTGAGGCTGATCAGCAGTGTCAACATGCCTCGATAGCATAAAAGAGTCGAGCAGATTCCGTAGACCAAAGCCGGAGTGACGGGACCTTGGGACAAATCTGGAATAATGATCTTCTATCCCCTGCCAACGCGGCGGCTCACTCAAATCCCACTTAGAGCGCTTCTCTGAGGCCCGACAGGCTTGTGGCACAGTCCAGAGTATCAGCGCTCCTCAGGAAAAGAAAGAAAGAAAAAAAGAAAACGCACCCCCTTCCCTCTGCTACGGCTGAATCAATATTAAGCACTCTTCATCCCCTCTCTGGATGCATCAACAGCGCGGAGGCCTCCGTGGCGCGGCGATGCCATTTGACAGGCTTTGGAGATTTTAATTCGGGCCCAGATTTTAATAGGTTCAGCCCCGCAGAAGTGATTTTCTGTCGTGATGAGGGATGCTAATGCCCTGCTACAGCCTTGTTTCAGCCACCTTAGCAGCTGGTAATGGCACCGTGGTTTCTCCTGCGCTCGCTCCATCTTTCTCTCACTGTCTCATTCACCTCTTCTTTCACTTCTTTTCAGGCCAACAAATCCTTGAATTTCAATATCTGAAATACAGGAATGAAGACTATTCATGATTTCACCTTCTATCGCTCTGTGTGGCTTTGAGATGAGATTATATTACAGTGTAACCTGATTCCACATGTTGCGTGAATGTGGCCAGCACTAGCCTCAGTTTCATTTCCATATCTTGTATTATGTTACTCACGCTTTCAGTTAGTCACTGCTCTTAGGACACAGGAAGGAACTGGTACAATATGAAGTTAGATTTTTCACAGCATGATTTGTTCTCCAGCACATCACTCTGAGTCAATGTTTAGATAAAATGGACCTGGATATGTCCTATCACTTCAGATGTCTCTCCTCTCATTTTCCTTTTCCCTTTCCTTTCTTTCTACTCTCCTCACCCTTCCTTTTCCTTTCTTTTCCCTTTCCTTTTGTTTTTATTTAATTTTCCTTTCCTTCTTTGCTCTTCTCTCTTTCTCCCTTCCCCCCTTTCTTCTTTTCTTTCCTTTCCTCTCCTCCTTCTCTTCCTGTTTCCCTCCTTTCATTTCTTCCCTTCTTCTTTCCTCTCCTCTTTTCTCTCCTTTCCTTTCTTCTCTTCTTCTGTCCTTTCCCCTCCTCTCTTCTCCATCTTCTTTCCTTTCTTTTGCTTTTTATTTTTTTCCTTTCCTTTCCTCTCTTCCCTTCTCCTCCCCTTTCCTCTCCTCTCTAAATCCTTCAAATAAATGATCTATTAAAAGTGTGACCGATGTATTCACTCCTCTCAGTCTGTACAGCCTGGACACACATTTGCTCATAACATGAATGGCCTCTCTCTCTGAATGCTCCTGTCTGCTGTTCCTCTCATCATAAATACACTCCTGTGTCTCTGAATGTAGCATATTATTACCCTGTAGATTTACACTATTGTTTCTTTGATATCTTACTAGGAGAGATCTCATGCTTAGATTGTCACACATATTTGTATGTGTTCGATGTATAATTTCCTCTGACAGTTCATAATAGTCATTATCACCTCAATAGAATGACTTGAATTCCAGCCTCAGTGATTATATTGTAATGATTTCTTGGACAAACACAATCTGTAACACATCCCTGCTTTTAACCCATCTGCCAATCTAAGTTGGTAAAATAAAAGAGTTTGGCAGCTTGTATAAAGCCTAAATCCTTAAACATTCAGTGTTTGATTTTTTAGCGAGGCCTCTTAGTAGCATTACCAGAGCTCTTCAAGAAGGGTCTCCCTCCAAGAAAACAGCCCTTTGGCAATTTGGAAATTGCAGAAGTCAATATTGCAATTTTAAATTAGATGAGATAAAATTTTAAAGATCGCCTTGGGATTACGTCATGGCAGCAGCAGAAAGGATAAAAACAGCACAGACACAAACACAAATGTCGAGGATAATAAAGCAAGCAACAGGATAAGAGATGAGATTTGATTTAAAGCTTTCTCCTCACATTATCTGGTTTGTAGAGAGAAGAATTTGTTGTATATGTGCGAATGTACCGTGAGAGAACAGTAACAGTAGCATATAACTTGAATGGGGTCATGCTGGCTGTAACACCGTTGTATGGTGTGATCTGCTCGTGCAGGCGGAGATCCGCACCAGCTTCGAGGAGCTTTACCGCGTGATGTCACAACGGGAGGAGTTCCGCTGGATGATGCTGAGGATCAAACGCATGGCCGAGCCGTGGGTCAGCGCCATCCGCTCGCTGGCTGCCAAGCAGAACCTGGCCAAGCGTCGGAGGAAGAAGGTGGGCGTAACACAGCAACTCATAGGGAACCACATTAGATACATCTGAATGTCGTCTTGTCGACACTTCAGCTGAGAACTGATGCGTCCCTTATTGTCAGGCCTTTTTCCCTTAGGCTTTGTTTTGCTCTTTTTAAGCAGGATCACTTTTCATGTCCATGGTAACTATACAGTTAGTTTTGTGTTTATTCCAAACAAAGCATTGTTTTTCCTGCCTGAAATATTATGTGTCACCTCCTCTACACTGAAACATTTTTTCAGAAGAGAAGTATCAGACACCGTGTTCACAATAATGAATAAAAAGCTTTTGTTAGCTTGATATACTATAGGTGTAATTAATATATCAGTTGCTGACAGAATACCATATAAAAATGATTATTAGTTTAAGCCGCCAACAGACACACACTCGCCCACAGAAACAGGTGGAAGCAGATACAATGAGTGTGTTTCCAAAGATAGATGGCTCCTAATCTCACATAGAAATATCACAAGTGAATAATTTGAAGCTGCTCTAAAAGTAAGTGTAATGAAACCCTTAAAAGAACTTTCTAAAAACAGCCTCCCTGTTGAAACACACACACCAGACACACCTCTCTCAGGTACACACACACTTCTTCACACTTGTAAGATGGGAAGGGAAGAAATGGTGGTGGGAAAGGCCTGACATGGATATTCCATTGTGTCCCAAGCTGGTAGCAGCTCCCAGCACTGAATAATGTACTTGCACACTTTCCACTGGCCTTGTGAATTATTCACATCACATTCCCGTGATACCTTGGTGCTGATGCAAAGCAGCATCCCTGTTAGCAAAGCAGGGAGTACAAGAAATGAGAACCCTTGTCTATCTATCCATGTATCTATGGTATATTCCCTCCACACTTAGTTTCTCAATTGAATCTACTCAGTCTAAAATTAAACAGAGAGTGTTTTTCCTCCTGATACTTTCAGCCAGGTCGTTGTTTCAGCCCCTAATCTCTTTTGGATATTAATCCTCACATATTAATCCTTCACTTGTGTGCTCTTGGACTGGGGCTGGCTGTCAACAATGAAAAATGTGTTGGTCACTTCAAACAAAGCCGGCTATTACTTCCTGCTCCTGCTGTGGAACACCGTGTTCCCTTCAACAACTGAAAACCATCCTCTGTGTGTGTGTGTGTGTGTGTGTGTGTGTGTGTGTGTGTTGTTCATATGTTACTTTGGTTTCCTGTCAGCGTGCGCAGAGAAAAAAGTGGAACTGCTTTCACCGTCCCCCTGCTAGGATAAACATGTTTTTCATGCTCCCCATTTAAATCTCTTCAAAAGCAAAATCACTGTGGGGAGTCTTTGAATGTTGTGTCCATCATTTTTTCCTCCTGCAGTCTCTTTCTACATTCATTTGTGAAGGAAAGTAAAGCTATCTATATGTCAGGGATGTCTTTCAGTTCCAGGCTCCCTCTGTTATTGCATAGTACATTAACACTGACTGGAAAAAAGTTTTTTTGACCGGAAGTTTTTCTCATAGAAACTCTAATCAGGTGCTCCACAGAAGGACTGACACAGATTAAATTCTAGAGTAAATTCAGTAGATGACTGTCTCTTATTTTACTCCATACTTTGTCCCCTCTTTCAGATCCTGGTCCACCTGGGCCTGCTGACCAAGGAGTCGGGCTTCAAGATAGCAGAGAACGCCTTCAGCGGGGGCCCGTTGGGCGAGTTGGTCCAGTGGAGTGACCTCATCACCACGCTGTACCTGCTGGGCCATGACGTCCGCATCTCTGCCTCCCTGGCTGAGCTCAAAGAGTCAGTACCGCACACTCTGAGTACTATGATTTGCTTTAAGTTTGAGTTCTACTAACAGAAAAGTTGGCAGAGCCTGTTATCCAGCCCTGTAGTAGCGCCTGCAGGTATTGCTCAGCACCAACAGCCTGAATGTAACCTGAGAGACGAGAATCGGGGCAAAAAACATCTGTTGAACTCCGGTGCTTGTCCAGCTCATTGTTCTGAACAGATGTATTTGTGTACAATGTCAGGTACAGAAAATGTTTGGGAGAGATGTTCTTGATTCCCAGCTGCTGTGTTGCATCATGTTTGCTGCACTGGTGTTGTATAATTCAAATGTAATGTGAATAGAGCTTTACGTCAAACCACCTCTTATTTGTCACCTTTGTCCTTACCTGGGTAAACCAACACCTCTCAGTATTTGTTTATGGTTATTTGACTGAGGGTGAACAAATGTAGAAGCCATGATATTTGTCTAATATTTGTTGGTGGTTTTTCCAGGTAAAGAGAGGCCTGTTGGCCAGCCAGAAACTTTTTCAGACTCTCACTGGCACACTGCCTCTCACTGATAATTTTGCCTTGTGAACCTACTAATGCTGTGTTATTCCAGTCTTGGGTTTCAGACAAAACAAAGTTATCTCACCTCCTGCTCTCCTTATATGGTCCTCACTATGTCAGGAATGATTTTTCTGTTTTGCTCTCTATATAAGGCAGGCAGTCAGTACATTTTTAATGTTCAATGGTCGCTGCTGGAGTTTTTTTCTGATATCAGCAAACTACATAAACACAAATGCTTTTAAAAGATGTTTGGTCCAGTTCTTTACAGATATTTTTCAACTGCTTTTTAGCTTTGTATGTCCATTACATGCTTTAAACCTGTTTGTGTGATCATGGTGCCTCAACCTCAACAGATTCCTTGAGATTTGTGGTTGGAAATGAAAGTATATCTTAAAAATAGCATAAGAAGTTTCCACTTTACTTGGGGATTTTGTTTTCCATTAGATTTAGTCTGAAAGGCACTGCTTAGTTTAAAATATTTATATCCAAAAGTAAGTTCAAAAGCGTAAACAAAATAATCTTTCCAAACCTCCCAGCTATTAACAGAGAAAGTGATGAGTAAAAACTTATTAGCAAGGTCAGTGCCCAGCAGTTTTTTGTTGTTATTTTAGAGAAGACTCTGACCATGCTCAGTTAAATAAAATGCAGACACAAATAGCCAGCAGCATTTTCAGTGATTTTTGACACATTTCTATTTGTCTATTTAAAGTTGATTTTAAGTCCAAACTTTTATCCCCAGGATCATGCGGAAGGTTATGGGGAACAAGTCCAGCTGCCCGACTCAGGGTGATAAGGTGGTCGAGCTCATCTACATTGACATTGTGGGCCTCACCCAGTTCAAGAAGACACTGGGACCCTCCTGGGTCCACTACCAGTAAGTACATTACATTATATACATTTAATGGCCATCAAAATGTATTTTCTTAAGGAGTTATGGGCTTCTCCACCAGGTATTGTACTATTTTCTGCCAAAGTTGGACAACAGTAAAATGCTCCTATGATGCCAAAAGATGCAGAGATCTTTAGTTATCTCATATGTGGAGCAGTATTACTGTTTCTGGTGTTAATAGTAAGTCCATTCAAGGAAGAAAAGGTGGTGGGAGAGTTTCAGTTTGTAATTTTTGTCAAGGATATGATTTGTTAAGGGATAAAACCAGCTGAATCAACACAATCTTACCATTTTTTGTTATGAATTTCATGGATTTATTCAGGGAGGTTTTGCTGAGCGTGCATTGCCTCTTTCAACACCGCTACCCCCCCTCAACTGTTTCACACTGGGTTCCCAGTTCAACCGCAGTTTTCTACCGTTGGCTATTGCGCAGCTCTGTTTGATCCGTTGACAGTTTATCATCTTGCTCTATAACTTTTTTTTTTTTTGGAGCAAGGCCTCGTCATGTCAGCCGCTCAGTGGATTCAGTAATTTGTACAGTTCTTTAACCTTGTGTTGCGGCTGCCAACTGTGGTTTAACAGTTTCTCTCACGTGGGCAAAGGGCATTGGGTTGAGGCTTGTCTGGCGCTCGGAGGGACAATGAGTCTATTTTCTTCTCACACATTACCACAATTTCCCAAAAGGCCGAAGAAGCGCCTGTTGTACGTGATGTCTTCACCAGCTGAGTCTATTCTCTCTCCGATTGCTCCGCTGAGGACCGTGGACCAGGCCTTCCTGGTTTGTTTTGAAAATGCTCTCATCAGCTCCGACTGACAGGAAAAGAGAAGGAACAATAAGTCTGGGGGCACTAATGGCCCCGCTGGTTCCTCCTGCTTGTCACCAGGTTTTGTTTGTCGGCGACATAACACCTTAAACTGCATCCGCTGCTTTTGTGCCCCGAAGAAATTGATTCTGCCTCAGGCATAATGTAAGGTCCAGATGGTGTTTTCTGAATTATTTTTCCTACCATTATTGAACGCGTATGTCAGGGCGCTTCATATCACTGCATGCTTTCTAGGAGCTTTGTGAAAGAAGACCTAGACAGCAGGTTGGAGCTGTTTTTCTGTTCTATTTCTTCTGTCACCAAACCTAATCTAGTGTGACTTGTACTTGGCCTTCTCCTGTTAGGAGTGAATTACATTTCTTGCCTTTGTGGCCTGAGAATCGCTTTGTGAAACCGTCTCAATCTTAACGTGACTTTTTTTTGGTTGTACAGGAAGGCAGGGAGGTCCCCTATGAACAGAGAATGCCAGATTTGTTTGCATATCAAACCTCATATTCTTGCAAACAATAAGCTGTGTCATTATTATTCCATTTATTCTGGTTTATTTTTTGTGTTTGGGGAAAAGACAACCAAGTCTGTCAGACCTTTGTGTGATTAATGTGTTTTGTTATTGCCCCAGTCTTCTGGCTATCTGTCTTACAATACTGTGTGACCGTGCTTTATACCACTATGGAGGAGTGGGAATACTCTTAGCTATTGTTTTCTGGGTAGAAAGTAGAGCCAGTGTTGCCCTGTTGTTCTGTTTCATTTAATCCTTTCATCCAATAACTTAATTGGACAGTGCACTTTCCTTTGCATCAGTGTGGCTGCAGAAAATGTGTCAGTGCACATGGTTCAGTCTGTATTGAGGACCGTAATGCAGAATTGAAACCGGACAAAGCATTATAAGTTAGTAACCAGCCACGTGAGTTTGATTTCATCATTTTGCCTCTTAGTCCTCTGATTAGCTCTCCATCTCTTTGTCTCCTCTTGCTTCTTCTCCATTTGGCACTTCCTCACTTTCTTTTGCCAAGAACTTTGTTTTGACACAACACTGTCTGCGTGTGTAGCTTGTGTGTGTATGTGGGTGTGTGATTCGTGCTGCTGACTTTAGTTTATTCTCAGTGTCAGTGTTGTTGAAGTATCTGTGATGCTGTCAAGACAACAGCTTCCTTTGGCGGTTGTGTGAGTTGTGAGTCATACAGAGGTAACATGTAAAAGCCAATACCTCAATTTTATGTTACTATTGATCCTTTGTCTGTTAGGCTTTCCATTCTAGCACGGCACATACAGACTTTACAATAATAATGATAACTAAAACTCTCTGGGTCTTAAACTTAACCAGATAACTTAAACCAGATTTAGTTAGCTCTAGCCAGCTAACATTAACTCCCTGGTTGAAAAAGCTGTCTCCAGACGACTTTTTAATGTTTTTGGCTGATGTGTATGAAAATGAGAAACTTGGACGAGGGTCTTAAATATGCTTTTCATAGCTACATACATGCAATGCTAACTCAGTGCTGTGTAATGAAGCAATAAAGACTAAAGCTAAATGTTACAGGTAAAAAAGACAGCATCTTTGCCAACTGATGAAATATTTAGAAGACACGAAAGAAAGAGTCAGCTTTACTGTTGTACTGGCAGCATAGCTATGTAGCCATAGTATTAAGTACAGTATTGAAAGAACAGTGTTCAAATTGTTGATATAGAATTTCATAATAAGTTACTTTGTGGATGTGTCAATCCTGAAAAAGGTGTTTTCTAACCTGTAACACCACATTACAATAATGTAGAGCTAATGATATGCTAATTCTGGGTCCCATAGCCCTATGTACACTGCTAACCATTCAGAAAATCATGCTTGGCATGTGTGCTGTGCCTGGATATAGCGTTAGGCTATGACTGGATAGTCGCTGTTCAGGGGAGGGGTTTAGCGAATAGTTACCAGATCAAATGACTCAAACATGTACAAAGATAAAGAAGCAAGGTAGTCTGTGCATTGAAAAGTTTACAGGTGTTAATATACTGCTTTATAATAGCTGTAAATGATAACAACACAATTCAGGTTAAAGTCTGTTCAGAAAAAAACTGTCGCTACAAGTAAATATTTATGGTTATGTTTTTCCTAGCTCCATGATGTTTGGCAGCTATTCAGCCTAATGTTTTTATAGAACAGGCCATTAACTCATATGTCTGTTTATCATCCAGCTGTTGTGTTAAGCCTTAGGGGTGTGCAGACATGTAACAGACCCTCGGGTAGATTCATACAAGACAAAAATCCCCATTTAATATCACTGTTTTCTAATGACCCATATGGGGCCGCTGTCTTTAGTGCTGATTTCACACGGCAGATAATTGAAGCAGGGGAGAAACCTGTCATTTACAATAGCTGTTGTTTTACATTATCCATTTGGGATCACTTCAGATGGATTACATTATGGTGAAATTGCACTGTTACTTTGAAAGCAACATCCCCACTCAGCCCTGCTTGATTGCAGTATCGCAGCAAGTGTCACTAAGTGCATACTTGTTGAGCTGAACAACCTCAGCTCCTGCCACATCATCACGCCCACTGTCAACTCACCGGCTTCACAGCAGCCATATTTACATCACGTTATGGCTCCGGCAGCATTTCCCCATCTGGTGAGGATATATCTGCTGGGGACAGACGAGGGCTGTTTTTCTCTGGAGCTAGCGGAGATGGCATGTGGGCATGTTGTTGTTGTTGTTGTTGTTCTGCTTTCAGTCTAAAGTTTCCTCACGGTGAATGTGTTTCCCAGCTCTCCGCTCTCCCAGGGCCTTTCACAGTTCACACAGCCAGCTGCACAGCATCTGCCTGGGCGGAGAGACAATCACTGAGAGAGAGAGGGGGGATTTTTTTAGCTGCAGATGTCTATGTGTGTGTGTGCTTGCCGTCCATGTCTGTTTACTTCTTCTTATCACAATGATTAATGCAGAATATTCTACCTTGACCAGGCATAATCAAACCAACATCTAGAAAACAGACGCAAGTAACAATGAGCCGGGTTAGTGAATGCAGAGCGTGGAGTTAAAGGTCACGAGCGAGCGGCTCTCAGCATATATACCATCCCCTCTCCTGGTTGTGGTCTAATTAATCCTGTGCTGTGACCTTTGAGTCAGACATGATGTTCATTCACAATCTCACACCTCCACAGGGCAGGCTGTCTCTATCTCTCTGTCTGAGGATGGAGCCTGTGGACATTATTAAAAACGTTGATATAATGTGTTGAACTCAAAATGCATACATACAAATGAATACATCTGAATGAACTGTTTTGTAAAACACATAAATGCCATGTTTAACTGTAACATGCAGAAGTTCATACAAAAAAACTCAATGTTTATTTCTTCATTTCATTTTTAAACCAGGGTGAACGGCATAGCTGTGAGTCTATGGTAAAGTGAGCTAAACTGTGGTAGCTACACAGTACTACTCAGCAGTTAACTAGTGTGGTTTAACTGGTCGTAAAATTAATTAACCATGGGCTCATTTGTTGGACAAATAAGCACAGTGTGGAAAAAGCACTGGGTTGTGGCTTTAACTGTTTGTGCATATGGTGTGAGCAGTTGTATAATAACCCTGACTCTGTTTGTACAGAGATGATTTATCAGTGAGTTTCTAGGATTGATTTCACAGGAATCGAGCTTAGTTTAAATCAGTGATGTTAATGTTGAACAACTTATCATCGATGTGTCTGTGCCTCTGGTCTGGAGCAGCCATTAAAACTATTTCTGTGATGTCATAGGTGCATGCTGCGGGTGCTGGATTCGTTTGGGACAGAACCAGAGTTCAATCACGCCCACTATGCCCAGTCGAAGGGCCACAAGACGCCCTGGGGGAAGTGGAACCTCAACCCACAGCAGTTCAACACCATGTTCCGTGAGTAACACACACTGCAAAGCTCTGACCAAAATTGCTTCTTTCAACTATCGCTGAAGGATTACTAGTTTAAAGAAAGAAAAAAAAAACAGGCCATGTGGCACAACTGTGGCCTGTTCGCAGGATTAAAAAAAACTGTTAACCACAATTTATGTAATGAAAACCATCACCAACTGTTGTAATTGCAGAAAGATCCCTCATCCGTCCAGAAGTTCCTCAAGCATGTTGAGCTGGACAGTTGAGAATAAGCCTGGCCTTCTTTTCCACATAACTCTCACACATTTCATCACCTCTCTAAGTTCCACACACTGTTGTTTAAATAAGGCTGAGTTGTCAGACACAGCTACTTGCAGTATAAATCAGTTAACATGTTCATTGCTCCCCAGGCTGTTTCCTATGTCTATAGTTCCAGTTAGATTTTCTCCTATGAATGAGATGTTTTGGTTGGAAAAGAGGCATAAAAAAGACTGAAAATCCATCATGGTGCAAGCTAATGGAATATCATCAAGCAGATTAAAGGAGGAGTAAGAGGTCAGACACTCAGCTCTCCATTTTGCTGTGATTATGAATGTAGGACGTGCAGGTTTTATTGCTCTGTGTGTGTGCATCACTCCTACTGTGAGATCACTCTGTAACTGGAGTCAAGCACATTTGCTAAGGTGGATGAGTGGTGGCACAGCAGCAGAGGAGAGGGAGGGAAGGGAGCCAGCCCCCCGGGGTATTGACCTTTTCCCCATGGCTAAGAGAAAGTGAAATGTTACCTCTACAGTCCCTGTTTGTGAGGTGAAGCCTGGAGCTATCCAGAATACCACTGCACCTGAATAGACCCTTTGTACTCTGAATAGGGTATGTCTTTCTCATAACACACTGGAGCCTTTGCACAGAATCCAGTTAAGAGTCGGTAGGTTAGATGATATCGCTGGTGAAACAAGTGCACAGCGGTTTGGCTGAGTGTTAAAACCGCAGAATGGCATCACTTCCAGGCACGAGAGAGACCGACTTTTTTTTCTCCCCCTCTCTGCATTGTGCTGCTCAACACCTCGTCCTGAGGCTAAAGAATTTGTTGACCATGCAACACAAATACAAAATTACATTAACAAATGCCGGGGTGTTGACGTAGCTATCTGGGGTTTCTCATTGTTATCACTGCCACCACAAACAATATTTGCACACTGAGCTAGAAGCGTGTATTTCTGAGCAGGTGTGTCTGACGGCTTGGATTTACAATGGGTGGAGTTTACTGCTTGAGGACATTCTAGAGATGGTGTGTAAAGTGAAGTTCTAGTTAGGAAGTAAACTTCATTGAAACTGCGTCTTTACTTCCTTTAAGCTTATATAACATATAATATTTCTATTCCCTGGTTCTTTAAATTGACTTATTTCAACTCGCCTATTGAATATAGATGTAACAATGGACAAATCAGATACCAGTAGGTCATTTATTCTAGATTTGGATTGGTCCATTTGTTACGATTAGGCAGTGCTCCATAAATCATTGGTTGGGGGAATTGGGAGTCTGTGGCCTCTGGCCAATAAGACAAGACAAGGCCAAATTGACCTCATTAATCTATTTCAGAGTTGGGATAGCAGCGAGTGTTTTCTGGTGTACAATTTCTGTTTGAATGGGCTGCGCGTCTTAGTTTAGTTGGCTCTGTTTCCCAGTACAAGTCATTTATAATCAGGAAAGCTTGAAAATATAATGTAGTTAACCTTTCCTGTAGGTCAGAGTGACATATGGAGACTCAGGTCCTATCAAGTCTGATTTATTTAGTATACACTTCATTACTTTAAGAACAAGTTTGTTTCAAATGGCTTTTTGTTGTAGGATTTAAACCTGAAGTGAAGTATTCTGACTCCATCCAGACTTTTTTATCTAATTATGGTGGAAGCAAAGATGATTATGAATAATGATTCTTCCTTTAATCCATCTCCACTACTGTCACTGAGCTACTTTCCCTGTCTCAATAAAAACCCATTAGAGACCTGGTTAAGCATATTCAGTACATCACCTCTGTTAACCAGGTTTCTCTTAAACCTTTTCCACAATTAAAGGCACTGTTGTACTCCTTTACAGGAAATCAGTTTACTGCAAGAAATGCACTGCAATATGTATAGGAAAGTTTGAGTTGACAGCCCAGCCTGTCAGGGTCATAATTTCAAACATACGGTTGCTTCCATATGTCTGTTCGTGTAGATTATTTCTGATGCAGCTGGATGTTTAATCCCTGATGGAAGCGATGATTTATACCGGTCAGAGGTCGAACATAGCAGCAGATAATATTTATCTTTGAAGCGTTGCCAGCTATGTAATTGACCCTGAGATGTGCTGGGCTGTGATAGCGCCTGGAAAGCATTGATTGATAATGTCGTTGGCACTCCCACTCACTTAAGGTTTTTAGTTTTTCATCTGTGTGGGATCAATAGACTGGTGTGACTTTGTCTGTCCATCACGCCCTCTGAACACAAAGCACAAATATTCCTTTAAAACTCCTGAAAACACAAAAATGAATCATTGTAAGTGATGTTATAAAGACTACTAGACAGACAGCAAGAACTGGCTGAAAACTAGATGTGACACCTCCTGTCAAAAGTTAATGAAATTCAGACTAATGGTTTCAAATTGTCTTCACACCTGTGTAATTATATACATCAACATGGGTTCAAAGCATTTTGTAATGTAACACTTTGGAAACACTGGTGCCAAACAAGAACAACTGACCCTTGAACACTTTGTTCCTGCATCTGCTCAGTGATCCTAGCAGGGGAGGAACATCGAGGATGCTTTTCTGCTGTAATGGAGAACCACTCACTGTGTACCTACCCTGCTTTATTTCAAACCTTTTCAGATGCTTGCTCTGACTGATTGCAGTGGATTAGCATAATGGAAGAGTTGCAGGAAGCTTCAACGCTGGAGTCCAGAATTACTTAAGAGAAAAATAATTTGTTATTCTGGTCCATTTGAATGTTTTTATTTTAATGTGCTCATTAAATGACAGTCAGGGTCCAGCTTTATAACTCTTTATAACTTTATAACTCTACTTTATCCATTTATATCTCACTCTCATGCAAATATATCCTGCTAATTATCATCATATAATCAAATTTGAACATTGAAATTACTTTATTGTAATAGAAAATATATTGGTTCCACAGATGTTATCTGTATGCCTCATGCTGTATGGTCAACATTAGTTAAAACTAAAGAATATTTTTTGCTGTTTTATGAAGCACTGTATACGAAGCTCGAGTTAGCAAGTGCTTAGCTGATTAAACAAATGAGACACATCATGTTAATCATTAAGCTTCAGAGGTGCTGATATGTGAATTTGTTTACCTTTGGACAGAGTCATGCTAGATATTTTTCCATTTCCAGTCTTTATGCTAAGCTCAGCTTCTGCCTGCTAGCTGTTATTTACCATATAGATATGAGAATGCTGTCAGTGTTCTCCTCTAACTCTTGACAAGAAAGCTAATATTTCCCAAAATGTTGAATTACCCCTTGAATTTCATTCCATGTTCAAACCTCAGCTGCTGCTGCTGAGTTGAATCCTGGATATAAAGCTCAGCAATATTGAAGGGCATGCTGTTACAATAGACATACGTCATCAATCATTGGTTCTTTGGCAGATGGAAACGTTTATATTCCAATGACTAAGGAGATGAAAATAGCTACTCATTACAGTGAATTACTATGAGAATTAATGCACTTAATTTTCATCATTTTATGTTGGCAGTCCTGCAGTATTGCGTAGTGGATCCAAATTTCAAAATTTTCTTCACCCCATGCCCAAATCTTCAGAGCTGTCTGAAACGCTCATCAGTTAAAATCTATGTTTTTTTTCGTGTGGAAGCATTTCAGGTGTATCTGATTTACTTTCACCCTTCAGGCTCATTCAGACAAGTCGCAGAGGCACCAAGTCTTTGATGTAGAGTTTTCAAAGCGCTGGAGATTTTAGTGCTGATGATGCATCTTTGCAGTTTGAAATCTTTTTTTGTCTGGCCAGCAGTATAGAACTTAGTTTCTTGTAAAATGAGTCTGCATTATCAAGTGTTAATCAAAAAAAATCTGTAGTTTGTGACTGGGGATTACATGTCTGGTGTGTTTTTTTCTTCAGGTACCATTGTGTGATGATGCAGTTTGGACCACTGATTTAGTGAGACTTAACTTCACCTTTAAAGAGCACAAAAGAAGCCCCTGAACAGTCCCTCTCACCCTGTCAAAGACAATATCCTCCCCCTCTTCACCCTTTCCTCCTCTCAGGTTGTACCAATATTGACTTCCAATCAAACAAGAGAGAAGCCAGACTTCCTTACAAAGCAAATTTGTCCCTGAACTCACCGAGTTTGTCAGGAGCAACAAAGCAGCTGCTTCTCCAGCAACGCTGTCCTCCCAGGCTGTTTGTTAGCTAATAGCGAATGAAGCTGTGGCAAGTTGAGTGACATTTTGAGTGGCGGCTCTAGTGGGAGAGGAGGCATCTGTTGCCAAATGCATCAAGAGGGCCGAACACTAATTAACAGCCTGTCCTGTTTACACAGATAGTTTGGTACATGAGTGTTAGTGCTGCCTCCTCCGACAGCCCAGGACCATCTCTGCCTATTTGCCATCAGAAACACATCTCAGTTACTTGTAATCATCTGAGGTGATGATGCTGTAAAGATTATCACATTTTTCTCTTTTTAATAAAAGGGACAAGTCATGAAAACTTTGCTGTAAACTAAACTGTTTTAATCTTGGCCGATGTTCTCTCTTGTCACTCCTTCTCCTCTTGCTTTTATATATTAGCACACAATTGGCTGACAGAAGTATTCCAGTAATTCAGCATTGCACTTCCATAAAGCTGGGGGACTCACAAGACACAGATTAAAACAGAGTGGTCAAAATCAGAGACGTCTGACTTTTAGTCCCTAGTATGGATAAAGCTTTCCAACATTTCCCATAATGCATTTTTTAATTAGATCCTCGCTTCCTGATAAACATTTTTCAAACATCACAACCCCAGTTTGAAATGTAGACTTTGCCCAAAATTTTACGTTTCAAGCAATTTCACGCTGATGACATCACTATGATCTCATACAGGTCATTTTCTCAAACTTAACAGAGCCACAGAAGACATCATCATCATCTTATTGAGCTATTTATACTGTTCTTATTAATGCTATTATTTAATCACACAGCATTAGACAGACACTGCAGGTATTTCAGGGACCATTGTTGCGTTTGGCTCCTGCCCACACTGACTCCTCACCCAGATCTTCATAACATCTACTCCCACACACATAATACAAAGTGAGATAACAGCATCCTCTTTGCACTTTGATGCCAGGAAACACAAAACAAAAACAGGATTTGAATATAATAGATGATAAAATCACAGAATTTAAAACCCCAGCTGGCTCTTTGCCCTAAGTATTGCAGTACAGTATCAGCCTACATCTTAGCTAACATGTCTAGTCAGAACACTGAGTGGAAAGTGTGTTGTAGTAACTTATGAAAGGCATCCAAGAAAAAAAAAAGCATTCCAGTAGTCTACTGCTTTCAACGTTGCATAAATTCACTGTTATTGTGATATGAATTCTGATCGTTACATGGTGTTATTGTGTTCATGCCCTTTTCAAGTCATTGGCACATTTTTGTCATTGTGCAGTAATTGCCTGGTGTGATGCTGGTGCTGTGTCTTTTTTTTTTTTTTTTTTTTTTAATCCGTGCCTAAAGATATTTAGCTAGAGCCAATGTGTGAGCTGCCTGCAGAGATCGAGTGGAGCAAACTTTGACTTTTTGTCGAGTGGGAGAAAATGTCACATTCCAACCAACACCCTGACAAACAAACAGGTCAACCTTGTTTGTGAAACTCACGTAGCATAGTTGAACTTTAGCACTGCGTCTTTGTTTCTGGTGTTATCTGCAGCAGTTACGTCATGATACCTGTATCTCTGCCATCATATGTTAAATGTCATGATTCGTCTTATCTGAATCTGACTCGTTTAAATGCTCACAGGCACCTGAATCTGCAGCGTCTGTGTCAAGGTTCTCTGCTGAAATGATCTCAACAAATCCTTCTTTTATTCACTGTACAGAAGTGAATTCCATCTCCCTGGACTGACTGACCTTAATTTGCCTCTGTAATAACAGCGTTGCGGTAAAGACCGAGGTCTGACCACAGCAGCTCCCGGCGGGGTTGGGAGGCGGGGGGGAGGTCTGCAACACAAACCACAACTGTACACTAAAGCACCTCCCTCTCAGTCATTCACTCCGAGGGGTGATGGTGAGGTCTGCTTTCAACCTGCTTCAACTACTCATTTTTCTTATTTCAAATTATACAATTAAGCTTTATTTATTTCCAGTCTTTTCAGTCCACACTCCAAATCCGTGTCCTCACTTTTGTTTTACAAGACAGATGGCAGTGAGGTAAAGCACTGCCAGCTCCGGGCTCCACACTTGACCTGCTCATCTCATGGTTCCCATAGTAACCAGTCATCACTGGGCAATGAGGAACAGAGGAAACAAAAAAAACCCAGAGCGCTTGTCGAGTTGTGTTGTGCAACTGTGTCTGTCTCTGTGTCTGAAATTATGATCTGTGCTAAATGCTGAAAGATCTGTGTGGACTCTGAAAGGCAGAATGTGTGAGATTTATTTCAGGCGTTTTTGTTTTTGCCTCAGTGATGCAAAAAATTAAGAAGTGGCTAATTATGCCCAAAGTCATTTTTCATTTTATTCCCTGAGAAGTGATCAAAACCTTTTTTTTCTCTCTTTTGTTCTTTCTTTTGTGCTTTGTCTCTCTATAAACCACATTAAACTGCTTTATATTGAGGGTGAAATTAGTCCTTTGAGAGATTCTGTCTTGGTCTGTTTAACCCCAAAGAAGCAAGCAGTGAGTTGTGTGTGTTTGTGTGTTACAGCTCACACCCCAGACAATAGCTTCCTGGGCTTCGTTGTGGAGCAGCACCTCAATGCCAGCGACATCAAGCACATTGACGACATCAAGAGACAGAACCAGTCGCTAGTCTATGGCAAGGTCGACAACTTCTGGAAGGTACCATGATCCTTCATGCACTCACACACATTTAGAATATTACTAACACACTGGACACATTTTTACGTGCTGCATCATGTACATTTAACATTTAAATTATAGGATTTTTAAAAATTAGTTACTGATGTTTTTGAAAAAACTTGTTATCTGGGTAATAAGAGCCAGATTTAGCCATGCTACAGAGGAGAGAGAAACACAGAGATGCACAGAAACATCCTCAGCCACATCCATATACATATACACCTATTCATACTTTCTGACATACACAGATGTACACAGATATATACGCACATATTCCCTCTGAAGATGAAAGTGACAGACTTCACTAGGCATGCCAAAGAACACCAGCACACCAAGGATAACCCATTTTCAGACCTCTGAGAGCTCCACAGTGAAACTCTTTGAACAACCTTGGGTAAAACTTTCACATGAAACTTAATAACAGTCTGGTTTAGGAGCTCAAATTCAGCTTATCGCTTTCTCCGTGGAGTTTTTAATATATTCAAATGCATGCTCACACTGCGGCACAGAGACCAAGGGATTACTGTATCCTAGACAAAAACGACTTAGAGACTTGGAGAGATTTGCACATTGTTTGGCATGCCGTGGATAGTTGGATTACTGCCCGCGCCTTGATGAGCTTTCAGCCAACACCATGTATGTTTCATACTGGGCTGCTCCACATCCAGCTGACTTCCTGTAGATGTCTGACAGAGTAACTCTACACGAGAGAATTGTCTTCATATAACAGGCCTGTAGTGTAAACTCCTTCTAACATGAAGGTGAATATGTAGAGAATTAAATAATAAGTAATAATAATAATCAACTAATGATCTGACACTGTATGTCACATAAGCCAGTTGTGGTTTGTTCAGTTAGACTGTCTGTCTCTACCAACTCACTGGCGATACATACATCCATACACAATGAGTAGTGATGACATTTCTTACATTATTTGCACAGGATTGGTTATGTTATGTTCTAAAGTGATAAATGATCATAAAATACTCAGCATTTCAAATGTCTTCAAATTAGCTGAGCTACTCAGTCTCTGCCTTCTGCTCAAGTAACTGCTGGAGTATTTTCCAAACAGTACACTTCCTGGTGCTTGTTCACTGTATTCACAGAGGCGAAGTTACATCTCTGTGTGATCAGGATCAGAATAATCCTGGATGTAACATGTACGGTGTGTTTGAAGTTAAAAAATCGACTTCTTTAGCAAGTAGTGTGGATGTAAATTAACTTGAAGCATGAATGTTTATCATGCTTTAGGTTTGGCATTTATTCACTTTGTCTGTGATACTGCTACTCTGTATCCCTTGTAACAGTTTTGATCTAAAAATACAGCATGCCTGCTGTTTAGATGTATTCCTGAGAAAGGAGCTCCCTAGACAGATTTCTGTGTTAGTGATTTGTTGCTTGTCCGCCCTAGAGATAAAAGGTGCTGATGAGGTTGACCTCGACCTTTTGTGGGTCTGGCTGATTACAGTTGAATGGCCGTCTTATATAAGCAACAGAGGGTGTGAATTTGTATTGCTGGAGTACTATAAATAACGAGATCTGTTTTCCTTCTGAGAGACACATCCTGTGGAGGTGTATTGTCTTTCTGTTGTTGAATACATATGTTTTCCTGTTCCACCCCTCAGTATTTTGTGTGTTACTTCAAGTGTTCTTAGTATTTTACAAACAATCTCCACAACAGTAAATATCATTTTTCTGACCACTTAAAGGACTTGTTCTCACAACCAACGTGTTGGCATGTGGTGCAGCAGAGATCAGCAGAGGGAGGATGATATGGTTCCTGTGTGAACCTTGCAGCAGCAGGAGGAAATGAAATGAGTGAACAAATAAACACTCATCCAAACATAATGTTTAAGTGCCCTTGATCCAGACACTTAACTCCCATCTGCACCAGCAGAACTGCCCTCTCTACTTAGTGGGGAGCTCCAAGCATGAACTCCTCCCTTGAATAAAATGAGCCAGTACCAGGAAGTGTTGTAAGTGTGGAAGAAGCAAATTCAATTTGGAAAATATTAACAGAAAACTCAGTCCAGAACTACCTGATCTAAAACATATTCATTAACTACACTTGTACTGTTTAAATTTCAAAGCTGCCATGTAAGGCTCTGAATCCCAAGGTGTTACAGTTTTTTAATCCGGAGGTAGCTGGTATGCTGCTGTGGTTTGTGGCTTCTGGTGCTGAGTTAGAGCACACGCAGTAGTGTGCCATTCAGTCTAGCTTTAAAAGGGCAGACGGGGGAGCCCATCAACTCACAGCAAGCGGCATTAGCTGCTAATCAGACTCCCAGGCGTGTTCATTACCTCCTGCTTTTAATTAAAGGGCCATTTTGGGGCCGAGTGATAACGAGCTGACTGGCTTACTCTGTTTCCCTCCTTCTTCCTTTTAAATTGTGCTGTCCTTCGATCTTTCTCTACACTTGAGAGGTTTCACTTCAAAATGATATATCCACTGTTTAACATACAAAGTGGGACCTACTGTGAGAAAAGGATTTCTCACATGAAGGTAAATCCATAATGGAGTTATAGTCAGGTTGTGACATTAATGATCTAAAGACTCACCAGCTAACACTACAAAAGGTGTAGTCTGGCTTTTAATATGTAGCAATAAGAATTAAGTCCAGGTGTGTTTGTCACCTGGACCAAAAATCTTTCTATCCACTTTTGGCCTCCATTATTGTACCCAGTGTTAAGTCTTTTTTCCCTCCCTCACTTTTCATCCTGGGATCAGATCATTCCTGTTATGTAGCTGTTCTTTTTAGCTGGTGTCAGAGGTAGATTTGAATGTTGAAAAACTGATGATTACTGATCAACATCAGTGTAAGTTGATGATTAACTGAACAGGAAATGCTGCAACAGTGCTTCTCCTTTCACATCCTCTGTAAACATTTCCTTAAAACCACCACCAAACTAGTGCAAAGGCCTTGATCTTGGCAGCTTCGCCTAATAAGCATGGTTTTAACAGGTACTAAGCTTCATATTCAACACCCCAACACATTTAGCTAGATAAGGAAAGCTGGAGAACATCATGTTCATCACAGATGGAAAATGGAAATGCCATTCCCAGATAAGTCCAGATAAGGACATTAAAACTAGAAATGTGTAAATGAAACAAGACACAACAGAGTGTCTGAGCCAGCAGTGCTACAAATGTCTTCTTTAGCCAAATGATGTCTCCCTCCCGGCCTTTAATTTGGATGGGTTAATGCAGGTTAGGCAGGTAATAGTCTCCATGTTAAATGCGACCTATTGAAAGAGTCTTTCTGCCTGGATAAGTATGCAAAGGTGCTCAGGTCACACTTGTCCCGCAGGTGTAAGAAGTAGGTGTGTGAAGCAGACTGAGTAATCACCCACGCACTCACACACCCTCTCCTCATTCACACACATTTTGCAGAACATGCTCTCATTTCACATTTTTAAAAACATCCATGCAAGTGGAAAAAAGTTAGTTTCTGATGCACAGCAGATGCTTTGGAGTGCACATGAGTTTCTCATTCTCATGAGCACAAGACAGTTTCCTTTGCCAAAGAGAACATTTCAAACAGCTTTTTTTGGTAAAAAGTGAAAGTGTTGCATATTCTCAGCATGATATCTATTTGTTTGGAGTTACATAGACAAATCCTGGGATTACAAAGCTAAAGTTTGAACGTCAAACCTCTTAGTATCATCCATCCATGTAGCCTCTGTTTACTTGAGTTTCTATTTTGAAACAAAAAAATACAACAGAAATTTGGCCTAAACAGAGTTTTAAAAAATAGTAAAGAAATAGAATTTTGTGTTATTTTTGCAACAAAATGCAAAATTTGAGCTGGTATTTCAAATATCCTTAAAACCAGATGGAGTTAACCTTGTGCATCTGTCTGTGTGTGTGTGTGTGTGTGTGTGTGTGTGTTTTATTGCCACTTGAAAGCAGGAATCTAATGGAAAAACAAGACTTGATAAAAGAGGCAACAGCATAAAATCACACATGCTGGGAGCATACAGAGGGGTGTTCCAAAAAAAGCGTCCACTGATTACAACCTTCTCAGGGAAAGACATGTGGCCCGTGTCCAACGCTCGTTTGGACATTACTGTCAGCAGTGCCAGCCTGTATCATGAAAAATCTATCTGTCTGGCTGGAATGTTGCAATAATAAATGACTGTGAGCTAATTAACTGTGTGGAGATTTTGGGGAAGAACAGGAGAGACTATGGCTGCTTCAGGGCCTCATATAACACACGGTTACTGAAGCAGAAGTGTAAAAATCAGATGTTGTGAGTAAAAACAGAAATTTGATCTATAATCCCACATATCATTTTATTGTGTCAGCTCTGATATAGATTTTTTCTAAGTGGTCAGTGCAGTGACTTTCAAAACCAGGTCCTTTATGTTGTCTACACCTGTCTGTGTGACAACAGTTGTGAGTAACAAACCAGTGATTAACACAGTGGTCATTCATTTCTCTTTTTCATTTTGCTGAAAACTAGAGGAGGGAGGAGGTCGCTCGCCTGACCTGAAGGATGAGCAGGACTGCAAATGCAACAGAGAAAGAGTTCCTAGGGATTAAAGAAGCAGGGTGGGAAGTAATTATTTTGTTGTTGAAGAGGCAGTGTTGATGGTGAGAGCCGAAATAAGACGGCCAGACCAGCTCTGAGGGAGCCGTTTCCATAGCAACCCAGTCGGAGGAGTAGACAGGCAGAGCAAGGGAGCTGAGAGTGACTACCTGTATTTTCTTTTTGTCTCTTTCCATACATACGCACTGTATACAAACCAGCTTGTGTTTCACTGTCAGTTGATGGCTGGTGGAAGTTAACAATGCTGCACTGTGCTGCCATTTCAAGTAAAGCCATCTACATTTCTTCTAACTGGTAAAGACTTAATAAATGAAACCAATTAGACATAATGGCTTTTGCCTGGACTCACCTCATCAGTGTGCTGCATGTAGATAAAATGAGTCAGTGTACCTGTTTTTCAGAGTTCATTGTGGAAGAAAGCATTTGATGAGGCAGAAGGGAGCACAGAGAAAGGTGAGAAATGAGTAGGATGAACAGAGAGGGAGAGCTGCAGGCCCTTGGCAGCAGATCAGAGGACATGGTGAAGAAAGACAAATCACACCGAGCTGAAAGGGACACACACACACACACACACACACACACACACCACACACACACACACACACACACACAGAGCTGGCATATGCAGAGCAGGAAGGGCAACCATCCCACACTCTTACCCTTGCAGGTTCATAAACAGTCAACACTGTACTTCACCCCCCTCTCATGATGGATAACCGAGCTGAGTTGAACATTAAACCTTCTTTAGTTTTACTGTGCTTGTCTGACCTGATGAAGCAATCCCTTGTGCCATTAAAGGAGCATGAGTGCCACGGTAGAAACCTGAATCTGACACGCGAGGAAGGAGCTGGGTTGGAGTGGGACACGTTATTGCGGTTATTAAATCGACTCCTTCTCTCACAGATGTTTCATTAAATTAGGCCTGAGATATTTCCAGAAGGTGCTGTTAGGTGCTTGCAAGTGTAAGATTATTATTGTTGGCTGCTGAAAATTTTCATTTGAAACATTTGAATAGTTGAAATATTAAATGAAGTTAAAGTGGCAGTTGAAATGGGAGTGAAGTTAGTTGAAGTGAAAGTGCTGAAAGAAGCTGAAGAATCTGTTTTTCTTTTCAAAGCTAAATGTCTGACCACTGAAAAGGTTTGAAGTGTCAGCTGAAATGTAATCACTTAAAGCAGCTGAACTCAGTTAAAGAGAGAGATAAAAGCAGTTAAACTGTTAGTTGAAGAGTAAGGTTTGAAAGCAGCAAAAATTTGGAGAAAAGCTGAACATTTTTGAAAGTATACACAATATTAAAATTCAAGCCAGAAGCACAGATGTCTTAGATGAGCTGAATATTTTGGCGTGGACACTCTGTGACGTTGCCTTGACTCGGTATGGTCTGAAATGTTGTGTTGTGTTCCACCTCCTTTGATTTTATTGAACAAAAGGATTTACTGCCTCCTCTGTGAATGATCACAGATTCAGTAATTGACTTATCCAGAATTATGAGGGGAAGACAGGATGCATACAACAAATGAGAGGGTACAACAGAAAAACAACATAATAATCAGTGAAAGGAATTAGAATAGCTACAGCAGGGCAACATTAATATTATAATAAAAACAAGTAATTAGCCCAACATTGTTTATACCACAGTGACCAAGGAATGTTTTCACTCAGCAACAAATTTTGTGATAACTGGGCTTGAAATAATATGGACCCTCCCAGTGGCACCTGTTTTTCTTCACTAAGTAGTAGTTTAAATGTATAGAAATGGTGTTAAGATCCCCCATGGTGCCATTAGAGTCTGTATACAAGGTGCAAAGCTTTTGATTGCAGCCAATGAAGCGTGTGACGTTACAGGTGTTTCACTGCTGGAGGACAGGCAGGAATATTATAGCTGCCACATGTTTTTTTTTTTGTTGTTTATTTTCCTTGTACTAGGTTAACACCCCATGCTTCCTCGCATATGTGCTCAGCAAGTTGTCGGCAATCATAAAGCACCTTCTCCACTATCTGACAATCGAAAACATGCTCTGGCTCACCACCAAACTCCAATAGGTTATGGACTGTTATGTCTAATGGGGTGTGGCAGGGCACTGAAGTAAATAACATCTCCTGACTGCACTCCAAGTAATTCTGGATACTATTTTACCGCCTACGGTCCCCCTGGGATCTCTACACTATCTGTTAAAGTGTCTGGTGGGTTTTACAGTGCATCCATTATGCTGTTAATTTACAAATATGTGTGTCATAAATTCATCTGTTAGTCTAGGTGTCTTTTTTTATCTGTAGTGGTGTGCAGCATTTCCTTAGATGTTTCTAGGTATTAGATGTAAATCAAAAAATGAAGTCCTGAAATAGGGCTGGTGATGGTGGCCACATATATCATTATATGAACAGCATACGATGCTGCACAACACACACTAATTCAAGTTCAGACAACATCTGTAGCTGAAATGTTCTGATATGAATTAGGACCACGGCATTATGTCATAATGGAATAACTTTCATCATTTGTATTAATTCAGTCAGGTTCTGATGATAATGTGCATTGTATCCTTCACATTTATTTATTCAGTGGAGACGTAGTCACTGTCAAAGAGGGTTTTGTACCATACAGAGACAGATTACTACTTGCACTGCAGGAGCACATAGAGGGCCTCATAGCCCTGATCGATGACTAGTATTGCTAAAGTGTCCTTGTGCAAATCACCACACTTAAAATGAACAAGTACCATTATCGCCGACAACATTATGACATCACTGTGAAGAAATGTGTATAATGGGCTCTACATGTAAGAGTGTATGTGTGTGTATGTTGTGTGGGAATGATTTTTTTCTCCGTCTCAGAGGAATGGATGAAGTGTATTTCTGTCCTGACTGACAAGCTTCCAGTTTTGGGGCTCCAGAGTCTGTCAGTTGGAAATTATTTCAGATGGGAAGACGATCTGAGGTGCGTTTGATGTCAAAGGCAGTTTGAGGGTCGAGTAAGTCGAACCAAGTGCACCTGTCTGCATTCTGATGAGGCAAAAGCTCTTCTCGCCTCTTGAGGTTACAGCAGCAGACTCAGACACTATTGCACATACAATGCTTTTCTTCCTTCAAGACCTCGGCACAGTCACTATTGAGATGAAAATTAAAGTTGAATAATGACAAAGTATGGTGATATACATCATCAAAATACAATTCAGTTTATAAGAAAGAAAGAACAGAAGTAACAATCACAAAGAAGACAGTATTTCTGTCAGATACAGTGTCTCAGGTAGAGGGAGAAGTTGATTGTTTCAGTTGAAATGTGCTGTAAAGCAAGATTAATCTGCTTCATCCCCAGCGTCTTCTCGCGGCTACCTGTCAAGATAAAATGCTGAAACATCAAAATCTGCTCTCAGCCCTGGAGCTCTGTCCCAATACGGACATATAGAGAGGAGAAGTTTCATAATAAAAGAGAAAAATGTGGTGTACACTCACACAACAAGTTTGTTGATTCCCATTTAACCATAACCACAGGGAATCAACAACTCTTTATAGCTCCCAGTCTTCCTGTATATTATGCATATAATTTCTATAGCATTTATGCCTCTATTTACACAGTGGATTAGGAGGAAATAAATAAAATATTAATATCTAGAAAAGACTAAATCTACATATAAAATAGTTGAAATAGTTGAGATAAAAACAGTTTAAGTTGTGGTTAAAATAACAATGGAAAAACAAATACTGAAAGAACTTAAAATGGAAGTGCTGTAAGAAGTGAAAGTCTAGGAGTTGAAATGTCAGTCAGATAAGGAGGATTCAATGATGTAAGGCATCTTTGTTAAGCGTAGGCCCAAATGAAGACAGGAGATAAGAAGGTATTCACCCAGACTGCAGGTGCTGGTGGTGGTGGAGGAGTAGAGGAAGCAGACGGATTATGGAAACTTTAATTTTAGACTTCCTGGAGGTTAAGGGAGGTGGGGTTGCACAATAGTAGACCTGAAAGACAGAATGACAGAAATGTAATTATATCTTAAAAAGAGCAACTGGGAACTAATCGGCTGGGGATTCTGATTTTGACAGTGCGGGAAAATGGAAATGATGGATTCACTCATAGAGGAATAAAGGCTGAAAATGAAAGAACAGATCTTCCTGATTGAATGTTTGCCAAAGCTTCATTTGAAGTGTAAGATCTCACAGTAGTTTAACTGTCAGTTTATGTTTTGTACAAATTAGCAGATATTACTATGCTAATGCACAAAAAGAACATGGTAAACATTATATAAGCTAAACATCAGAATGTTAAAGATGCTATATGTAAATCACTACAAAGCTGATATCACCATTGAAAGCTTACTTGCCAGTGTAGAGGAAAGTTGCAAGTTTAGCATCAAACTTCAACTTCCTTTATTGGCAAGCAGCGCCTATGTTAACTCTTGTTTTGCTTCTGTTTTTAACACCTCTTTTCTTCTACTGAAGTTAGCATGCTAACCAGCTAGCCACATCCTGTCCCATCTTGTGATAGTGAGTGACCGTAGTGTCCAGTCTGTCCTCAGTCCAACATGAGAGGATGAAGAGGTAGCGCTGCCCAGAGGACATATTCTAACCTCTTGTAAACAGTGGCTGAAGTAAACAGCTGTTAATACTAATGTTGGCTATGTAGTAATAGCAAAAACGTACATATAGCACCTTTAACATTGTGTGAGCATGTTAGGATGATGTTGGCATTTTACCTCGAAGCACCACTGAGCTTTTGTACAGCCTCACAAAACTGCTGTTAATTTAGAAAGATTAAAGTTGATTAAACATGTGAAAGCTTTCATTAGCTGGATATAAAGTGTATTGAATTGCTGTTCTCATTTCTTACTTATAAACTGTTGCTATGTGTAATGCTAGCAGTCAGAGAGACACATCAGTGGCATCAATTACAGGATAGCAGTGTATCTCAGCCTTTTCTGCCTTTACTGCCTCACTGTGTGTCTCAGAGGTTGTGTCTCTCAGCCAATAAGCTTTCTTCCCCCGACACTCGTTCCTCATTCCAGTTCCTCGCTCCTCTGCCGGCAGAAAACAGCCACCGCCTCTCCTGTTTCCTCTCCGAGCCAGGGTTTACAAATTCCCCCTGATTTACAAGGTCATAAAACTCTCCTCCTCCTCTTCCTTCTCTCCTGCTTCAATCAACCTCTCCAGCTAACACAGTTATTTTATAACTCCTCAAGTATGTGCTCCCGTACGAGCCTGCCGCAATCGATCTGCTTCCTGGTTTCAGATTGCATATGCTCAGAGACGTATACATCCTTGTGCATTACAGATGAATACACACACTGTGCTTGCTGAAATCCTCATGAGCTATACAAGGACACAGAGGGGAAAACTGCCTTGTAATGTTATCAGTCATCATGCCTGTTAGTGTTACAAAGTCATAAGTTCTTTCTTCTTCACTGTGTGCTGACAGCCGAGACAAGATTATGGACTCAAGTTGACATAATATTACAACCAGGAAAAGCAAAGAACATCCACACTGGCGATGCATCTTGTAAACATGTTTTTCTGCATTCCTGTCTTCATGTTGTTTCTATATCTTCCAACCTGTTTCTAGGTTGTTCATACTCCCCTTTATTCCCACATAAGCGTGTCTGTGTGCGACAGAGAATCCAGCCACACTCCAGAGAGCATCTGGCGAGTAATGTCCTCTGACCGTAAAGCTTTGTGTGGCAACTGCCTCCGAGGGTTCATGGCAGTCCACTGTATGTTCCTCTTCCTCGCGCACACACACACGCACAGTCACTCAAGCGGCCACAATAAACACACATCACACACATCCTGCTGAGACTTTATGATGTCTTCCTTTAGTCATGTTTTTCTCTTCCCTCCGCAGGCAGTTACAGCTGTATCACATGTTACACTCTCACAGATGATTTCACCACAGCTACCCCCCCTTATATATTCACTCAATTAGCATCTGTACATAAATATAATCCATGATTTCTATGTGCAGTAGCAAAATCTCTACTAAACTCATATCATTAAAACTTAAAAACATTTTTTTATTCCATGTTTGATGTCAACAAACTATCACCAGTCTGAAACATACATTTTAAATGTAAGTCTACCCTTAAATTACTGTCAGTCTTTGCACTGAAATCACCATTAGGTGATGTAAAAGTGCAGCAAATGTCTTAAACTTAAAAATATTGATATGAATCATCAGACTGGAGCCTCACTTTTAGAAGGTAAAACATGTAAGAATGTCAGTATTAAGTGTGGATATATCAGCACTTCTTTTTTCACCAGCCTTTTCTGATCTCAACCATCTATAGATGTCTGAAAGTGTGTGTGTGTGTGTGTGTGTGTGTGTGTGTGTGTGTGTGTGTGTGTGTGTGTGTATCTCTCCTCTTCAGATACCTACCAGTAACCTTCGTTTATAAATCCCTCCTCACACACTCAAATCCTAGCCTAGGTCTCCTGAGTGAAAAGATTACAGGGTAGTGATTTCACCTTCTAATTAGGGCTTCATCTCTCTCTTTCTCACACACACACACACACACACACACACACACACACACATTTATAGGCGTGCACACACATAGACACACACGGCTGCTTTAGTTACAGCAGGCTGGCTGGAGGCATCTGATAGCTAGGCCTCCAGGGACTCTGACGAGCGGCTACCTGAAATTTAAGCCCCAAAAGGAAGCACTGAGGTGGACACACACACACATAGAGAGAGAGAGAGAGGGGAAATGTCCTGAAGGCAGAGCTGTCTCAAAGGCTGGCTCGTGTGTAAGGCTTGTGTGTGAATTTGAAACATTTTATATATATAACAATAATGAGGGCTTGCTGCCTTGTGAGCATTGAAACTATTGGTGATCGATAACATTCCAGTGTGTATGACTGTGTTCACATGCTGGTGAATGCGCCTCTGAGGCATCCTGTCATTATGGAGAAAATGGCCAGCTTTCATTTATACTGCCTCCCTGAAGGACTTGGCTTTAAGAGCACTCAGCTGTGCTGTACGTTGCTCCCATATGGCTCAGTCTTTAGCAGGTACAGAACAAAGTGAAAAAGACAGATTTTGTGCTGCAGTTCAGCAGGAGACACTGGGGAATATTTTGTGTGCAAATTTGGCGGGGTTACGAAGCAGTCATGTCCTCGTTTTTGAAAATCAAAGACCTGCTGTGACAATCTCAGTGTGGGGACGATCAAAAAAGGCTTTTATTATGGAAGTAATGTTTCCGTCCAGTCTGATTAACATGACTTATTTTTAAAAAGAAGCTTTTATAGGGCTCCTATGAGCAACTTGACAGTGGTTGCCAAAAAATGATGTGCAGAGTAAACACAATATAAGCCAGTACGGTGAACTGCTGACCTATTATTTTAAGCTGATCAGCACTTTAAGGAGAATTTCATGATATCAGATCTCTACCTTACCCTAGCCGATGAGTCACCTCATCACTACTATTTTATAACATATTTTATATCATTTGTAATCCTGCTTCAGTACACAGTGAACTGTTGTCATCGGACTACTTCATGGTCAACAAACACATAAATGAATGCGGAGTACAATCGCTGTAGTACTCTCAGGCAATCTGAAAGATGGCCTTGAAATGAAAACATAAAGTCGAGTAATTCACGAAAGTTGTATTAAAAGAAATGTTGTCGTTATTGATGCAGCAGAGGTCAAATAGCCTTCCTTTTAGTCCCCAGTTTTTTGTGTAAAGCTTCAGAAATGCTGGTTACGACTTTTCCCATAATGCAATTAAAACAGCGACCAGTAACAAGCAGTAGTCATTTGTTAGATGCTCCATACATTGTCACTCGTTTAAACATTTTTTTCTCTAGCCCAAGCCAAGATAACCCCGGTGACATCACTACATCATCAGGGTTATTTCCTCAGACTTGACAAAGCTCCTCAGCAGCAACAGAAGACATTAAACAACTTTTTTTACAGGCTGAGTTGCTCTAACCTCGAAGACTAGACTCGATGTTTAAAATTAGTGGAGTGCCCCTTTAAATTTCTTTCTCCTTGTGTCATTTTTGACCTTGATCACTATAAAATCAGCTGAGCAGCATCCCTGTGTGATGAAAGTAGTTTGGTCATGACCTCTGGTATAAAGGAGGCCAGTTTTATTGGAATCCTTTGAATACTTTATTGTGTTTTTGATCAAGGACATCACAGATCAGGTAGACTTTCATAACAATAGCAGCCTATTGTGTGCACTGATGCTCCTCATACAGGGCTATTTTTAGCTCGGCCTACCATTGTGGCCAGATGGTCAGTCAGGTAGCTCGAACAAAAGTTCACCGGGTTGCATAACAAAGTAATGATACTGATCCGCTCTAACCAAAAAAAAAAAAAAAAATGTTTTTCAGAAGGTTTCATTCCAGGATGATTTTGTCTTGGATTGCACCAGCTTAACCTAAAAAGCAAAAATGCTTTTTTTACTACAGTAATTTCAAAATTGTGTCAGTATTTTGCAAGCGTAGGTGGTGTTTTTCAGTGGAAAGAAATTCACCCTGACAGAGATCACTTCCAGGAAATAACCAGTGAAAAAACTGCATGTTCCTGATTTCTTTTTCTCTCCCTGTTTGTTCCAGGACAAGAAGAAATACCTTGACATTATCCACAGCTACATGGAGGTTCACGGCACTGTGCATGGCACCAGCACTGTGCACCTCCCGAGCTACGTTAAGAACCACGGCATCCTGAGTGGCCGAGACCTGCAGTTCCTCCTCCGAGAAACCAAAGTGAGTCCACCTGGCTGTAAATTGTCTCTTGCATGAAAAAATGACCCTGCAGGGAAATAAAAGTGTGAGGTTACAGTGCTTATTAGAAAGCACAGACCAACTCCTACACTTTTCCCTTTGACATTTTTTAAATGACCAAGAAACCGTGGCTCGACTAACCTGCACAATTTTGAGGACACACTATTTTTTTTCACAAACCCTGGTCTTTTTTAATGTGTCAAGGCTGTGAAACCTGCTCTGAGGATTCCTGTGCTAATAGTCAGCAGGTGAGACATTTACTTTGAAAAGGTCTCTTTGAATGAAGTGAACAGCTGCCAAAAAGAAACTGAAAATAATAGCATACGATAGATTTACAACAGGTAGAATTAAGTTACCTAATAAGGCATTTACTTTATATTCACTTCATGAAAAAGATTTCCAGCTGTGTCTGAACACAAAGATGGCTCACTTGCAGCTGTAATTTTTAAGCACATTTCAGAGCTTAAATATAAAGTTTGAGAACAGAAAATGAGATTCTTATTTAGATGTTGGCTCTTAGCGTGAAAAAGAGTCTTTATGTAAACAGAGGCCCTCTTCTGAAAGAGCTGAGTGGCTGTAGTTTCTCTTAGTCTGTCCTCAGTCCAGCCGTCCACACAAGCACTTATCCATTCACATCATGACTTGTCCCTTCCTCTCACTACTCGAACCACTCTCATTCACAAAGACAAGGACTCAGGCCACAGAGACCACAGCCAGGCTGGATTGTTCTGTGTGGAGCAGGCTCTCCAGAGGTGGTGACGTATGAACACGTGTCAGTGGCGAAACTCTTTACATGTTCACAGAATGAAGAAAGCTTTGTCTTGTGGCAGTACTGAAAGCTGTGAAGTAAGGAGCATAAATTACAGGACCTACTCTTCTTTCATGCTCACAACATTGCAGACAACAGTGATGTTTCACTTATTTTTATGGCGCTTCCCATTGCCATAAAGAAATGGAATTAAAATTACACAGTTGTTCAGCACCTGACAGCAATGTCTGCAGAAGGTGAAAACCATCATTAGTGCTGCCGCTGAAAGATAGTCTGTCTTTTGGTTCCAGTCTTCTTCCTTTTCAGAAGAATGAAGTGGAGAGAACTTCAATTTCTCGATCCTCTGAAACCAGATGCTTTCCCGTCAGACCTGAGAGGGAAGAGAGGCAGACAGAGAGACAGAGACATCAGACAAGAGCTGAGGCAGGAATAGAAAGTACAAGAAAGCCATAGATCATGATTCAGACAGTTATAGGAAAAAATGGATTGAGATTTAAATCCCTTTAGTATCGAAAAAATTCGGAGTATTGCTTCAGCCATGAAGCAGCTCTTCACTGGCAAATCCAGCTGAGCTCATAAAACCAAGGACCCAGAGATGTTCGAGGCATTGAGACAAAGAAAATCAAAGGTGTATTCTGCAACAGAGCAGATCATTAAAGTGGTGAAAAGACTTAGGAAAGGAAACAACACTCAAAAATTGGTTCTAGACAGAGCTGAACAAAGAATTGAACAGTTTTTGGTTTGCTGGATTCAGTGCTATATTAGCATAGTCTGGCAGGTTGACTCACACCAGAGTTGGGATTCAGTACAAACTTCCATATCGTCTCATTACATGTGGTTGTGCATAGAAACCCCAAAGGGGAACGGCCAATTAAATCCCACAAAACGTTTTAGCCGCATTGTTGTTTAAGAGTGTTGGAGGAAAACCGGAGGTGTTGCAGTTTTTCCTCGTGCTGCTTAAACAACACATTTACAGTTACCTGTAAACAGACTGCGTGAGCTAATTGGCCTCATGGGGGTTGAACTACAGGAGTGTACTGTAAAAATACAAGAGTGAAGACGAATATGTGAAGACGTCGACGTCTGACATTTGATTTCCTCTCAATCTGACTTTCCTGAAATAAACTGTGACGTGCTGTCACTTCAGGGGAATAGTGTGAACAAACTGCTCAAGTGTAGCAGAGCTTTACTGAGTCATGTTGCAGGCTGACAGAGTCAAAGATTTTTGATTGTTCTTACTTTGCCTGTCGAACTCTGCTTGTTTAATTGCCTCCTGTTGTCTGTCTCTGGTTTATCTTTCATGCATCTCTCATTTTCTGTCTTTTTGTCACTCCTCCACATGCCTATTACATCATATATTAACCACTGATTTGTATGTAAGACAAGGAGGTGGACCTTTTTTCCACATTATAGCCCTTCTTTTGTCTTATACACTATCATTGGCATCATATTCGGCGCAACACATCCCATGGCAGGTGCTGGAATTAGAAACAAACAGCTTAATTATCTCACTGAGTCATTAAACTCATGTATTCAGCAATGTGCAAGACACAGTCTGACAGAGACAGAGGGCTCCAAACATCATGTGAGTTAGCTGGTTCATCATTTACATGACAGCCTTCAGTTCACTCAGCTCATAAACGTAGATTTACGTAGTCAAAGTTAGCAGAGGTGCCTCTTTGCATGTAATCGCCCTCTGGTTGTGTCTTCAGCAGACTACCAAAGAACCCATGGAAATTTTGGGAGATCTGGGAGAACACAGCCAGACAAAGAGCTGAGACAGATGTAGCAAAAGCACACACAGCCTCAGACACTATCTGAGACCTCACCTTAATACATCTGAAGAATATAAATACTGTTACAGTAACTGAGACTGGATATAATGAAGGTGTGCAGTAGTGTTTGAGCAGCAGAGAGGGAGAGGGATGGATGGAGAGAGTTGTAGTAATGAGCTTTGTGTGATATTCAGACTGGTGTGCAGGGAATGTTGAGGGAGACAGAGAGAATCTGTTGGTGTCAGAGGCTGAAGCTGTGTGTGGGTTTGGTGAGAGCTCTGGGACCACTAATGATCATATCAGATTTGTCACAGTTAAGAAAGATTTTAATCCCCTCGCTTGACTAGATCTGGCTCATGCTGATGCTTACACACACACACAGACAGGTGAAGCTGCTTATCTGATTCAGATTGCCTTGCCACAGGTGTAGGAGTTTGGCTCAGTCATGCTCTGTGTGCCCTGCAGGAGCAGCTGCTTCTCCTAAACATGTTCGCACAGTAACATTTACTGAAGTAAGTAAACAGCTTAACTTAATCTTTAAGGCAGAATTTCCAGTGGCAGAAAGTAAAACAACATTTCAGTGGGATTTTTAATTTACATTAACATTTATCTTACTTATAAAACACATGATCAACTCATAAAATATGATTGAGTTTTATAGATTAAAGCCCCTGCATACCCACACAGGTGTCAGCTCACTTGTAGCTATGCAGAGTTACATAATGCTGATATGCTACATAATGGTTGATTATTAAAATCAACCAGTGAAGAGAGATGACTGCACATTGCATGTTAGACACTTTTTAATCGTGAATAATTATGATTCCTTACATTTAATTGATGTGCTCTGGTATTTCATCCTTCCTACTGGGTGTAACTGCACTTGGCTGTGGGTAAGGATCAGGATATAAATTCACTCTAGGTAGGACATTTCAACTGGGGCACAAATCAATAGAGCAGCAGCTCTGATCAGCAGCATTGGGTCTTATTAGCAGGATGTCCTTGTAGCATAGCACTCAGCCTTACTGTATAAATGAACATGCAAAACTGCTTTAATGCACACTGATCAGGAGCTCTCAGGTAAAGGCCACGATTCTTACTGATTCTTTAGATCTATATGAGTCACATGTGAGATGCAGCATTCATTCATTTCTACCTTCAGTCGTTCAGCAGCGAATCTGTGAGGATTCACTGCTTCAGAAGCTGTGTCTCTGTCTCTGTGGCTCCTCTCTTCATCCCCTCCCCTCCTCTCTCCCTATAAATAGTGGTCAACTGTTTCTCAGCATTGAGGAGCTTTTGCGCACAACACACACATGCACACAAATACACACACATCCAGCATACATAACATACACACAGAGAGAGGAAGAAATGTGCTTTGCTGCCACCTGCTGGCCTTTGTTTCTAACAAGGCTGCAGGTGATAATCCAGAAAGTTACGCTCTCATATGAGCTAAAAGAGCATAATTCATAACCCAGGTCTGATTATTTGAGTGTATGCAGACATACTTCCTGGTACAGCACTGCACCATGTCTTAAAGAAACATTGTTCATCTATCAGACTTTCTGTTCTGTTCCCATACACACTGGCCAGTGCAAATGCACACAGACTAGCCATTGTCGCCAGCTGACTCTGACCCTCAACTAAATGAGCCACTAGCCCGGATTGCACCCACCACCTCCACTCCTCCTCTCTCTGTTTCTGGAGAACTGTCTCACACTCTTGTGGACAAGCTGCTTCTAGTTGCCGCATGCTGCAACTGCCTTGCAAATATTTGCTCTTCCCATTGGGAGGAGAGAAGTTATTAGAGTGTCCTCTAGTTTTCTCTATGTTCAGTATTTGCTTTAAAGTATAAGAGTGGGACTGCAGCCCTGTTTAAGTAGGCACAGTACATACAATATGCTGAGACAACATTCAAAGTCAGGTTAAATACTTTTATTTTCTTGACCAACTTCGACTGAGCTTTGACTCAACTCATCATTCCAACTTGAATCTTTACCGGTCTTCTAGATTCACATTTTCTAAGTCTCTCTTAAAACAACACCAGATGCACTCATATACACTGAAAAAGATTTCTGTAATTTAAAGTTGAGGTTGCAAGTAGATGTTGCATTGTTTTAAGGAGCCACAAACCTAAAAGTTAAGTCTTACTGTGAGCATCTTTGCAAGTCAGCTTAGTTTTTTCACGTCCTCATCGGGTTACCGATGTGCAGTGTTTCTGTCTGCAAAATATCCAAGGTTCTCCCTCTTCACCAAGCTCCTACTGGCCTGTGGGAGGAATAAACATAACAGCTATATCTTCCTCTTATTCTCCTTGTTTTTCCCTCCCTGCTTTATTGAAAAAAAGTGCTGCCTCGACTGTATTTTGTGCTGATAACATGAGAGGTTTGTTTCAACAAGGGCTAACTGCTGCTATCAGCAAACTACAGAAACTCCTCAACACAGCCACTGAACTTTTCTCCCCCTTCTACTGTCTTTGGTATTCTTGTTTTTTCAGTATCTCCCACATACCACCTCCCTCCTGCCTTCAAGTGTTGAACACGTCCTGGCAGCTTGAAAAATGCAAACTGAGTTAAAAGAGTCATACCAGCGTTCCCAGCATCATGTTTTCCCCAGCTCTTTTACAGCACAAACTTGGGAACTTGATCCCCAGCTCGGTGTTTGCTTGATATGATGTGGGCTGTTGTGTGAACACTTGAGGGAACTAATCAAGTGGGTAAGGGTTATGGTTGTTGTATTTATGTACCTGTTGTTTATAAAATGTTGTCTGCTCTTATAAAGGTTATATTTTAATACATGACCATCCTTAGCTGGAGTTCACACTGTCCATTTGTCTTGTTGTACAAAAAGTCTTTTTGTCACAGTTTAGATTTATATTCTCAGCCTTTGTGCTACTACTTCCTTTGATATTGCAAGCAGCCAACGGTAAGAAAGCCAGTCAGCCAGGGCTGAAGCACACTTGACATTGTTCCTTTGACAGTAGAAATTATTTGAAGGAAAACACTTAGAACGGCAGTAAAAAGGAATAAAAGGTAAGGGCAGCAGTGGAGGGCATGTTAACTGACTGAATAGAAGTGAAGTATTCACACACTGACATGAAGTACTTCTCTTAAAGATTCTGTCTAAACACGTCTTCTAGCTAACAGTGGTTTAAAACTAGCATGTGAAGGCTAATCGATTTGATTGTTCTTGATGTTTTCTCTCTGCTGCAGTTGTTTGTGGGTCTGTCCTTCCCCTACGAGGGTCCTGCTCCCCTTGAGGCCATTGCCAACGGCTGCGCCTTCCTCAACCCCAAATTCACCCCACCAAAGAGCAGCAAGAACACCGACTTCTTCAAGGGCAAACCCACTTTGAGAGAGGTGAGAGGAGGAGGGCAAATCTGTGGAGAGGCACACTCCAGTTTTTACTCTGCAGACTCTTTAGCTGAAGATCTGACTTTTAAAAGGTGCGTTTGTTTTTCCTCACCTCTCTTTTCCCATGGTTGTTTTGTTTTCCCATCTGCAGCTGACCTCTCAACACCCGTACGCTGAGGTGTACATCGGTCAGCCCCATGTGTGGACAGTGGATATCGATAACTCTGCTGAGGTGGAGAGGGCCATCCGCTCCATCCTCAGCCAGAAGGTAAACATGAGAAAAGACACAGTGGATGATTTCTTCTCACTTTTGATAGAGATGTTTGTGATGAAATGTGTTGATATATAACTATTATTATAGTTATTAAAAAACACAGAAACATTTAGTGAAACCAAAAGTCCAAAACCCCAATCTGCTTTCCAATCTAATTAAATCACTTAATCAACTAATTGTGTCAGCTGTAAAGCAAAGTTATAGAGCTCTAATTCATGATGTAAATAAATGGCAAAGTAGAAGAAAAGAGAAACCAAAGAAGACAACAATAACAGAAAAATAATGAAAATTTTAGCAGACTAATCATACAGACACACACAGCTTTAGGGTTGCATTTAATGACTTATATAGTCGCTCTCTCTATTTATTGTCTCTCTTTATAGTCTGAATTCTCAAAAAAAAAAAAAAAATCTCCTTAAGCCCACAGATATTCAGCTTACTGTCACATATGTCCTCATAACGGACAACTGGAGCTAGGAAATTTTTGCTAGAAACAATGGCACAATTAAATTGATTGATTATCAGAACTAGATATCCCAATTTACTAAAACAATGTTGGGATGGAAGCCGATCAAGAGACAGAGGACGAGTGAAAGCACGAAGGAATAGAAAGATCCTATTTCGTCTTCTGGTCCAGGCCCATGCATATTTAAAGCCCGCACCCCGGACCGCGTGTTGTGCTGTGCTTCGCCGAGCGGGTCGGAACAATGGCTTTGTTCACTGGACAAGCCTGAGGAGCCTCATATGCTTTGTGATCCGTGGCGAGCTGCAGCCTACTCAGGCTCCGGCTTGGCTCACACTCCCTCCCTCTGCTCCTCCTCATCTTCCACACACACACACACACAAAGACACTGAGAAGCCGGGACTGACTTAGCACAGCAACAAAGGCTTCAGTTGTTGGTCTGTCCTGTTTGAAGTTTTCCTCCGCAAATCAGAGTCTGTGGAGGTCGATAGGACTCGAAAGACAGTGGTACAAAGAGCTGACAGCGGGCTAATATTACACCAGGCTGAGCTCTCTGTGGGCCCCCATGTACTCACACTCACACACACACACACACACACAGACACAGAATGAACTTTACCTGTTCACACACACGCACAGTGGCCTTGTAGTTGTGTAACTTCACAGTATCCTCTCCTGACACCAGTCTGTGTTTTGTGTCTGTGTGATCAGATTGAGCCCTACCTGCCCTACGAGTTCACCTGTGAGGGGATGCTGCAGAGAGTCAACGCCTTCATCGAGAACCAGGTACATCTCCGTCGTACCAGATGGAACGACATTACCGTTTGTACAAGTGTGTTGGACTGTGTTTCCTGTTGTGTGACGCCCCCGCTCTTCTTGTTGTCAGGACTTCTGCCACGGTCAGGTGATGTGGCCTCCTCTCAGCGCTCTGCAGGTCAAACTGGCCGAGCCTGGTCGCTCCTGTAAGCAGGTGTGTCAGGAGGAGCAGCTCATCTGCGAGCCGTCCTTCTTCCAGCACCTCAACAAGGACAAGGACCTGGCCAGGTGGGGCACACACACACACATATTGATCTCCAGTCACTTTGGGACATATTATGGAGACATACCCTAACTCTTACTCTTAACCACTGACCCAAAAATCAGCTGTTTCCCAACTGGGGACATGGTTTTTGTCCCTGTTTTGACAAGCTGTTCTATGACAGAAACACACACACGCATTACATGTATACACTGATCAGCCACAACATTAAAGCTAAGTGAATAACACAGATCATCAAACAATGTTTAGGCAAGTACTGTCATTTGTGAATGCTGCTTCCATGGGGTGTGTGTTTTGTCTGACAACAGGTGGGTGGTATGTGTCTAAGTAACATCCAGATGAATGAAGGACCCATGATTTACCAGCAGAACATTGTACTGAAATGAAATGATCAGTGTTATTCACTTCACCTGTCAGTGGTTTTAATGTTGTGGTTGATCGGTGTAGACATGGAAGCACACACGCTTTCTCCCTTTCTAGCTGTTATTTTAAAAGTGTCCATCGGGTGGCAGTGCAACACAGGTTTGAGTGTCTGTGTGCAGTCAGTGCTGAATGTAGCTGAGCTGCTTCATCCTGCAGTATCATATTTTCACCACTGAAGGGCCCAGTTTGTGTGTGTTCAGCCTCTGTGTCTGTCTCTGCTTCTCATTCAAATGAGAGGAGAATATTTCATAATCAAAGCCTGACCCCTGAGGAAACTCCTCTCTGTGTCTCTCAGGTTCGGCGTGGACTGTCAGACGGTGGAGTCGAGCGCCGACACGTTGGTCCCGGCCTACAGCGAGACGCGCCACCACTGCATCTTCCAGTCGGACCTGCTGCTGTTCAGCTGCGCCGGCGCCCACCAGTCGCTGCGACGCATCTGCCCCTGCCGCGACTACATGAAGGGTCAGGTGGCACTGTGCAAAGACTGCCTATAGCACCCACACCCAGGCTGACTGGTGGAGTGTGGGGTGGGGCAGGGGCATGGAATTGGGGCTAGGTTTTTTGGGGGGGCAGGCTTTAGGCTTGGTGGGGTTAAACAAAGTCAGAGCAGCTTAAGGAGTGCGTGGTGTTTCAGAGACAGACACACACTCCAGGGTATCAGTCATACACACACACACATCGGACTTCTTTGTGAGCAGACAAACATTCATAAGACTGCATTTGTTCTTCATATTTATTGTCCCCTCCACCCCCCCACCCCCCAGCTGCTGGAAGTAAAGCACTCCTGCAGCATCCGTCAACCTTCAGATTCACCAGTGGGCGGCGCTATGAGTCCAGGAAGTGGTATGAAATTTACTTGAATCAACAAAGGGAGTCATGTTCGACTTAAAAGCCGCAGCAGATGAGTTCCCTGCTGCCGCCTTGGTAGACTGCACATATCAGTGACTGGCTGCCTGTTTGTCTCCAGGGGTAAACGAGGGCAGCAAGGGACCAAGGAGACTCAAATGCCCCTTCCTGACACCCGCCCCGCCCCGCCCCCTCCACTGCAACCCCTCCATCCACTTCCCCCCTGCTCAAATCTGAAACTGTTTATTCTTTAGGTAGATTTGCACTGGACTGGCATGCCTGAAGGCCCACACACACATACACACACACATACACATACATACAGATACATATATATACACAGGGGCCTAATAGACAGTGGCTAAAGACAAAACCAGTTTTACACTGTAACCAACTCGTTCCTCTCTTCTGGACAGACGTGATGAGAGCGGACATGTAACATAGATATCTAGATTTTTATTCTGGAAGTTTTATCATTTCCTGACACGTACTCCAGACGTAAAGCAGACTTCATTCTCCCTTAAGACACGGTCAGTTCCTTGATTTTCATACGTTTTTGTTGCACACTTGTTCTAAACAAGAGACGTCTTATTTAAAGTTGTAAAGAGGACTGAGTGTGTGTTTCTAGACAAGGCCAGTAGAGAATTGTAAAAATGTTGTTGTTCGACTGTTTCAGTACACCATCCGGTACGACGACACACACACACACCCTGAGAGGCGAGGGTCAGGGAGAGGGTGAGTGTCATTCTCTGTAGCTACAGCTGTCGTGTACGGAATTGCCATGTTTGTAGGATGTCGTGACGTTGTGTCGTAGATGATAGGTCGTCGTCGGTAGCAGCGGTAACACCCAGACGCATCACAGCACAGACTCCACAGCCTGCAGAGACACGTCAAAACCTTCCCCAGATGTTAGTCTGTTAAAAAAATACAAAAACACAGAACCACGCTCATCTCACCCGCCCACCAGACAGCAGCTGTAAATCCTTTCGAGCAAAAGTGTAAGCAACAAAAACATGCCAACGATGCAAAATCTCGCATCTCCTCGTTTTCTTTGGATAATCGTTAGGATCTTAATTTGCCTGCAGATTTGCAAAGAAAAAAATTACAATAAAAATAAAATTTGTAGTTCATTGTGGTGAATGGAAAAAATGCACTACGTTTATCTAATTGCAGAGGTTTAACAAAATATTAGTAACACTGTATATTGTTCATATGAGTTTCTTTTTTATTTATTTTGTATACAGATCTTTATCTCTGTTTGCTGGAAATCTTTGTTTTTATTTATAGGAGGGGTCTTTCTTTTTTCCTTTTATAGATTTTTATTTATGGAGAGTAATTAAAAAAAAAAAAAAAAAAAGCGTGCTTATCTTGAAGTGTATGACCGAGAGGGGAGGTGTCCTCATCTGCTTCTGTTCAGCTTTGAGAAGTGATGTGAAGAAGAAAAAATGTTTTCCATGTAGACAAAAAGGATGTGTTAAAAGTTAGAGGGAGATAAGTCATTTCCTAATGAGAATAATTACTGCTTAGCTGTTTTATTCATTAAAAATCTAAAGGTCTGAAATTTGGTTTTAAACTTAAACTTTTAGTCTTAACCAAGAATCTTAATAATAGAATAAAACCCATGTTAATAATTCTCTCTTCTTCCTCATCACTGTCTCCTGAGGATGGACAGAAGTGGACTACTGTGCCTCAGGAGCAGGAGCCTCATACACTTTGTGCTTTGATTTCCAATCTCAGTTTTTCTGTTTGCACACGAGTACATTCAGACTGAACGGCACCGTCCACCTACCACCTCTACTTTCTCACTGTGTCAGCTCAGACTGTTGTTATGTTTCCTTGTTTGTTTTTTTTCTTTTTTACTTTTGTAAACAGGTCAGTGATCTGCCGCCAAGTTAGTGTTTCAAAGAACATGATGTGCCTTTTTATGGTTAAGTTTGGTTCTGCTTCTGTTTGACTGTCATTGAGCTGTTTGAGCCCGACGGTCTGCTGCGCTGTGTCAGGGGTCACTTCAGCCAATTCAACATGTTCACTTGAAAACACACAGCTCACACACCTGAGATACAGCCTTCAGTCCCAACTTTATCTCCACAGATCAGATGATGGAATCTGCAGTATCCTTTCCTAAATCCATTTTATTGTTGGGAAGAAAATATTTTGTTATTTTTCTTACTTTAATTTAATACATATTTTGTACAAGTTACATGAGTAAATGTAATTGATCCAAACTTTTTAAATTATTAAGCTCAGTCAAACTGTTCAGGTTTGGGTTCAAAACAATAAAAAGTAAACTGTTTGGCCCTTCACTGGTAACCATCTGACCATCAGCCAGTTATAAGAAAGGATAATACCAGTGTTAATTGTTAGTGCATCTAATGTTTTCCATATATTTATAAGAAGCCTATCAGTGGCTTTACATGTTATCAAGTAATTTCATTTCCCAATTCCAGCAATAATGTGATTTCATTTAAAGACACAAATTGGTTTATAAACATGTTTTGGAGGAATCAGATTAATGCAACACATGCACTGTAAATATTTATTTTCTGATTTTATCACCTTAAACTGATGATTCACCGTGACCTGTTTTCTTGCTTTTCTGCATGTGACTTCCTCTTAGTAAATGTGACAAATATACATGTGGTTACAGATTCATCAAAGGTGTAAGACACTGGTGTTATCTTTTCATTTAAAGGATAGGCTGGCTGTTTGTATATTTGTGTTTCTGTCAGCAGATTCCATGCAAAGACCAAAACCAACCATGTGTTAGTTTGTTTATACTTACAGCTTTCAGCCCCAAACCCACTGGTTCCTGCTGAAGATTTAAATCTTTTAAAATTGGACACGAATATTTAAATGTTTTCTAATTGGTTTCTTTAAATAGCTGGTATCAAATGCAAAGACTATGTTCAACTGTGGATGAATACATATTTGGGCAGCAGGATGGTGAGTGTGGGATGACTTCAAATGAACTACAGCACCTACATGCATCTTTTGGTAAAAAAAACAACAAAACATTTTAAAACCTCCGCTGACGCATTTAAATTGAAAGAACAGCAGCATCTGAAGTTTTGTCTCATGTGAGCAGCTGTAAAGACAGATAGTTAAACATTTTTTTGTTTGTTTTCACAGTCCTTGATGAGTAAGAGGGATATAACTTTATTTTTAAATAAACCTTTTTTCTGTGACAAAAGGCTCTGACTCTGATTTTACACGTGTTTCACATCACAGCAATACAGATTCAGTATTAGAAACGGTCATGTTTCAACGTTTTCTGGATACTTACTGTACCTGATGTAAGAACATATAAAGGTGATAGCAGTGACATATGATGGTAAATTTCACCATATTGATCAGAGAATGCAAAGGTACAATATAGGTCAAGTTTGAAGGTTTACAATGAGTGGTGGCAGAATATCTTTTAAAAAAATGTTTTGGTAGCAGCAACATACTTCATTGAATTAGTTTTTGCATTATATGCATCACATCTGTTTCTACACACACGGGTGGAGTATCAGAAAGCAGTTATAAAACAATGAGCGCAGTTTGCATAGAAATATTGTGATAACCCATCTGGTTGCTGGCTGTGATGTTGCTGTGGAGAGCAGAGGTCAAAAACACTACCAAATATGTCAGTTGTCATAATCCTTGTATGTTTACATTGTGCATTTACTGTTATATCCATACATACATAATATATCAGTGATCATGGCTTTACTGGAATAATTCCTGGAACAATGAGGCTTTATGTTGCAGAATCGTATTCACTCTTCATTCATCTTTTGCTTTACAGTTATGAACTGTACACTGGGCACATATGATCATATTGGTTTAATTGTACAATGCATTTACTCACAGTTATCGTAACATGCATTTGGGTTACGTGTTAGGGGTCATCATACAGTTATTAAGTTATTGTTGATCTTTTATGTTATTCGGAAAATGCAGCTTTCAACAACAGCATCCTTTGTCTCAAAATCTTTTTGGATATTTTATCCAATTTCATCCTGTGTCCAGAACAGAAAAAAATATTTGGCCCACAATTTGGCAAGAGAGCCATTGTTTGATACTTTTCTTTTGACCATTTGCTGTCACAGATTTGTTTTGTTTGTACTAAATATGAATTCTTTGAGCGGTTTTCGTCAGCTTGTCAGTACTCTCTGTAATTTATTTGTTTGACTACTGATTACTTGGGATTGCTTTGTTTTTTGTTAGAGTAAATGAGTCACTGTCACTGTTTTTCAGTTTTTATTGTTAGTTAAGGTGTTCAAAATATAGGGAAAATATATATTGGCTATATCACACACTATTTATGCATAATGACTTAAGAAAATGCTGAGCTTGGCATTCCAAGTCCCCCTACCTCTCCACAATATATGAGTCCGTTGGGGTACATGTGATAGATTTTTAATCTCTCTTTATGTATATATGGGTTCTAACCTCGAGGATATATTGCACAGTTTATCATTAACCCTTGGGGGTCTGATGCTGCCAAGTGTTTTATAATTTAAAAAAATGGAGTTCGATATTTAACGTTTTGTGAAAACGCACCTTTACTCGTGTCCTAAACTGTTTTGGTGCTTAAAATGGGTTTACTGAAGTCTCAGATTCGCAATAGTAGTAGAGCATCTTCCTGTTAGCTGACGTATGTCGTCATTGGTCACGACGTGGCTCGTCATTGGTCACGAGCTTCTGGGAGGAGCTGTTCAGAGAGGCGAATCAGATATGAACCATGTTCGAATCATTGCCTCTGTTTGCCAGTAGTGCGAGGGAACGTCGTTACCGAGGTCCGAATGCTTAAACTTTTTGTCGAACACAGGTAAGATGCTAAAACAAACTCTGGAGCTGTTTTTTGTCGAACACGGGTGAGATTGGACGCTGAGCACACCTTCGGCGGCGGCGAAGTGAGGGTGTTAGCATTAGCATTAGCCTCAACTCGTGTTAGCATTAGCCTAATGCTAACACCCAGGTGTTAACACCCGGGTGTTAGCATTAGCATTAGCCTCACCTCGTGTTAGCATTAGCAATAGCCTCACCTCGCCGCCGCCGCAGGTGTGCTCAGCGTCCAATCTCACTAATAGCAAGCGTTAACATTAACGTTAGCATAAACGTAGAGCGTTCGCATTAGCCTTATCGTTTAAGGATGTTTTTTGGCAGTGTTCCCTTTTTGGCGTCTTTTTTATTTGTTTGGGTTGAAGTGTAATTGTGGCGTCCCTGTTGTAAACAGTTGTTGTCAACTGTTTATTAGTCTGTTTGTTTACAACTGTTTGCATCTCTGTACCATTACTAGCATACCATTAGCCTACCGTAGCATTTTACTGCTTCTTTGTAGTTTGTAGCTCCAGCTTGGTCATTTTAAGTCAGTTTATGGTGGATTATCGTCGTCATGTTTCTTCTAGTTGCGGGTCTAGCGGTTTTAAGTGTGGCATTGTGATCATTTTGCAATTTAGTTTTTTTGCCTCGTTGGCGTTTGTGTGTCTTTATAGCTTTGTGGTAGTAATCTATCCATAGCCATTCATTGATCCCCTCACCATTTGTTTGTCGTGACTGAAATTATTATAAAAACGATTTTAAAAATGGCTTTTCTCTCTGAGATCAATGAAGTCCTATTGTAGTAACATGATTAATTTATTCACCTCAAAAGTCAAAGTGTGATTTTTGGTTGTAGTGTTTAGTTTTCAGTGTTGTGTTCTTCTACATTGCTCAGGTGTTGGAGGTGAACTGTTCTTTATTAATGAGGTTATTTGTTGGACTACTACTACAACAACAGCAGAACAGACTAGACAAGACTACTGGATGACAGTAATATATTAAATGATAGTGAGGCATAATATAATAATAAGCAAAAATATTTAGTTAAATGTTCAGTTTCAGCTGTAATGTTGAACTGTTGATGAGGAACAGGCAGTAGTGTATTGATCATTTTCCTTTGTATGTTTCCTCCAGGTGTCTCCAGTGAAGTGGTACACATTCATATTTCCCATCATTAATACTGCATGTTTTGGTTTGATATAGTAGTAGTGTCATTTAATATAGTACTGTCATCCAGTAGTCTTGTCTAGTCTGTTCTGCTGTTGTTGTAGTAGTAGTCTAATGTAATAGTACTGTCATCTAGTCTGTTGTAGTTGTAGTAGTGTCATTTAATATAGTACTATTATCTAGTAGTCTTGTCTAGTCTGTTGTGGTGTTGTTGTTGCTGAAGTAGTCTAATATAATAGTAGTCTAATATAGTACTGTCATCCAGTAGTCTCATCTAATGTTGTAGTAGTAGTCTAATATAGTAGCGTCATCTAATCTGTTGTTGTAGTGTCATTTAATATAGTAGTCATCCAGTAGTCTAGTCTAGTCAGTTCTGCTGCTGTTGTAGTTGTCTAATAGTCTCATGTCCTCTACTGTCTTGCATCTCTCTGCCAGTGTGTTCCACAAAGCTTACTGTGCTTCCCTGAGGTTCATTATCAACTACAATTACAACAGCCTGTCGCGTTATATTGTCTTTCAGGACAATAATGCCCCCACCCACATTTAAAGGATTATTGAAATCGATAATATGCAACACTAATAATGCTAAATTCTGCCGCTTGACTGTGAGAAAGAAAAATTACAAATTTGAAAAATTGAAAGTGGAAAATGCGGAGCATAAAAAATATCATTTATTGGTGGTGGTGGGGGGGCTGATGGTCTTTAGGCAACCCCTGTCCTTCGGAGTCAGCCTCTCTCTGTCGTCGTGCCGGTATCTACCTGTGGGGCAGTACTTAGGTAGAAGTAGCAGTTTAGAGATGCAGTGTTAATTACCCCGGGTAAAACCTATCCACCTTTCGTAGTACAGGTTAACTGGGATGTTACACCTGACGTCACCAAGTTACTCCTGAAGTTACTCTGATAGGCCAGTAACCTCGCTTCGTAGTACAGGCCTCTGCTCTGTGCCCTGTATTTAATGAGATTAGTATTGAATATAATAATGACTGATTAATCATGTCAGAAAATAGTAGCAGTTATAATAATACATAAAAACTAAATAGTTGTGAGGTAATTTTCTGTCTGTGGACTGAAGTATAATTAAAAATACCACAAGTTAAAATCCTGCTTTCAAAAATGTACTTAAATGAAAGTTTTTAAAGTTCACAGCAATATACATGATTCCATGTGATTTCCCAAATATTTATTGTGATTGGTTCTTAAAGATGTGATGCTTTTTCTTGTCATATGTGACAGCTCATTTTCTGAGACACTCCTCTAATGTTTTGAAAATGTTGTTGTTCAGCTGTAATGTTGAATATTTTTCTGTGTTTTCATGGTTAAACTGTTGATGAACAGGTCACAGTGTATTGATCATTGTGCTTTGTATGTTTCTCTCTTTATTTCCTCCAGGTGTCTCCACTTCGTCCACGATCAGAGAATCTTTGTACAATGAAGGAATTGTTTAGACCAGGACAGAGGCCTCCAGGTAATTCACAAAAAGCTTCGTCACCTGTCCAACACAGAGCACTGCCATTAAATTATATATCTTCAGCAACTGCCGATGATCGTCTTGGTTACATCGCTCTCATTTTGTCTGTCTCCTTCCCCCTCTCTCTCTTTCTGCCTGTTTTTGTGTCTCGTCTCATCCTTCCTCTCTTAACCAAATTTAGTTCAAATTTTAACTTACATTGGAGAAACAAACATTTCCATCCACTGCTGTTGTGTGAATATGAGCAGCTGGTGGAGTCACTTCTGTAGTCAGAGCAGCTTCTTCTGTCTTTGTGTAAAAAACAAATTTAACTCTGATGAGTCCAGAACCAGTTAGTCCACATACTGGTTTCTTTGTAAATTTAGTGTCCTTTACTTCTATCTCTATTTGTACAGTTTGAAGTTCAATACCCAGAAACACTTTTATTTTGATGTGTTAAAAGTTACATCTATATATATATATATAGTTTGTTGTGTTTTTCTCCACAGAATTCAAACTTCAACCATTAAATCACAGAGAAAAGAGACAGACATGAAGATGTTTCCAGAAGGTCAGTGTTTATTCTTTTTAGTCTGACTCTGTCATTATCTCAGTTGCAGTTTGACACAGAATAGAAACCCTGAATTGATAAATTGAAGCCCTTTAAATATCAAGTATAAAACCAACACAGAAAAAATTGCTCTAAAAATAAATATAAAACCATTACAAATGGGGTTAGGGTTAGAAATACATGTAAAACCTTAAATAAATAGTAATATAAATTAAGTATGAAATTATTGAAATTGTGGCTTCACCACCTTCAGTGGACTCTCTAACAGAGCTCCTTATTTTTTCCAGATTTTGGTGTGACTAACTCAGAATGGCATTAGTGCTTTACACAGACTTTAAAAGTGTATATGTTTAAGAATTACTTGATTTTTGTAATGTTTTGGGGCCTACCACATGCTAGCACTAAAAGTCTACAAATGGTTCTGAAAGCTGCAGCTAGAATGCTAACCAAGCTTTATGAGCAGTCACATTTGGTGTTTAAATTCAAAATTCATTAGTCAGTCTAAGGGAGTATAGTTGTCTCTATCTGGTCTCATATAGTGTAGTTTAGTCTTCTTCTTGTCTGTTATTATTTTTTGTACAATTTCAGCTGTTCATTTTTCTCTGTTTCATAACGCCACCAGTGCTGTCAGTTTCGCAAGAACTGCGTCTGATGTTGCGCTTTGACGGTTATCCCGTTACGCCAGGGAGTCAAGAGTGCTTGGAGAGGCGTTCACAGAACCTGTAAACCAAAGCTGGGGCTCTCGCACTTTGTCTGCTTCACGTAAGATTACAACTCGCAGTCCCTTTTCTTTTAGTGTTTGCATTTGTTTAATATAGTTCTGTTGTTGTAGTTGTGTCATTTAATATCTGTCGCACGTACATCTTTATATACAACACAAATCACACAATCATTTCTTTTGCATTTATTTACTTGTGTTTTATTTGTGCTGCTGCCTAACTTCAGCAATCACACCAGTGTAAAATTCTTTCAACACAATGTGAAGCTTTGCCTGGAAGTGGAAAGTTTAGACATGGCTCCTTGTTGATACGGCACAATCTCGTCTCCAGCACACGGGCGCAGATGAACCTCATCTTGTTTTGCAGTGGAGACACTGAAATTCACAGAAAAAGACACTGACAACAGACTAACGACAATCATTTTGTCTAACTTTCCAATTAATCAACCATTCTTATGTAAAGACAGGTGTTTTTTTTTGTTACCTGATGTGTGGGGATTGCCATGCTTGAAGTCTTCATCAGATGTCTTGCTGAAACTACCTGTCAGCTCATTTATGTGGAACTAAAACTGGACAACAACAGGAGTCAGTCTGTCCATCTAAATACTGTTGTTTTCTTTCATCCACTCCTGGTGCAGAAAAAGAACAGACAATCACTTTTCTAACAGACACTCCACCCACTGAAATCAACACTACTTTGTTTGGGGGAATTCATTTACATGGTAAGACTGGTAATTTGCTGATCTCAAAGGACAAAACCTTTGACATTTTACAGTGCTATAACATTATTTGAGTGTTTTTGACTGTTTTCCATGCCTTACTGTACTATGACATTTTTTGACTGTTTATGACTGTTTTTCATGCCTTACTCTACTATGGTATTTTTTGAGTGATTTTCATGCTTTACTGTACTATGACAGTATTTGAGTGTTTTCCACTGTTTTTCATGCCTTACTGTACTATTACAGTATTTGTGTTTATTAATGTTTTTCCATTGTTTTTCATGCTTTACTGTTCTATGACCTTTTTTGACTGTTTTTTTATGCCTTACTGTACTATTACAGTATTTGAGTGTTTATGACTGTTTTTCATGCTTTACTGTACTACGTTGTTTTTTGACTGTTTATTACTGTTTTTCATGCCTTACTGTACTACGTTGTTTTTTGACTGTTTATGACTGTTTTTCATGCCTTACTCTACTATGGTATTTTTTGAGTGATTTTCATGCTTTACTGTACTATGACAGTATTTGAGTGTTTTCCACTGTTTTTCATGCCTTACTGTACTATTACAGTATTTGTGTTTATTAATGTTTTTCCATTGTTTTTCATGCTTTACTGTTCTATGACCTTTTTTGACTGTTTTTTTATGCCTTACTGTACTATTACAGTATTTGAGTGTTTTTCACTGTTTTTCATGCCTTACTCTACTATGGCATTTTTTGAGTGATTTTCATGCCTTACTCTACCATGACATTATTTGAGTATTTTTCCACAGTTTTTCATGCCTTACTGTACTATTACAGTATTTGAGTGTTTGACTGTTTTTCATGCTTTACTGTACTATTACAGTATTTGAGTGTTTATGACTGTTTTCCATGGTTTACTCTACTATGACAGTATTTGAGTGTTTTCCCACTGTTTTTCATGCCTTACTGTACTATGACATTTTTTGACTGTTTATTACTGTTTTTCATGCCTTACTCTACTATGACAGTATTTGAGTTTTTTTCCACAGTTTTTCATGCTTTACTGTACTATGACATTTTTTGACTGTTTATGACTGTTTTTCATGCCTTACTATGCTATGATGTTTTTTGACTGTTTATTATTGTTTTTCATGCTTTACTCTACTATGACAGTATTTGAGTGTTTTCCCACTGTTTTTCATGCTTTACTGTACTATTACAGTATTTGAGTGTTTATGACTGTTTTCCATGGTTTACTCTACTATGACAGTATTTGAGTGTTTTCCCACTGTTTTTCATGCTTTACTGTACTATGACATTTTTTGACTGTTTATTACTGTTTTTCATGCCTTACTATGCTATGATGTTTTTTGACTGTTTATTATTGTTTTTCATGCTTTACTGTACTAATACAGTATTTGTGTTTATTAATGTTTCTCCATTGTTTTTCATGCTTTACTGCTCTATGACCTTTTTGAGTGATTTTCATGCATTACTGTACTATGGCATTTTTTGAGTGATTTTCATGCCTTACTCTACCATGACATTATTTGAGTATTTTTCCACTGTTTTTCATGCCTTACTGTACTATTACAGTATTTGAGTGTTTATGACTGTTTTTCATGCTTTACTGTACTATGACCTTTTTTGACTGTTTTTTTATGCCTTACTATACTATTACAGTATTTGAGTGTTTATGACTGTTTTTCATGCCTTACTGTACTATGACAGTTTTTGAGTGATTTTCATGCCTTACTCTACCATGACATTATTTGAGTATTTTTCCACTGTTTTTCATGCTTTACTGTACTATGACATTTTTTGACTGTTTATTACTGTTTTTCATGCCTTACTGTACAATTACAGTATTTGTGTTTATTAATGTTTTTCCATTGTTTTTCATGCTTTACTGCTCTATGACCTTTTTGAGTGATTTTCATGCATTACTGTACTATGGCATTTTTTGAGTGATTTTCATGCCTTACTCTACCATGACATTATTTGAGTATTTTTCCACTGTTTTTCATGCCTTACTGTACTATTACAGTATTTGAGTGTTTATGACTGTTTTTCATGCTTTACTGTACTATGACCTTTTTTGACTGTTTTTTTATGCCTTACTATACTATTACAGTATTTGAGTGTTTATGACTGTTTTTCATGCCTTACTGTACTATGACAGTTTTTGAGTGATTTTCATGCCTTACTCTACCATGACATTATTTGAGTATTTTTCCACTGTTTTTCATGCTTTACTGTACTATGACATTTTTTGACTGTTTATTACTGTTTTTCATGCCTTACTGTACAATTACAGTATTTGTGTTTATTAATGTTTTTCCATTGTTTTTCATGCTTTACTGTTCTATGACCTTTTTGAGTGATTTTCATGCATTACTGTACTATTACAGTATTTGAGTGTTTGAGACTGTTTTTCATGCTTTACTGTACTATGACCTTTTTTGACTGTTTTTTTTATGCCTTACTATACTATTACAGTATTTGAGTATTTATGACTGTTTTTCATGCTTTACTGTACTATGACATTTTTTGAGTGTTTTTGACAGTTTTTCATGTCCTACTATACTATGAGATTTTTTGACTGTTTATTACTGTTTTTCATGCCTTACTGTACTATTACAGTATTTGAGTGTTTATGACTATTTTTCATGCTTTACTGTACTATGACCTTTTTTGACTGTTTATTACTGTTTTTCATGCCTTACTGTACTATTACAGTATTTGTGTTTATTGTTTTTCCATTGTTTTTCATGCTTTACTGTTCTATGACCTTTTTGAGTGATTTTCATGCATTACTGTACTATTACAGTATTTGAGTGTTTGAGACTGTTTTTCATGCTTTACTGTACTATGACCTTTTTTGACTGTTTATTACTGTTTTTCATGCCTTACTGTACTATTACAGTATTTGTGTTTATTGTTTTTCCATTGTTTTTCATGCTTTACTGTTCTATGACCTTTTTGAGTGATTTTCATGCATTACTGTACTATTACAGTATTTGAGTGTTTGAGACTGTTTTTCATGCTTTACTGTACTATGGCATTTTTTGAGTGATTTTGACACTTTTTCATGCCCTACTATACTGTGACATTTTTTGACTGTTTATTACTGTTTTTCATGCCCTACTATACTATAACATTTTTTGACTCTTTTTGACACTTTTTCATGCCCTACTATACTGTGACATTTTTTGACTGTTTATTACTGTTTTTCATGCCTTACTGTACTATTACAGTATTTGAGTGTTTATGACTGTTTTTCATGCTTTATTGTACTATGACCTTTTTTGACTGTTTTTCATGCCTTACTCTACCATGACATTATTTGAGTATTTTTCCACTGTTTTTCATGCTTTACTGTACTATGGCATTTTTTGAGTGATTTTCATGCCTTACTCTACCATGACATTGAGTATTTTTCCACAGTTTTTCATGCCTTACTGTACTATTACAGTATTTGAGTGTTTATGACTGTTTTCCATGGTTTACTCTACTATGACAGTATTTGAGTGTTTTCCCACTGTTTTTCATGCCTTACTGTACTATTACAGTATTTGAGTGTTTATGACTGTTTTTCATGCTTTACTGTACTATGACATTTTTTGACTGTTTTTTTATGCCTTACTATACTATTACAGTATTTGAGTGTTTATGACTGTTTTTTCATGCCTTACTGTACTATGGCATTTTTTGACTGTTTATTACTATTTTTCATGCCTTACTGTACTATGGCATTTTTTGAGTGATTTTCATGCCTTACTACGCTATGACATTTTTTGATTTTTTGACACTTTTTCATGTCCTACTATAATATGACATTTTTTGACTGTTTTTGACAGTTTTTCATGCCCTACTATACTATGACATTTTTTGACTGTTTATTACTGTTTTTCATGCCTTACTGTACTATTACAGTATTTGAGTGCTTATGACTGTTTTTCATGCTTTATTGTACTATGACCTTTTTTGACTGTTTTTCATGCCTTACTGTACTATGGCATTTTTTGAGTGATTTTCATGCCTTACTCTACCATGACATTATTTGAGTATTTTTCCACAGTTTTTCATGCCTTACTGTACTATTACAGTATTTGAGTGTTTATGACTGTTTTTCATGCTTTACTGTACTATTACAGTATTTGAGTGTTTATGACTGTTTTC